>NW_026114533.1:347012-694024 GCF_025231255.1 Drosophila biarmipes
CGTTCTCGTTTCTCATTTCTTTTGTTACGGCAAGTGCCCTACCCTTAAACAAATTCATTCGAGCCACCTAGAAACATAACTACATACATATACAAAAAAGAAAACTATTGGCTACATTGTAAAAAATTAAAAAATAGCACCTACAAAAAAAAAAACCAAAAAGAATGATAGCGCATCGGAGACAGAAGGGGAGATAGCTCTCCTCGGTGCAGTTAACGAAATTATTTTCGCAGGTATATAGGGTTGGTAAAGATATTACAAGAATGAGAAAAGCTTTCGAGAAGAATACAATTTTGTTTAATCCGCTTCAATTTTAATGGCGACTGGAAATTTTAAATTAATATATTGCAAATTGCAGGCATTGCAGTGGGAAATTGATATAATAGATCTATATAACAGGAATAGGTCGGCTTTAAAAGGAAATTGAGTAATTACCAAGACATTATATATGTCAGCTGCTGGTACAGGTTAAAATCATAAGCAGCAGGCTTTAGTAACGGGCAGTTCACATTCAAATCTGCCAAAAATAAAGTTACCAAAATTTGGCGGAAAACATTCAGAGTATAAAAAATTTATTGGAGTTTTTGAGAAACTAGTTGATTTTGATAATTCGATATCTAACATCGAAAAATGTAACCATTTGTTAGCCTGCATTTCTGACGAGGCATCGGGAACGATCTTCAAGTCTCAGATGCAAAATATAAAACGGCATTAGAGAGTTTAAAGAGAGTCTATGACAACAAGTGTTTAATAATCTTTGAAACTCTAGCGCAGCTGTTTGAAATCCTTTCAATAACAAAACCTTCTGCGTCTGCCTTGAGGATAAAAATAATTGACAAAGAAAGTGCAATTTTCGATTCGCTTATGTCCTTAGGGGACGAAAAAGATATTGTCAATGCGGTGATTATATGTATAGTTCTTTGCGTACACCAAATCCAATTATGAGGACAATCTTAATTATGATGAACTGCTAAATGGTCTGATTGCATAAAGGTTTTAGATCGACGATATCAACATGTGTCAGCCGTGAAAGCGTCGAGGGTAAAGGGAAAAAGGTTTTCGGAAACGCCCTCTAGAAGCAAGAAAATTACTAGAAACTCATATACTGACGAATGAAGCAATTATGTATTAATTGTCTAAATGAAGGACATAGAGTATTTAAATGCACAGCACCAAATGTCGGGTATGCTCACACGCACATCATACTCTACTACATCGATTCCAAAACTTGAGTGAGCCACATTAATTTCCATTGCCAAAAGCGAAGTCACAACTACGTTATATTCGCGGCTCGATGGACACATTTTTTCGTCTGAATTTTGGGTACTGGAAACCATAACTAGTAATCAGCCAGATAATATGATTCCGGCAAGGCAGTGGAAATTTCCGTAGACTTAGCTGATAAAGAGTTCCGAGCCGCAAAGAATTAATATTTTGCTCGGAGCAGACTCCTTCTTTGATTTGTTGTGCAGTGGTCAAATCAAACTCACCAATGCAGGTCTATTTCTATAAAAAAAACACTATTGGGATGGGTTGTTTTTGGACGGTGCAACAACAGCAACAACAAAAAGAAGCTACTTCTTGTATCGTCGTGTCGAAGAAAAACGTGGTAGAACTTTTTAAATTTTAAACAAATTGCCTGCGAGGATCATTACGTGAAAAACGTAGCCAATTCAAACAGTGGTCGTTTTTTTTTAGTCCGTTTGCCTTTTAAATCTGATCCGCGCGTGTTGAATCCTCGTTCGATGTCGCTAAACGTAGATGTTTATTATTAGAGCGTAGAAGCCTAAAAGACAGCTCACTTCGAGAAATATACATCGCTTTTATGAAAGAATATTTGGAGCTGGGTCATATGTCTCCAACATGGAATTTGATTCCACCAGGACCGCACTACTTCATACCACATCAACGCGTTCTGAGGCGTCGTGTTTGTTGCGTCTGCAAAGACAACTTCTTCAAAGACAACCACTTTTCATAGGGAAATGTTATTATCACTTGTTAGATTTCGTTTAAATCTATTCGGTTTAACAGCAGATAAGCAAGTAAGTCTGGCAGAAGAAGATCGTAATTATCAACTGATAATATGGTGCGAGAATCCATCTGATGAGTTGCAAATATTTCGTCTTAATGCAGACACCTACGGAACGTCTTTCGCTCCATTTTTAGTTCGTAATATGGATAAGCAAAAAATTGGTTCAAATATAGTTTGCATCAACATTTATGTGGATGACATGCTTACTGGAGCCGATGAGATTGACACCTTGAACGTGATGTGTAATCAAGTCTCAGAAATTCTCAATGGTGGCGGTTTCCAGCTGTCTAAACGGTTTTCAAACCATCCACAACTAGAAAAATGGAACAACACTGAAAAACCGCTAAATTCCAATGATACCGATTCGATCAAAGCCTTGGGTATGCGGTGGATGCCACACACAGTCACATTTAGATTTCATTTAAGTAAGAGCTTTACAAAATTGACTCCCACAAAACGCAGAATTTTTTCTTTGACAACTTCAAGTGGAATGCGATTAATCCATTCCGATGTCGTTACATACGAATTGGGAAAGGTTAATAAAGAATCTACCTAATCTTCACGCAGTCACCAATCCTAGGTACACGTTTGCAGGTGGGTGCACAGTGATTCAAGTTCATGGTTTCGCAGATGCATCGAGCCAGGCTAACGGATGTTGCATTTACATTCGAGCAATCGAAAACGGTCAGACTCATTGTCGATTGCTAGCAGCGAAATCGAGAGTGGCTCCACTAAAAACTGAAACCATACAAAGGTTTGAATTATGCGCCGCCACACTTTTCGAACAATTTTGGTACTACGTCAAACAAGTTATTGATAAATGTGAAATCGAGAGTGTTTATTTCTGGACAGACTCAGAAATAAAATTACGTTGGAACAAGTCTCAACCTTCGTCACTTGGAGTTTTTGTTTCAAACAGGGTAGCCACAATTCGCAGTTTAATCCAGCAGACATAGAGTTTCGTAGCTGCGATGTAAGTGATTTGACTGACTCCATTTGGTTCGAAGGTCCGAAATTTCTGTATGAAAATGAGTCATCATGGCCAGAAAACTCGCATTTTTCTATGCCTTCCGAATTAAAAAGAGCTGCCCAAGTGTGTATAGCCGTCGAGCTTTGAACTCCGTTTGAATTACTCGTATCTTATCGTTGCCCAAAGTCATTAGAATTCTTGGATACGTTTACAGATTTTTAAGCCCAGTTAAATCGAGAGAAAGTCTGAATGCTAAAGAGTTAAACTATCATTTTTTAATCTGATGGAAAACTTCCAAAACAAAAAAGGAAGTTAACTTCGGCAAGCCGAAGTTTGTATACCCTTGCAGTGTTAAGAAATAATCAACTTTAGTAACACCATGTGAAACTTTTAAGGATTGTTGCTGACTTCAGTGATACTAAAAAAAAATATTTCATTCTTTTTTTAGACCAATGTTAGACCAATATGTTAGAGTTGTCCGATTTTTATTTAATTGAATTCAAAATTGTTAAAAATATAAAAAAAATTATATTCCCAATATTATAAGATAATATGTCAAAAAGCACCAAAGCTACAATTTGTTTCATTTTATTCCCGCCCATCGTTCCTATGACGGCTATATGACATAGTCGTCCGTTTTCTCAAATTTAATTCGAAATTCAAAACTAATTAAGAAATGTTATTTCCAAGCGTATGTTAAAAAACAACATATATATCATTTTTTTAATTTTTTCCCCTATAGTTCCTATGGAAGCTATAAGATGTAGTTGTCCGATCCGGCCGGTTCCAACGAATATACTACCTGCAATAGAAAGACGACTTTTGGGAAAGTGTCAGCCGGATAGCTTTAAAACTGAGAGACTAGTTTGCTTAGAAACGGACAGGCAGTCGGACGGATAGACGGACGGACAGACGGATGGACAGACGGACATGGCTAGATCGTCTCGGCTAGTGACGCTGATCAAGAATATATATACTTTATGGGGTCGGAAACGTCTTCTTCACTGCGTTGCAAACTTCTGACTAAAATTATTATACCCTCTTCAAGGGTATAAAAATATCTTTGTAGAAGAGGACAAGAAAATTAAAAAATTACATGTCTTACCAAGTTTGCAGATGCTGACGCCCTTCATACAAAAGTTTTCTGAAGACTATTTTCGCTAATTCGGGTGGGAAGTAGACTTTTGCATGCACTTATTTAATAAAATGCTAAATTTCCGATATAACTCCCTTGTAAAAACCAAATTGTGGATTTGTATCTCCAAAATTTGCATTTGAGAAAAAATGCAAAAACAATGATCGGTCTTCTTTGGCAGGAAAACTGGTTAATAAATGCTCGCAGATAATGCATTCGGGTGGTTCGAAAATGCATCCACAGTTTTCTATATAAGCTTCTTCTGATTAACCAAATTATGGGAAATCCGTAAGGCCATTTTATATTTGTGGCGTAGATTTGTTTGGTCCTATTAATGTCTCGTTCCGTTCTTGAGAACGGCCCCCATTAAGATGTATATTGTTGTATTTGTCTGTTTTGCTTTCAAAGCGGTTCACCTGGAACTCGTTACAAATTTGTCGACTGACTCTTTTCTATTCGCCCTTCAAAGCTTCATCGCGTAACGCATCGAGTAACTTCGTGGGAGCCAGGAACGTGGCGTAACGCATTGAGTAAATTCGTGGGAGCCAGGAACGAGTCTTCAGAGCGCCTTCGAGGATCAGCAGTCGCAGTTTCAACTGTTCGTCGTGGAAAAGGTTTGTGGGAGGCGGGCGTGAAGTCCAGCACCGATCCCAACGATCTCTGACATGAGGGCACCTGCTAATCGGGCAGGCCCTTCGTTCGATGCCGCAAGTGTTAGAGCCAGAAGCACCGACCAGAATTTTGAGATACTCAAAGAGGTGGCAACTGCCATCCACGCTCAGACAGCGGTTCTGCCAGGCGTGGTCCAAGGAATACGTCCATAGTCTTCAGCGCAAAACCATGTGGCAAACTACATCGCCCAATCTGGAGATCAGAGCCTTAGTAATTATCCAGGAGAACAACACTCCACCTCAGCGTTGGATTACCGGTAGGGTCATCAGCTTGGCAGCAACAGGTGTATTTAAGCGTCCTATTCAAAAGCTGGCTGTACTTCCAAATATTGAAGGCAGAACGGTAGTCATGATGTTAAAATAATGTTAAGATACAAATAAAAAACAGCTTAAGAGAGCCCAACAGCGTTATGTTTACCGATTCCAAGCCCAGAACTATTATGTTATGTCTCACAAAACGCTGCTGGGCACAATAAACCAGTTCATTTTGAATATCGAATCGGCCAGTCTTGTAATCTCTCTTCCCCCACATTTTGCAGCCAAGCCAAAGCCTTTTCACTTTTCGGCGTTCTCAATTATAAATAATTTAATGCTGGCTTCGATTTTCTTCATGGATCTTACCACTTTCTTTTTAATTGGGTTACACTCAATTTCGACTAATGCGCAACTATCTGAGATCCTGTCATATCCGAATTTGTTCCTATCTACGAGCTAGCTTATTGTATTCTGCAGATGCTCTGCATTGAAAACGTTTTCAGTCGGATCTGCTGAGATACACTAGTACAAAGAACATGTTCATATAAAGTTAAGTTAAAATCGGTATAGTAAGGGTCGCCGTGCGTTCTTTTTAATATATATTAAGCTGCGTCGTTAATAGCATTTAGTTGACTATCTTCCTTTGCTTGACTTTCTATTAATTGGACCGATTCTTTCAAACAAGTAGCCCTATCTCCGCCTCGATTACACAGTGAAATTCTTAGTAATGCCCTAATAGTACTCCGCGCATTTTCGGGACTAGTTGTCAATATCGGCTGTCCATTTCCAAATAAATAAAAACGTTTTACCAGTTTTTTCGTTCTTAAAAAAAATTGGGCCAATACAGTGAGCGACGTACGCTCTTGGCACATTGGCTGTCATGCAAGAATCTGCATACGCTTCAACCGTGTTGAAGGTCGCAAATGCTAAGCAACAGGCCGACAGTCTGCAGTAAATCAAAATTAATATAAATATTTTGATCATATAAGTAATAACTTTTCTAAAATCCCTCTTCTTGTAAAGTTAACCAAGTGTTGATCCTTCGTGAGCATAGATGATAGCATCAGCTGACCTAACGGAGAGTGGAGTAAAGCAATGTTAAGGAGTATGTGTTGAGACTTTTGTCCATTTATATGAACATATTCCATATAGAGTCGTCATCTAGCTTTCATTGCGTTCAGACGTGCTTAAAATTCTCGGTATGTTACTTCCCTGTTGCCCGGAGTACAATACCGATGTTACACTGGCCCAGCCTCGCGCTTCGGATGGTGTTCGTTGTTCTTCTTTGTGCTGTCGCGCTGACCATACTTCTTACGTAGTTCTACCGGACGATATTCTCAAACTTTTGCTAAATCCAAACATACTGTGGCAATGTTGCGAATGATTCGCATTCTAAAATTGATGAACTTGATGATAAATTGAAATCCCTAGAGCGCTTATATCAGAGCCTTCATAATAAATTTGTTACGTACGCCTTTCATATAGAAAGATTCAACGACGAATCTTAAGTCGGAGGGAGGGGTGCATTTGACTTATCACATTTAGGCTGATAATGTCAAAAGAAATTGCTATTAGGCAAATTACTGGTGTCGCGTGGCCAAAACAACGGCCACGATCGACCTACTGGTAACCATACCACGCTAGCTGGCAAAGTGCAACTGTCGGCCGTCCAAAGATATTGACCGAGATATAGTAACCCTAGGTGGGAACACCTAGTTTATCCGCTTCAAACTGGCAGCTAAGTAAAAGCTCTTTTATACCCTAGATAAAAGACCTTAGACGATTAGGAAAAGGGGCAGAATCCATTTTGATGGCTTGCCGATGGAAGGCGCTGGCTCCGAGGAAAGGCATCCTTCCAGGGCCAGTCGTCCACGAAGTCCTCTTCTCCAGGATCAGTCACCAGGATCCAGCAGGCCTTGAGGAGGACACCTATAGCTTAAAAAATTTTCATGAGTCGGACCATCGCCGCCATTATAATCAAAGAAGGAGGGAATATCAACCACAAGGACGACATTTGACATACTGGGATGCTTGTAGCCGCAGTACTTGAAATTCTCATTCTTGGTTAAAATGGTGGTGCAATGTAAATGTGTCCATCGAATCCAGTTAAGCTACCAAAGGAAAATAGCCGCATATAATACAAAAGCAAATATATATTTTTGCGTTTTAGTGAATTGGTATTCTTAAGAGCAGTAGTCTTTTAGTGCACGTATATTTACATATATTTCCAATGTAATATTTTTCAAATACCAGGATCCGGAGCGTCGAGATCTCATCTCACAGGATTTAAAAGGGGGTAAGTTTGTCGGAACCCGGTTCCTTTCTTAAAGCATATATATATAAATATTCGTGCAGTCCATAAAGTTTTTTTTATAGACTGTTCTTTATATTTTAGCGGCGAGTATCAGCCTTGTAGTTGTGTGTACAAGAGCTTTCTGAGTGACGTTTGTAGTCGTGAATGGTCAGCGTTTTGCTGATGTGTGCACCTCACCGGTGGTAAATTCGATACCTCGCTATAAAAAATAATTGTCAAGTAGAATTATTACGTATGCTTAAGCTTACTTTTTATTGCTTATCCACGGTATATGCTGACATACCTATATATTAATCAATAAATTTATAATGTAAAAACGAATTCGAAATAATGATGTGCTAGAATTTTAACATGGGGGGTGTGCTAATGTATGAAGAGGAGTAGGTCAAAAACAATGACATAACTTTCCACGAACAACCTTGACAACAGGGGATGGTATTGCGCGGCCCGCGACGAACAATTGGCACACGAATGTGTGAAGGGGAGGGAATATGGCCGAAACACAGCCCGATCGTTTTGCGATCAAGCGACAGCTAAGCTTGTGGGGCAGTGTGGACTTTCTAGGCACTTTAAATATTTATTCTTGTTATGTTGGGGAGGGGAGAGGCTTAACAAGATCCCACGAACCCACTGTCGGAGGCGTTTTCGGTAAATCGGCAGCTGCTTGGCTTTCTTATCGTGCTTTCATCATCTTTTGTATCTTTTGTAACGCATCAACAACATCAACTCGAGCCTTTCTCATCCGCTTCGTGCGACATTTGCCGTCCGCCCGGGTCTAACATCGGCGCGCTCCTCGGAGTTGCGTTCTCATTATTTTTCATCGCTCTCCCGACGCATTATCAACAACATCAGCAGGAGCTTTTGTCATCCGCTTTGTGTGACACTTGCCGTCCGCCTGGATCTTACATCGGCGCGTGCGCCAGAACTGCGCTCTTATAATTTTTTATTGCTCTCCCGACGAACCTCCAACAACATCAGCTGGAGCTCTTGCTGTCCGCTTTGTGCGACATTCGCCGTCCGTCTGGCTCTTCGATTTTAGTCATTTAGTATTATGCGCTCATCAAAAATAGATTTTCTTTATATTCGCCGCTGGCGAATGCTCTTAACTTCGGATTCTGAAGCTAATGAGCTCAGCGCGTTGATTGATTCTATTTCTTCTTCGCTCTTCAGTGTCCATAAAAAATTCATTTACATGCTCTCAATTCGAATGCACTTTAAATTCCTGGAAAGATGACCTGATCCTGCCCATAAAAATTCGTACGGATACTTTGCGTAAGATACGTAATAGTACTTATAATCATGCGACATCTAATCTGGATGTTGGGGATTCTTCAATAATCTGCGCTGACTGGCAACCTGCTAGGGACTTGTCAACAGTAAATTCATACAGCCATCATTCAGGAAATAAGGGCCTAAAAAATGTACTTTCAAAATATTTCCTGCATGAAAATTAAAACGCAATCTGTCCAACTTTAGTTCGAATGAATTTCTCGATCCGAAATTATTTAAAGTTTTTCGTAAAGATAGAGACTTTGGCAGAATGAAGTGTGAGAGAGGAGGCGGTGTCATTGTGGCCGTAAACTCGGTTGCACCTCAACTCGACTCCTTAATGATGACTCGCTGTTGGACCAGTTGGCGGTGATGGTGTCTGACTCATCCGGGAAGATATCGATAATGGCTTCCTATATTCCGCCTGGCAATGATTCCGAGACTTACCAGGCTCTCCTAGACAACATTTCCAACATCCATGACACCTTGGAGGACTCTGTTGGCTTATGTGTGGCAGGAGACTTTATCCTCAGCTTTGTTCACTGGACTCTTAATCATCTGCTATGTTGCTCGGAAATGTGCATCAATTATTTAAAAAATCCAGATCAACAGGATTAAGAGGTAGCAAAAAAAAGTTTTTGAAGTTTGCATTGCAATCCTTTCATTTTATCGAAACGGAGCCAGCCTATGCTATTCAGTGTTGCCTGCTGCATACTTGTTCCTTGAAGGATCGCCGGACAATTGCTGGCCTTCTCTTCCTAAATGATCTAGGAAATATTGCTTGTCATTGCATGCTGGGATGCATTCATTTTAGTGTTCCTGCCGGTAATCTCCGTACCTTAGTTTCCTTCATGGACCAAGCTTTAAGGACAAACTATGCACGCAATGAGCCTATAACAACGGCTCTGAGAATATTTAATTCCCTGCCCTCAACCATAAGATTCACTTCGGGGGACAAGACAGATAAGTTAGGGCAAACTCTTAGGAAATATTTTTTAATACATTTCCGAATATATATTTAAGTTGATTAGTTGTAGCCAGAAAGGGATTTATCCGTTGGCGATAATAAATAAATAAATATACCTGCCATCAGAGGAACTCTGTTTTCAAGGATTTCACCTTGGTTCTTCCCTATCTCGCGAATGACATTTTGATCTATATGGCTTCGTTTTAGGCCGAGATGTCGTCTAGCGGATCTGTTTTCCTATATTGATTTTCCCTGCCTCGTACTTGGCATTTTGGCATTGACATCATCCGACCCCATTAACTCAGCAGCTTTTTTTGTCCTGTAAAATAGGGAAGATTCCTTCTCCAAATGTTCAGCTGAAAATTTCCAGCTTGGCCTCGAAGCTGTCGTTTGCCGCTCTCCTTTTCCCCTTTAAAGTTATGTGTACGGCTAGTACACATAACTTTAAAAATCACTCCATCATTCAAAATTACCGCATTTCCAATGACCTGCGATAATATTGAAAGCAAGGAAAAACGCTATAGTCGATTGCCTGTACTATCAGATACCCGTTACTCAGCTTAAAGGAGCTAAAGTCAGCTAAAGTCAGTAAAGCGATAATTTAGGGCGCCACATACCGGCTATTTCAGTAGATGTTATGAGGGCGGCACACAGATTTATGGTTGTAACCCGTTTGTGGGCGATAGAGTGGGCATGGCACATTTATTATTAAATCTGTAGGCTATATAAATTTTCGCCGATTGTGGAAGCCCAGGAATCTGCATGCCCAGTCTGACTGTTATAGCTCTCATCGTTTCTGAGATCTCAGCATTCATACGAACAGACAGACAGACGCAAAGACGGATAGACAAACAGACGGACACGGACATTCCACCATTCATTTTCTACACCAGAAATTTATATCAATAAATACTATAGGCTGTTTGTATATAGCTTTTAATATTATCGCAGGTCATTGCAAATGTGGCAGCAACTTAAGTGAGGAAATGTTGAGTGATGGACAGATTTTTAAAATTATGTGCACGGCCAACAAAAAGAAAAAGGAATGCGGCTAACGACAGCTTTAAGGCCGAACTGAAAATGTTTTAGCTGAACATTTGGACAGGACAAAAAGCTGCTGTACTAATGGCATTGGATGACGTTTTTGGCGCCATCTCAACTGTATTCAATATGCCGAAATGCCAAGTACGAAGCAGGGAAAAATCAATACAGGAAGGCAGATCCGCAACACGCCATCTCGGCCTAAAACGAAGCCAAATAGGAAAAAATGTCATTCGCGAGATAGGGAAGAACCCAGTTCCAATCCGTATTTGGTCACCGCATCAGGTTCGCATTTATGACAAACTAAGAAAACAAAGGAATATGTTCACACAGATGGACAAAAGATGAACAAGACATGGTTAACATTACAACATGGCTATCAAGATAGGTACAAACAGGAACTCAGAATTCAAAAGAAGTGATATTTTAGAAAAGGTAATACTTATATGAGCAAAATATTTATATTAATTTTGATTTATTGCAGGCTTTGCTGTCGGCCTGTTGCTTAGCATTTGCGACTTTTAACACTGTTGAAGCGTATGCAGATTCTTGCATGACAGCCAATGTGCCAAGAGCGTACATAAGCATCAAAAAAACTGGTAAAACGTTTTTATTTATTTGGAAATGGACAGCTCATATAAGGGCATTGCTAAGAATTTCACTGTGTATTCGAAGCGGAGATAGGGCTATTTATATGAAAGAATCGGTCCAATTAATAGAAAGTCGAGCAAAGGAAGATAGTCAACTAAATGCTATTGTCGACGCAGATTAAGATATACTAACAAGAACGGTCGATGACCCTTACTAAACCCATTTAGCAGATAGGAACAAATTTCGATATAGCAGGATCTCAGGTAGTAGCGCACCAATCGAAGTCGAGTGTAACCCAATTAAAAACAAAGTGAGAAGATTCATAAAGAAATTCGAAGCCAAAATTAAATTATTGATAATTGAGAACGCCGAAAAGTGAAGAGGCTTTGGAGAGAATATAAGACTGCCCGATTCGATATTCAAAATTAAACTGGATTATTGCTCCCAGCAGCGCAGTTAGCATACATCTAACATAATAGTTTTGGGCCTGTAAGCGGTAAATATAACGCTGTTGGGCTTTCTTAAGCTGTTTCTTATTTGTATCTCAACATTATTTTAACTTCATGAGTAGCGTTCTGCGCTTCAACAATCCTAAGGCCGCATGGACACAGCTGTGGAGAATGTTGTGTTGATTGATTTCTCTGCGAAAACGAAACGAAATTTGAGCATTGAAGATTGGAGGTGTTCCGAAAGTAATGAGATCAGCATATAATATTTAATGTCAGTGAATGACTTAACATCTCACTAACTCGATGGTGAACGGACCCGCCCAAGGGGTTCAGCACACTGTTGCAGTGTCTCCCGAGCCAACTACGCTAACTGCTAACATCATCGAAAACCACTGACCTACTTTAGAATATAACTCATGTCAGTAAACTTCCGTGTTTTAAGTAGAAGGGTAGAGTGGTCCGAAACCGACCCCCTAATTGTAATCAGCTGAAAAATTGTTTAAAAATGTTTTTTTCCTTTGGTATACATGTGGATGCTTTAAAGGAAACCGTTACCTACATTTTGAGCCGCTAGACATATTTTTCGGATCGTAATTGTTGAAGGTGACGTGGCCGTTATGAAATTGAGCAATTCTGTCGTATTAGAATAGCATGGTCCGAAACGGACCCCCCCATGGTTCCATTCCGACCCTCTATTTCTTATGAAAGAAAAGAAGGAAATTACTACTTTAAATGCATTTTTCATGTTTGAAGTGAAACACAGCAGTTGTAGAATAATTTTATATTCATATTTTGTACTTTATTTTTACATGAAACCTATTTATTAATTATATTAGGTTTTTTTTCAGAGAAATGTTGAACAAAAAAGTATATAGGGTAGAGTGGTTCACACGTCTGTCGAGTTTAATCCAAAATAAATGTCAGCCAAATGAAGTAGATGATTTTCCAAACAATTTTCTTGTTCTTTGTTGAACACCTACAGTGCAAAATATCGCTGGATCCCTTTTTACGGTTTTCCGCTTAAATGTTCGCCCCATTTCTGCAATAAACATGCGTTGGAAGCCAACCAAGGGTGGATAAACCGTATTAGACTCAAAGACACACTGAAAAATCTTAGAAGTTCGAAATTGTTAGGGGTCGGTTTCGGACCACCGTGTATTTTTTTGAAAAATGACTTGCCGTTTACTGAAAACGATGCAACCTACATAAATTCATAATCACTTTCAAAAGTCGTAACTGTAACAAATCGAAAAAACTTACCTTTGAACTTTTGATGACGAAAAGAAACACTGTTAACGCCTTTTACCTACAGCTCCAAAATGAATTTTGCGCCTGTCAAAAAAACATAGGTTATGATATGAGAGAAAAATGGCGGCATACTTCCAAATTGTCGGCAATATAGAAGCTTTCAAAAGCCACCACCGATAAATTTTATGGTAGCACGAGTCATGAGAAACATTGGGGGGTCGGAATGGTACCACCGGTCGGTTTCGGACCACCTTACCCTATACAGCCACAAAATTCCATTAAAAGTGTGGATTGAAGCTGCAACGTAGTGAGCCTGGCTAATTTTATATATAAAGCCACTCCATAATTTAAGGAAATTTACCTTTGTTCTTCTGAATGCAAGCTAAGAATTACCGAGTTACCTACAATTACCATAACCGCACGGGAGCTGAGCGAAGGCCTTGGAAATGCTATACAGCAGCATGTAGTTCTAGAAAGATTTAGATGTCCCCAAGATGCCCATGCCAATACAAGCAATAACAGAATTTAAGATGTAGGTAAAAGCAAAACAATTTTCAGCTTGATATACTCAACTGATTTCAAATTAATTTTAATATATTCAGGTGATATGCTGCTAATTGGGACGGAAAAAGTTATGGCCTAACCGGATTTATAGATTTTGTTGGTCCTCCAGTGACATCCAGGATGAATAATTTAGTTTCGCACTTGAAGCATTTTGCCGAAGGTTCAGTACGTTGGCGGTCTATGACGCCCTGTTAAAAAAATCCGAATCGCCAAAGTGAAACCTAAACTAAAAATATATGCTAAGATGTGAAATAAAATTATTAAAACAATATATACATACAAGTATAAAATGTAAAACATTATGTTTATGCCAAAAACCCATGGGGGTAGCGCAATAACAAATAATAATAACTTTTTATTTGTTATTAACATATATTGCATTTTCTAAAAGATTGTAATAGGTTATTTGTTATTATATTGATATTTGGCTATATATGTTGATTTATATACGCAAAAAATGTTAGTGAAATCATAGGACAAAAGGCAAGCATTTTCAATGACTTCACAGCCAGGCTATGATGTGTTGGCAGTTTTCTTGGTAGACGATGTTTAACACTGCTGCTGTATTGGATTGCATTTCTTGATATATAAGCTGCATTTCAAAGAAAGGGGAAAAAGGGAACTCTTACAGTGCTAAGGATCACAGGAGGGAAGTTTTCTCCAATATATATATGCGCTTAAAATCTAAAACAAATTTTAAAAACGAAGCGACTAAATTAATCCTTTCACGAATAATTTAGGGATAAATAAGAAAAGAAATTAGCGAAGTATATTATATTATATGATAATATTTTAAAACGTCAAAAAACTATAATTTTTTCATATTATTTTCCCACTAGTTTTCCGATCGTTTCTATGACAGCTTTATTATATAGTCGCCCGATTTTGATAAAATTAAATTCGAAATTCAGAACTATTAAAAAATGTTATTTCTAAGCTTAGAAGGTTATATGTCAAAAAGCTATAAATTGTTTCATATTATTTTCCCACCAATTTTCCGATCGTTACTATGGCAGCTATATGATATAGTAGTCCGATTTTGATCAAATTTAATTCGAAATTCAGAACTTATTAAGAAATTTTATTTCCTAACTTAGAAGGTTATATGTTAAAAAACACCACAAATAAAATATTTTTTGTATAATTTTTTCCCCGATAGTTTCTATGGGAGCTATAAGATATAGTTGTCCGATCCGGCTGCTTCCAACTTATATACTCGTACTACCTGCAATAGAAAGAAGACTTTTGAGAATGTTTCACCCCCAAAGCTTCAAAAGTGGGAGACTACTTTGAATAGAATACTACTTTGAAATAGAAGGAAGAACGTTATAGTCGAGTGCCTCGACTATCAGATACCCGTTAACCAGTTTAAAGGAGCAAAAGGATAATGAAGATATATAAGCAGAAAAGAGATATTTTATGGCGCCACCTATCGGCTAATTCAGTAGATGTTATGAGGACGGCAGACAGATTTAAGCGTTTAAACCGTTTATGGGCGTTTGAGTGGGCGTGGCACCCTTCTTTTGGTGAGTTGATAGGTGTTGATACGACAAATACATTTCAGTTCTATCATAAATTCTGTAGGCGCTACAAATTTTCGCCGATTGTGGGCGTTATAGTGGGCGTGGCCCGCACTGAAACGAACTTGCCCAGGAACCTGCATGCTAAGTATTAATATTCTAGCCCTTATAGTTTCCGAGATCTCAGCGTTCATACGGACGGACGAACAGACGGACATGGCTAGATCGACTCGACTAGTGATCCTGATAAAGAATATATTTACTTTATGGGGTCGATCATGTATGTGTGTTACATACTTTCTGACGAATCTAGTATACTTGTTTACTCTACGAGAAACAGGTATAATTAGCGGCACATTATTTTCTTTTAGAAATAAATTACGATTAAATCTGTTTGCCGCCCACATAACATATACTTAAAAAGCAGGTAGGTGGCGCTTTACCATATCGCATTGCTGCTTGTATATCTCCATTTCCCTTTTGCTTCCTTAAGTTAAATAACGGCGATAATCGAGGCACTCGACTATAGCCTTCTTTCTTTATTTTAATAAAATTATTTGTCCTAACATAAGGTAAATGTCTATTTTTGAAAATATTTCGCAATTTATAACAGTAGATAGTACGATTGCCTTCCATATATATATCCACATATTCATAGTCAAAGTTGGAAATTAAAAGAGACTGCGCTAAATTTCGGACTATCAAAAGTACCCTATTCTGTTTTCCTATCTAACACTACACTACACTCGTTTGTGTTCAAAAAAAAAAAAATGTTTAGGTATTAATTTGTTTTATTCTAATTTTTATATACTCGTATGTGTTTAATTGTGCTTTTATTTTTTTTATATTTGTATCATTCTTGAAAGATTTCTCTCATTTTATTAAACCATTTTTCTTAAATATTTATGTCTCAGTGTACATATAATTTTTTTTTTTATTTTTTTGTTAAGAATATATTTTTTAAATCTTTTTTCCTTGATGCAAATGAAGGCTGCCAAACATTCTTGCTCAATGACCAATGTCCCTTATTCAACTACTTAAAAATAAACGGGATGGGATATTCATCTCCTTAGTTAGTAGTACGTCTCCGACAACAGATTTACTTGCATAACATCTTTTTTTTACAAACCCACCATGCCCAGAAAACTTGGAAGACCTTTTTACGATTTTGGCCATTAAAAATCCTTCATAGCCGGAATTGTTGCGAGGCCTGTCTTACGCCTTCTCCAAAAATGTGGTCCAAATACTTGACTGATTTCATCCAAATTTTGCATTTGTCAACATTAAGCATCAGGCGAGCAGCTTATAAGATAGGCAACCAAACATTTACCCCTCATGTGGTCTTCGCACGTTTCAGAAACCACCAACAGGTCGTCCAGATACACAAAAACTCCCATTCCTCAACGATGCTGGAATTACTTTATCCATGGACTGGTCATTGTTTGGAAGGCATTAGTCAATCCGATCGGCTTCACGGCATAGTTAAAGCAGTAATTTCGCGAGAATTTGGCTTCGAAGGAATCTGCCAATGGGAATCCTTTAAATCTATTTTTTAAATATAAACTTCTTTAAAAAGTATACATAACATACCGTCGATCCGCGGAAGTGGATATGAATCATCCTTTGTGGCTGCGTTAACTTTTCTGCTATTTAGATGTTAATGCTATTTAAGTGGAGGTATTTAGAAAAATCATGTTTGAAAGACGTAAATAGTATTTCGAAATACATTTCTAACGACATATAGCACATATAGAAATATAGCCTGAAGGCTTTAATAGATCACAAGTACATAAAGGGTGTATGAATTTTAGGTAGCTTTTTCCAAAGTGGTAGAATTAAGTTTTTTATATTAAGCTGTTTAACATAATCTAAAATGTCCTGGGCCTTCAAATCGAGTTTGGATAGCACAAAAATAGTTAAATACTCGGGCAATGTTCTGAACTGTCAAACAGTGTTACAGCAATGTGTCGTACGTCAAATGTTGCAGAATCTTAAGAAATATACGGCTTGCAATTACATTTGAATTCTATAGAGCCGTTTTGAGCCATAAGAAAAAAGCTGAAAAAAATCTAAATTGAAAGACGTAAAGTAGACGTAAATAGTATTAGTCGTTCACAAGTGAAGGGTGTGTAAATTTGAGCTATTTAACATCATATTACATTTTCAGGACCTTCAGATAGAGTTTAGATACGACAAAAAAGTCAATGCAAGGTTAGATGCTCTGAGCTGGTAAATGTGGCCATTTTTGTTGACTAATAACTTTGACATGTTTATTTTTGACATCAACAACGGCTAGTGATCCTGATCAAAAATACAGTCAGCGCCACAAAAAAGCCGCACTTTGAAGGTTTACGAATTTTTAACTTTCAGTACCTGTGGTTTCTTTATATGATTGCCAATTCGCCCAAGCTTTTTTTTAATAAGTTAACTGATAGTGTGTTAATAAAAATGCATACCAATTTTTAGTTTAAATTTGTTTTTAATATTAAAAAATGTTGTTTATTGGTTTCACCCTGGTTTTAACGACTTTTCACTATTATGGCACTCTTAAGGAAAAAATTCATAAAAGTTATAATAATGAAAAAATTCAACAAAAACTATTTATTTCCAATTTAACACCTTACTAACTATAACAAAAATCTAGGCAATTTAATAATAGACATATTTTTTTAATTTAGCTTAATACTTAGTAATGCCGCCTTTGGCCTTAATTACAGATTTTACCTTATTGGGCATAGAATCGTAAATGGAACACAAATATTCCTTTGTTATATCGTGTATCCATACTTTTTCTATAATTTGTTTTAGATCCTCCATAGTTTTAACTGAATAAGTTGTTTTGATAGCAATCGGACACTGAGTAACTCACAGATCGCGTTCGATGGCAAGGTTCATAATCATCCTGAAAAATGGGTTCTTATTCTTCTTCACTTATTCTTCTTTATTCTTTGTATTTTTCCGCATTGACCATACCCTGAACCATTAAAATTGATTTCGTTTTATATTTGGATATGCATCCCCCAGGGCCGTAGCTAGAGCCTCAGGGGCCCTGGGGCAATAAGTAAATTTGATTGATTGATAGTGTGAAACAACTTGCTGAAATGATCATAATTGAAAACATTTCCTTAACGTGAAGTTACTCTGATGAATGCACTGCTTGTATCATGTTTCTGACACTTCCTGTCACAGTTGCAACGGCGGAAAGATCTTTTTCGAAATTGAAATTGATTAAAAACTATTTGACTATGGGTCAAGAGCGATTGTGTGGATTGGCATTATTATCAATTGAAAATGAGCGGTCAAGAAAGATCGATTTCAGCCAAGCGATCGACAAATTTGCGGCTTGCAAAGCGAGAAAGCGGCGTTTTTAATGGTATTTACCAAATGAGATACTGAGATATGTTGAAATAAAGCGAAAACATGTTGTTTTTGTACAGTGAACTGCTTTTGTTTTGGCATGATTTTACAGGAGTCTTTACGAAAAAAATTCTACCAAAAGCAACATAAGCAACAGCGCTCTTCAAATGACGAAATTATGTCTAAAATAGTCTAGGGAAACACCCTAAAAAAATTATGCCCAAAGAATAAATTTTAGGGGAACCCCAGCATAGTGATTGCACAATTTCCAAATTTTTTCAAGTGCGCCTTTTTTTGTGGCGCTGACTGTATATACTGTATACTTTGTGGGGTCATTTCAGGCTGCCTGTTATATACCATCTGACGAACCAAAGTCGGAAGGAGTAGATTTTGATGGTACCACCTCTCGTGGGCCACCAGCCTAGAAATTGCTAGGTCCAGCGGATGCAGGGGGTCCAAGAAGCAGAGATGATAAACTAAATCATTACATTAAATAGCTATTATTATGTTCTAGAAAAACAAGAAAGGAAATTAACTTCGGCAAGATGAACTTTGTATACCCTTGCAGGTATAAGATATTATCAATGATAGTAACACCACATTTAATTCTTAAGACTTGTTACTATCTTCAGTGAACACTTAGCTTAAAAACTTTTTTATACCCTTGCAGAGGATATAATGATTTCAGTCAGAAGTTTGCAATGCAGTGAAGGAGACGTTTCCGACCCCATAAAGTATATATATTCTTGATCAGCGCCACGAGTCGATCTAGCCATGTCCGTCTGTCCGTCCGTCTGTCCGTCCCTTTCTACGCAAACTAGTCTCTCAGTTTTAAAGCTATCGGGCTGAAACTTTCCTATTAGTCGGAGCCAGCCGGATCGGACAACTATATCTTTTAGCTCCCATAGGAACTATCGGGGAGAAAATTAAAAAAAATTATATCTTTCGTGTTTTTTAACATATACCTTTCTAAGCTTGGATATAACATTTTTAAATTAGTTCTGAATTTCGAATTAAATTTTATCTAAATCGGACGACTGTATCATATAGCTCCCATAGGAACAATCGGAAAATTAGTCGTAAAATAATATTTAAAAGTTATATCTTCGGTGTTTTTTTAGCTTACAACCTGCTTTTGAATTTTGAATTAAATTTTATTAAAATCGGACGACTATATCATATAGCTGTCATAGGAACGATTGGATAATTGGTGAGAAATAATGTGAAACAAATAATAGCTTTGGGGATTTTTGACATATTATCTTATAATATTGGGAATATAAATTTTATACTTTTAAGAATTTTGAATTCAATTTAATAAAATTATTGATTATTTTTTATAACTGCGAGGGTATACAAATTTCGGGTTTCCGAAGTTAATTTCTAAAGTTTCGGTGTACCATCGGACTATCATAGGAGATTTTCAATTCTGTGGCTACATATAGAAGCTGGCTTCGCACGCTCTCTTGCGTTCCCCACTACGTGTACTGCCGTCCATAGTGATAATATTTCAAGAAACACTGAAGCTATAGTTCATTTCATATTATTTTCCCACAATTTTTCCGATCGTTCCTATTGCAGCTATATGATATAGTCGTCCGATTTTGATAAAATGAAATTCAAATTTTTAAAGAAAAAATATTATTTTCAAGCGTACGGCGTTATATGTTAAAAATATGTTAAGAATATGTTAAAAACCACCAAGGATATAATTTTTATTCCCGTTACTCGTAGAGTTAAAGGGTATACTCGATTCGTCAGAAAGTATGTAACATACAGAAAGAAGCGTTTCCGATCCCATAAGGAATATATATATAGTGACATATTCACATATTCAGTTATGTACCAAAAATGTAATAACTACAATAAACTTTATCATTTAATTTGCATTTCAACATCTATCCCGGTATTAAAAACTAATATTTTAATTCATTTGCTTAATTCTTAGTTGTGCCTTTTATTTTCATTTGTGTCCCGTCTCTATTTGTTTCATGTATGTATCTTCCTCGCGAACTCTCATTTTTTTTCCCAAATTAATAAAAGGGACCCGCGCGTAACAAGCACGTGCTTGGTGTCGTTGGGCCACTTGTTTGTACTGTTCGAAGTGCATCAACGTGCAGCGATCCCACGCTGAATCAATGTAAGCAATCCAAACATTAAACATTAAAAGGCAGAAGGGCTGAATTACTGAAGCTACTAAATAGCGGAAGTACATTAAAATGGAACAATTCGGTAAAAGTACATGCCGAACTTGAACATATAAAAAAATTTATTAAGTGAAAGAAAAATCAAACCACAGCCATACACATCGACCTACCCTGCAATTAATAGTCTCGCTAAAGCTAATATCAAATCACCTCCGCCACAGAAGAAGAAAATACTCAATACAATGAGGAAGTGCCCAAACGACTGCGAGGGACCACTGCTTACACGTTTAATATAAAAAATCCTATAGCAGCTCATAGAAAAACAGCCAAATGGGTTTAGTAGACGTGAAAGAAGTGGTCTGCACAGCAAACGTCATAAGTAGTCCAAAACAACGAATACACATTTACGAACATTTTAGTATCAATCATTGTCTTTATCATGAGCGCATTTATTTTGTACAAGGCATACAACCCTAGTCAAAATTATTTTCACAACACACAATTATTTGCACATCTCAACTTCCTTTAGTTGTTATTCTTGTTGTTGTCGAACAATTTCCCTGAAATAAATGTTATAGCTTGATTAAGCGACACAAAAAGAAAGGCGAAAAAAAGCGGCTCATAGGACAAAGCTAAAAGAAAAAGAAAAAAAGCTTATCAGTTGCACACGTTTTCGGTGCGTCAAAATTATTTTCACAATGCAATTTCGTCATTAGTATTTGGTTTGCAGCGACAAGTGGCGGTTCGTTTTCTCTAATAAATTCAATTCAGTGAAAATTCAATTAAAATAATTATTTATCTTTTAGATTTATCTAAACAAAATGCCTAAAACAAGGGAGTTAACCCTTGAACTTCGGGCTGAAATTGTTACTAAGTTTAAGGCCGGTGAAATCGCTAAACTGAATAAAATGTCGCGCAGAAATGTATAATACTTAGTAAAAAAGCGAGACACAACTGGCACTTAAAAAAATAAGAAAAGATCAGGCCGAAAACCTGTGTTGGACCAAAGACAATGCAGGCACTAACTAGTAGTTGTAGCGAGCAATCCAAGTGCAAGTCCATTGAAAATTGCCCAAGAATCAAAAAATATAATTGGTAAACAAATAAGTGATTCTACAATTCGTCGCAGGTTAAAAGAAGCTGATTTTAGTGCATATGTTGTCCGCAAAGTGATTGACATCACATCAACCAACCGAACAAAACGCCTCCAATTTGCATTGGAATATATTAAGAAGCCTCTTGACTTTTGGTTGAATTTTTTTATGGACTGATGAGGCTGCATTTCAGTTCCAGGGGTCCTACAGCCATCTTTTATGCATTTGAAGAAAAACCAAAAGCATTTGGCAGCCCAGTCAATCAATAGGTTTGGTGGTGGCACAGTCATGTCTTGGGGATGCCTTTGCTATTATGGATTCGGAAACCTCGTACCGATAGAAGGAACTTTAAACCAGCACGGATACGTTCAAATCCTTAATGACCATGCTTTTGTGTCAGGAAATAGACTTTTTCCTACTTATGAATGGATTCTTCAGCAGGACAATGCTTAATGTCACAAGGGTAGGATACCGACCAAATTTTTGAGCGACCTTAATCAGGCGGTTCTTCCTTGGCCACCATAAAGCCCAGACCTAAATATTATCGAAAACGTTTGGCTTTTATAAAAAATCAAAGAACCATTGATAAAAATAGATAACTCGACTGAGTCATCGCTGAAATTGACGAAATTTGGTCCAAATTGACCCTTGAATTTGCCCAAACTTTGGTAAGGTCAATACCTAAAAGACTACAAGCTGTCATTGATGCCAAAGGTGGTGACACTAAATATTAATAATGTATTTTCATAAAATTAAGAAAATCGTTTGTTAAAGTTCGATTTTAAGCTGAAATAAACTAAACTAAGTTTAGTGAAAATAATTTTGACGCGCCGAAAACGTGTGCAAACACTTCTGACAACTGATAAGCTTTTTTCTTTTTCTTTTAGCTTTGTCCTAAGAACCGCTATTTTTCGGCTTTCTTTTTGTGTCGCTTAAGCATAGATCACGCTACGCTATAACATTTATTTCAGGGAAATTGTTCAGCAACAACAAGAATAACAACTAAAGGAAGTTGGGATGTGCAAATAATTGTGTGTTGTGAAAATAATTTTGACTAGGGTTGTATATGTTTCATAATAAATGTATATCAAAGAGAGCCATAAATAAAAGCCAGGCTTAACTTCATAAATTAAATGATGCTATAAGGTTTGTGAATGAAGGATTACAGAAACTTACTAACTACGAAAATAACCGCAATAGTATTGACAAGTTTGTATTGACAAATTGGAAATGTTATTTTAAGCGAAAATTCGTTAAGTCCAGAATTTGATTTAACACCATTGTATTCACCGATTAATGTAACTAAGATAAAAATTGTAAACCACAATGACGTTTTAAAACTAATTTCAGAAAATAGCACTACACTTTACGTAATTATAATAATCGTAGTTATTGTTCTTATAATTTTTCTTGCCGTATTAACATTTTTTACACTAAATTCACTCACCATTTTATATTTACAAAATTTAGAAAACAAGAAAGAAATAATCATGAACCACAACAAGAACCGGCACGAGACCATTGTCTGCATTGTACCCTGAAATGCCAGTCCAAGCATAGGCAACCCTTTTTAAGGGGAGGGAAGTGACATATTCACATTTTCAGGTATGTAGCAAAAAATAAGAATATGCAGCGTAGGCGATCCCACGCTGAATCAATGTAAACAATCCTTATCCGGAGCAAGCGACGCCGCTCTTCAATAACATAAACAATTCATGCAATCAATAAGTGTCGCACCCCGAGTGGCATTCTTACTCTCAAATTATTGTATACAACCAATATCTCAAACGGGCGACTTCGCTACCAAACTTATGTACAATCCATGTCCCAATGCTCCCAAACTTTTGTAAGCAAAGGGCAGCACAAAAATGATTTTTGTCACAAGATATTACTCTTAAGCTGAGTTCATTTGAATACGGACGTGAAACTAAATATTCGTTTAGTGTTGTCCTTAGTCAACTGACGGGACATTAGTTCGATTCATTAAA
Organism: Drosophila biarmipes; assembly: GCF_025231255.1. Taxonomy (NCBI): domain Eukaryota; kingdom Metazoa; phylum Arthropoda; class Insecta; order Diptera; family Drosophilidae; genus Drosophila; species Drosophila biarmipes. Next base: position 370,625 of record NW_026114533.1, read on the forward strand.
TTAATAAACAATTTTACTTTATATATAAATATTCTTGATCAGGAAAACAAGCCGAGTCGATCTAGCCATGTCCGTCTGTCCGTCCATCCGTCTGTCCGTCTGTCCGTATGAACTCTGAGATCTCAGAAACTTGGGCTTGGAATACAGATTTCTGTGCTTCATGCGCAAGTTTGTTTCAGCAGGGTGCCAGCCCATTCTAACGCCCATAATCCTCGAAAATCTGGCTAGCGCCTACAGTTTTTTTGATAAACATTTTAACTGGAATTTATGTGTCTCATGAAAACCGTTAGATTGACCTAAAAAAAATATTTCCACGACCACTCTAAGACCTCCAAATGGATAAAACGCTTAAAATCTCTGCCACCCACATAACATATACCGAAAAAGACGATAGGTGGCGCTTTACAATATTCCTTTGCTGCTTATACATCTCCATTTTTATTTTGCTCCCTCAAGCTGAGTATCTGGTATCGGACAGTCGAGGCAACCGTTCGTTGATATATAAACTATATAAGCTTTATTCCAAAATTTAGAACTATATGATGTTATTTTCAATCGTATGTCTCATAAATAAATACATTTCCTTAATTTTATACATTCCATTTAGGTTTTGTTTTTATTTAATTGGAAAAACTTTGCAAATCTCAAAAAAGTTTTTGAATAAGCATTCAATTGCATCCCTGATCGGCTGCGAGCTTTGAAGGTGAACATTTCTTAGCACGTGTTCTTGCAAAGATTTGTTTGTGATTCGTTTTAAAATCATAAAATTAAGGGATAAATTGCAGTTTATTAGTAACAATAACTAAAAATAAATTGTATGTTAGTGTTACATGTGTAGGTAAATAATGTTTTATTTGTAAGTTGCTTTTGCAAGATTTGTGTCAGTCCCTGTAATCTAAAAATGTCCAAAATGATTACCAACTACGTCCAACTCATAAGACTGTTGCACTTTTTAAGGTAAAATGTCAGTCTGTAAGCGCTTACTTTTTTCCATCTGGTTTGGGGAAAATGTCGCCTCAAAAAAGTGGTTAGTGCTAAACGAATTTGTGTTGTGAACAATCTTAGAAAACAAAAACTTATCAGATGTAAAAATATATTAGCATTTCGTAAGCAGGCTTACTGAGAAATGGAAGGCTTACCAATACAGTGAAAAGTATTTTGAGAAAAAAAATCAGAAATTGCTTGACATGCCGTATTCGTATGCGAACCGCTTTGAAAATTGTTTCTACAATAAATACAGACGTGTCTGCTGGGCAAAAAATAAAACGGTCGTTGGGCACACCAGTAAATTTACCAATTCCCTTCTCCCCTGAAGAAGCAATTGCACTTTATGTAGATGTTGGCCACACAAAACATTCATACCAACTAACACGGATAAGTGCCAAGGAATAAAACGCTGATATATACCCCAACTATCATAAGCTGCAAAGAGCAAAGACTATGTGCTACCCAGTCGGATTATTCTGTGCATTTTAAATGCACACTCGCAGGTTTTTGAAAGTAATATTTTTGGAGCCAATATTAAGAGAAGTTTGACTGCAATACATAAATGGGGCTACGATGGAAGCCTCGCGACCTATCGCCAAAATGTTTAAGCTGGGCAGGCACGTATGGACGATCCTTTTACAAATTCAACTAGTTTATACAATGTTATGGAAAATACGCGATCTTCATCAACCCGCTATTGCCGGCCTATAGAACTGATTTTTCAGAAAGAATCCAGTGAGTTAAAACGTTTGGAAACAGATAACGTAAAGAGCCAAATATTCTCCACCAAGCCAACGATTACCAACTCATTTACCATACTCCATGAATTTCATATGACGATGCTGGAAGAAACATTTAGCGTTCTAGCAGAAGCATCCTCAGCAGTATAAAAGATATGAACAGTTTGAATTTGGTGAAACGTAACCAGGTTGACTTAGATCTATTAAAATGCGGCTTGTCTAGTCTTCATGCGTGTATATGTGTTTTATGTGTTTGAATGTGTTTTACATATATCCTACAGATTTTCAATTAAAAAATGGCAAGTTCGGGGTACAGATAAGCCTGAGGTGGAAGCTAGAAAAACCAAAATACAGGTCGAGCTTAGGAAGGAAATTGGCATATTAGTGGACATACCAATGGCTGGTAGTGGCAATACCAACAATGACAATACTGCTGCCTTAACTTGTGGATATGAAATCAATATTAATACATTCAGTTGATATGCCATAAAAACAGGTGAAATGTTTGTCAACTTATATCTATAAAAAATCATCAAATCAAATCAATACATGGTGCAGACATAATGAATCATGTGGTTCTTCCTATTGGTATGATGTCTGAAGAAGTTGTTGAAGCCAGAAATAAGAATTGCAGGAATACACGGGATAATCATTCTCAAAAAAATAATAGGTGTAATACAATGGAAGATGTTATGCACGCTTTTCTGGTATCTTCTGATCCACTAATTACATCATTATCTAAAACGTCAACAAAGTCGCCGAAGTCTATTCATTTTAATATTGTCGTTGCTGGATTGCTTATCAATTTCCAATAATAAATAATGATTCTTATTGTTCTGGTTCATATATGTATGTCACATTATGTATGTTAAAGCTAAAAAAATATAACTTAAACTTAACAATTTAAAAAAATCACTCTATTACACTGTATGCACTTTTTTAACATTTGTATAGGGGCTATGTATAATAAGTAACGTATCACGATGCAATTTAGAGGATTTAAGTAAAATAGTCTAAAAGCAGTAGGTACAAAGTTTTATTGAAATATATATTCATTTACTCGAGTTATTAATAAAATTCCGCAGGCTGTTGAACCCACTGTGTGTAGATGCGATCGTCACTAGATTTTTACCACGTTAAAAGGTATTCAGTTGAATATCTTAACGGACAAGACAATAATATCGCATACGCATTATCCCGATTAGCAATTTAAGACTTATAAAATATCCAAAAGGATAATAGGATTCTGAAAGTCACTACCAGAATTTAAAGTAGACAAAAACACTAAGCAGGGAAAGAACAAATGGAATTGCTAAAGCAATCTACGAAAAGTAGTGTCTTTGCATGTAAATAACTTGTGTTTACTTAAAAACAAATTAAGCAATCAGCTGTTTATGCTAGCAGACGTGCATTAATTGTCCTCCAGAAAAAAGTATCCAATAAAATCATAAAATTGCGGTGACTGGTTCAATAAATCTCGCTCCCTTCAAGTTCGGTCAATTACCGCCAACGAAGTGTAAAAAAAAAACTCTATTGTCGTTCGACAGCCAAAGAGCACGATCTTGCTCACCTACGGCTATCCCTACTCCGACGGCATGGAGTCAACATTGCAAAACCCCCCACCATCATTTTTGACCAATGGCGGACTTCTGCATCCGCACTAAATTTTTTAGCAACAACTACAGCTATGGCAAAAAATCAACAACAACCACAGCTACGGCTATTCGTTCGGAATCGACTGTAACCGCAGCTCTAAATAGAACGGAAATAAAAACCACGACAACAAATCAAACCAAAACAAAAAATACCGCGGTAGGTAACTCTAAAATAAACCGTGTACAAATAGAAAATAAATTACCCGGGAGATTCAATAGCAATAGATTTGCGCCTCTAGCTGAAAATGAATGAGAACACGCTCATGAGACCCAACCTAATCCTAAGCCACCACCACTTTACATTAGGGAGAAAATAAAGTGCACACCATTATAACATGCAATACTTATTGCACTGAAAAAAAAATGTGGAATGCCCAAATAAAAGGAACGGCCCAGTGCAATGCGAAATTGTCAGGAGTATGGACACACCAGGGCATGCTGTTCGCTTCGAACACTCGGTGTAGCTTTTGGGGACTTTCACAATTCGTCTTACTGCCATGTCAACAAAGACCCCAAAAAGAAAAATGTGTTAACTGCCAAGGTAACCACTCGGCAAACTACAGGGGCTGTCTGATCTACAAGGAGATGATGGACCGCATGCGAAAAGTGACAGCAACAAAATGCGTACACTTGCTCGCGTACGACACAGTTCCTGAATGATAATCATATATACATTATGCTAAAGCTCACGCTGGAACCGGCATCCTAATCAGGGAACGCATCAAGCAGCATTTGGCAACGGAAACCTCACCATAGCACAATTTGTCTGCAATAAAATCTGTTTATCCCTGCTTTCTAACATAGACCTCTTGATTGTTTTAGGTGACTTTAATCTACCTGATATTTCTTGGTCTCCTCCTACTGACTCATTTGTCGCTATGCCGTTATCCGCCCATGATTTTGTGGATGGCCTTTTAGAATTATCGTTACAGCAAGTAAGCTTTATAAAAAATTTCTTAAGTAGACAATTAGATCTTGTACTTGTTTCAGACCCGTCTGAAATCACAGTATGTAGAATTGACCCTCTTGTTGTACCTGAAGACCGATATCATCCAACTATGGAACTGACAATTTGCCTCCCCTGCTCTGATACCCTCTCTCCTTTAGTTTCTCCAACTAAAATGAGATGTTTTCGTAAATGTAACTATAATAAACTTAACGATATGATTTCTCATTATAATTGGACAGACTTGTACAATTGTACAGACATTGAAAGTGCCACTGAACTATTCTATACAGTCTTAAATACGTTCTTTAATGAATGCGTACCTGATGGGTTTCTTGCAAACCTAAACAGACCTCCTTGGTTTACCAATGCGCTTCGAAGACTTAAAAACCTTAAATCTAACACCTATAAAGAGTATAAAAAAATTGAGTAGACCAGCAGAGTTTTTGAAATATGTGGTGGCTCGAACAGATTTTAATGTACTCAACAGTCATTGCTATTCTATGTATCTAAGTCGATGTAAATTTGAATTTTCAAACGATCCGAAACAGTTTTACAACATTGTTAATTCCAAGCGTAAGTCATCGGCATTGCCTTCATCGGTAGGTCTAAACTCTATGGAGGCATCGACGGATTCTGAAATTGCTGATTTATTTGCTGAGTTTTTCCAAACTTCTTATAGTTCGACAGCTTTGTCAAATTCTAACTACCCTAATCCCTTAAATAGGGCAAATTGTATTTTTTCCCCTGTAATCACCGAAAGCTCTCTCATAAGAGATTTAGCAACAACAACGCCAACATGTTCTCCCGGTCCAGATCGACTTCCTGGATGTGTGCTTAAGTTTTGTGCGTCAACCATTTGTAAACCGATTCTTAAACATTTTAATTTGTTTATTTCATAATCAGTTTTTCCTTCTATCTGTAAGGACTCTTTTATTATTCCACTCCATAAAAAAGGTGCGAAGGCAGATGCCCAAAATTATAGAGGTATTTCTAAATTGTTGGCAATTCCTAAAGCATTTGAACGTATTATCACTTCTCATTTGCAACATTTATGTTCCTCGCTTATATCACCGTGTCAGCATGGTTTTGTTAAGCGAAGATCGACCACCACCAACCTCCTTGAATTGTCATCTCTTGTAATAAGTGGGTTTAAGAAAAAAATGCAGACTGACATTGTAGATACAGATTTTAGTAAGGCCTTTGACTCAGTTAACCACTCACTTCTTTTATTTAAATCAGATCAGCTTGGGTTTCTTGGTAATCATTATCTTTTATTTCATGTTACTTGAATGGTAGGACTCAGAGGGTTATATTCAAGAATGCTGTTTCAAAATTGACATCTGGAGTGCCGCAGGGTAGTCATTTGGACCCTTTGCTGATTACTTTGTTTGTTAACGATCTTCCTTCAATCATAGCACATTCTCATGTACTAATGTTTGTTTACTTTGTTTATTAACGATCTTCCCTCAATCATAACACATTCTCGTGTTGTATGCTGATGATTTTAAGCTTTGTTTATCATATAATGATATAGCGTCGGGATTTAACTTACAGTCGGATATTGATTGTTTTCATGGATGGTGTGAGTACAACCTTTTAAATTTGAACTGCCTTAAATGCACGTTATGACTTTTTATAGGGCTACTCTTACGTTTATCAATAATTTTCTTTAAAATATGCCACTTGACCTTATATATTCAGTTAACGATTTAGGTGTTCTTCTGGACCCTAAACTTAAATTTGACTGCCACATAATGTCCACTGTTAACAAAGCCATGAGTGTTCTTGGGTTTATAAATCGTCGGACAAAGGAATTTTATGACCCCTATACGACCAAATTTTTTTTACCTCCCTTGTCCGTCCTATTTTGGAATATTGTTCGTCGGATTAAGGTCCATAATATCAAGTGCACATCGACCGTATTGAATCGGTACAAAAAATATTCTATTATTTGCCCTGCGTAGCTTGAACTGGGATCAAAACGTAAGGCTACCTACCTACCACAGTAGATAACAATTGCTTAATTTACCTACACTTGTAAATCGTAGAACAATGCCTGCTTATTTTATACAGAATCTTATAAAAGGTGACATTGATTCTCCAGATCTTTGAAGCCGCCCAACATTCAATGTTCCTGTTAGACTAACACGAAATTATTATCCACGATGTACATCAAATTTTTGTCTTCACTAGCCCTTTCGATTTTTATTTAATAGCTATAACAACCTTTATCATTTAATTTGCATTTCAACATCTAACCCGGTATTAAAAACTAATATTTTAACTTATTTGCTTTATTCTTAGTTGTGCCTTTTATTTTCATTTGTGTCCCGTCTCTATTTGTTTTATGTATGTATCTTCCTCGCGAACTCGCATTTTTTGCCGAAATTGATGAAAGGGCCCCGCGCGTAACAAGCTTGTGCTTGGTGTCGTTAGGCCACTTGTTTGTACTTCTCGAAGTGCATCAATGTTCATATAGTAAAATTCTTTATTAATTTGATAAGTCGAACTAATGTCCCATCAGTTGACTAAGGACAACACTAAGGAGAATAAATTAATGAATATTTAGTTTCACGTCTTTATTCAAATGAACTCAGCTTAAGAATAATTTCTTGTGAAAAAAATCTTTCTTGTGCTGCCCTTTGTTTACAAAAGTGTGGGAGCGATTGGGATATGGATTGTACAAAAGTTTGGGAGCGAAGTCCACTTTTCTCGCCTTGAATAGTTACGATTTTTTCACAAGTCGATAACAAATGCTTTAATAAGATTTACTGAAGCTTTTTTTAAGCTCTACGATCAGCTGATCATCGGCTGTGAACAGACAAACACACCATATGATTTTGCAAAGAGCATTACAAAATTCCTTTTTTTTCGCGCATTGATTTCGAGCTAATTGGATATTTACAATTATTATTATTATTATTATTATTATTATTATTAAAGGTTGGCTTTTTATTATCATCAAGGTATGTATTACAAAAAAAATCAATGTTTGTGACTGGCAAATAGTAACGAAATATTACTAGTAGGCTTATAGTAAAGTGCAAAAACTGTAGAAGAAAAAAGGATTTTTTCGAAACCAAAAACGTAGATGGCTAGATACGGCGCTGGTATTAATGGAAATCTCATCTTCAAACAAGAAAGGAAGTTAGCTTCGACAAGCTGAAGTTTGTATGCAGTTATAAAAAAAATTCAACTTAAGTAACACCATGTGAAATTTATATGGATTGTTGTTGACAATAATGAAATAATTTTGGTTAATATCACTGAAATATTTAAAAAAAATTATTTCATTCAGACTTATTTTTTCATCTATATGTTTTATTTATTGAATACGAAATTCCTTAAAAAAAAAAAAAAAATGTTATTCCCCATATTATAAGATAATATGTAAAAAAGCCCCAAAGCTATAATTTGTTTAATATTATTTTTTCCACCAATTTTCCAATCGTTCCTATGACAGCTATATCATATAGTCGTCCGACTGTGATTAAATTTAATTCGAAATTCAGAATTCAGAAATAAAAAATGTTATTTACAAGCTCGGAAGGTTATATGTCAAAAAGTACCAATACTATAATTTGTTCCATATTATTTTCCCACTAATTTTCCGTTCGTTCCTATGGCAGATTATGATAAGATTTTGATAAAATTTAATTCAAAGTTCAAAATCAATAAAAAACAATGTTATTTCCAAGCGTAGTTTTGGATATATATAACATACAATTTTTTTAATTTTTTTTAATTTAATTCAAAGTTCAAAATCAATAAAAAAATGTTATTTCCAAACGTAGTTTTTGATATATATAACATACAATTTTTTGAATTTTTTTCCCGATAGTTCCTATGGGAACTATATAATATAGTTGTCCGATCCGGTTGGTTCCGACTCATATACTACCTGCAATAGAATGAAGACTTTTGGGAAAGTTTCAGCACGATAAAACTGAGAGACTAGCTTGCGTAGAAACGGACGGACAGACGGACATGGCTCGTCTTGTGACGCTGATCACTGATTCACTGCGTTGCAAGCTTCTGACTGAAATCATTATACCCTCTGCAAAGGTATAAAAATGTTGGACATCCACAAAAGGATTTTTCGGATTGTTGCAAATAAAACGCAAGTCAACAAGTTGTCTGACCTAACTGAAGATGTCCTATCAGATGCATTGTTCTCACAAAATTTTGTGATGAAAAAGCACTGGCCCTATTTGTAGATGTTGGACATACCAAGTACACATGGAATTTGTCAAAGAGAGACACAAAGGACAAAACGATGATATATATGCTTGCTACGATAAACTGCATTGTGCAAAAAATCCAGCTCTCCTAGTGTCATCATTTTGCTTGCAAAAACTTGAAGTAGCACTAGCAAGATGAGTGGACCATACGATTGCTAGGATTATTGAAGCACACCCAGAAAGTTTTTCAACCCATATTGAAAACAATATAAACACCTAATTAGCTACTACATACAAATGGGGCTGTAATGGCAGCAGCGGTCATTCAACGTACAGGCAAAAACTTGATGAGTTTGATAGAAACATAATAGATCAACATTTTTTTTTAAATTTGTATGGTGCCATTAACAGTGTAGAAAACACCAATAGTTTTATAAAAAAACAATAGACCTTCTTCTATTTGATATTGTCGACCCATTAAGATACTTTGCGAGACAGAATCGGCAGACTTAATTCGCAAAGAAAGTGAAAAAAACGCCAAATATCAAATATTTTATCAAGTCTTCGCGCCTGGATTAGGTTTTTCGAGTGTGTTTTGCACATTGCATATAGAATTCCGATACAAATGTGGCAAGTTCGTGGTGTTGACAAGGATGTTGTTAAAAAAAATAAAATAATTATTCAAGAGAAGCTGAAGGAAGAAATGCAAATGTTGTATTTCAAACAACCAAATTTGGCTGCTCGTATAACAGGAGTTATATATGATCGATTTAGTGTAGTCTTACGAGCACTGGCATGTTGCCACGAAATAAATTCGGAGGCATTCCGGTCTTTCGCATTAGAAACTGCCGAATTGTTTGTGAAATCATATCTCTGGTTTTATATGCCATCGTATGTTTACAGAATTTTAATTCGTGAAGCAGACATTATAATCTATTTTTGCCTTCCAATTGGTATGATGTCCGAGGAAGCTCTTGAAGCCAGGAACAAGGACTTTCGAAACAAATGTGAAAGCAATACAAGAAAAAATTGCAGGAAAAATACATGGAAAATTGTTAAATGTTATTAGTTTCTTTCGACCTTTTGATAATTTCATTGTCAAATGGGTCTGCAATTTCTTCCACAAAAACAATTATTATGAACGATGATTTACTTACAATAAAGCATTTGGATATGCCTCTCTGATTCCGATTCAAATTTTTATTTATTTATTCTTAATTGAAGTTTAAAATAAATAATGATTTTCCACATAGAGTCGAATATTGGGCCGGAAAGTCGATAGGGCTCTCAAGCCGTTGTTACTGCAGCCCAACTTTGTTACACCCAAGCTTTGATACCACTACTATGATCAATTTTTGGGATCAATTTTATCCTAAATAAATGTCAAATGTATACAACATTGTATGAAAAATCCTATTTGACCCTGAATATTGTCATCTAAACCATGCCATGGTTACTATGAAAGCAATAAAAGCTTTTTTCGATTGTGCGAGTCTCGAATTTGCTCAAGTATCGTTTTTCATTTCAGAAGTATTAGAATTTAAGCCCGTGAAAACGTTAAGCGATAAACCAGCTGCTAAGGCGTCTCTTTCAGATCCGAAGTGTCCCAGGTTTAAGTTCACAAAACAAAAAAAACTTGTAACAAAGCTGCATTATCTAAATAATTTTCAGACTTTCAAAATGTAAAATTATCCTATATAAGGATCAGTTTTATGTCTTTCGTATCATAGATGCTTTGACACTTAATGTGGACGGCAGTCCACGTATTGACGAAGCGCACCAAAAAGGTGTGCCAAGGCGACAACTATATATACACGAAGAAATAAAAATCTACTGAGTGACACATCAATCAAAAGGTATTGCAAAAACTAAAAGAATTGCATTAAAAAATCAAGTGGTTTGTGATAAATGTGGTGAAAGTGGAAAGTAAAAAATTGAACAAAATTTATCTGTTGAGGCCGGTGGGGATAATCGCTATCAATCCAGTTGTATTCTCAATTAAAAATGAATGACGTCGAAAGACACCTCAACACCCATAAATCGGATGATACATTTAAAAGCAATAATGAAAACAAGTAACGCAAAATACAAGATTGAAAATTGTATTTTGGTTGTTGGTTTGTCGGTTTGTTCAAAAACGCTATTTTACAGTCCTGATTAGTTCTACCACTTTTGGAAAAGCTAACTAGTTTGGCGAGAAAACAGCTATATATAGCTAAATTTTGTATACCCGTAACTTGTAAAGTACTGAAGCTAGAGCCGTGTGCTATACTTCGTTAGAAAGATATTTCGAAATACTAAGTAGGCATTTTAACACTTTTTGTCTTATATAAACAGCTCAATATAATAAACATTAGTTTAACCACTTTTGGAAAAACTAGCTAGCTAGGTAAAAATATCTAAATTTTGTACACCCGCAGCCTGTTTGACGACATTAAAGGAAGATGCTTGTCTGGACTAAAAATCTCTACCAGCGACTTGTGATTCATAATTAGGGTAAACTTTCAGCAATGCATGTATTGGTGAAAGCGTTTCATTTCATTTAATTTTTCAATTATGATAGAAAATTCCTCTTTGATTTATATATTCATATTTTAGCTAATGTTCATCAAGCGTTTTAGATGCGAAAACTCTAAGTCTCTTCTTGCCTTCTGGTTGGATGGGAGAAAGGACTACACCGATGCTAAAAGTTAATGCATCAGTCGCCACAACTAACAATAGTTATAACCTTTATCCATAAACGGTTCCAGTTGTTGCAGATTGGAAGGTGGGCGCAACAGCCACGATCGACCTACTGGTAACCATACCCCGGTAGCTGGCAACGTGCAAGAGCCGTCCGTTGAATCCAATGATAACGGATACCAGGAGATAGTAACCCTAGGTGGAAACACCTAGTTTATCGGATCCAAACTGGCAGCTAAGTAAACGCTCTTCTAGGGTATAAAAGACCATAGACGATTAAAAAGAAGGGGGGAAGAATCCATTCGGGTTTCTTGCTGACGGAAGCCGCCGGCTCCGAGGAAAGGCGACTTTTCCAATTCCTCTGCCTCCAGAAGCTCCTGAGCAGGACACCAATAGCTTAAAACATTTTCATGTGTCGGACCATCGGCGCCATTATAATAAAAGGTGGAAAAAAATCAACAATAAGGACGACATTGGACATACTGGAATGCTTGTGGCCGCAGTACTTAAAAACCTCATGCTCCTAAAGATTGTTTAGCCATCTGATCAGAGGCTAAGTGACCAGTAGCATGCTTCGAAAAAGTAGTGGTGCAATGTAAATGTTTCTATCGAATCCGTCTAAGCTAAATTGGACTTATGCATTACCAAAGGCCAATAGCCTCATACAATACAGCCAGATCACAAGTTATAATGAAAAACATTGGAAGCAATTAAAAACTGCATTGAAATACATTTAAATCAAGTGAAACGATAGTGCTAATCCCGATATCCCACTTAGCCAAAATAAGTCTCACCACCAGTCATTACGGACGATGCGTGCCTTGCACCATAAGTTTAAGTTAAAAAACATTATTTAGAATAGGAATTCTTAAACTGGTTACAATATTTTTATGATTGAAGAACACCGACTTGCTATTGACAAATCTCAAACTGAACTTGCTCTCTAACTCCTACTTCATTTACGATCATACCTCGGTTTTAAGCTTTAGAGCTTTATGTGAGTGGGTTTCGGTGCTATTGAGTGACTCTCTAACTTTGGACTCCAGACTTGGGTCCCGAAATCTGAGTATCCTGAATTGTGGGAACATGCCGATAGTCTGAACAGCGGCTCGTTCTAATTCTTTAGTCTACAAGCTGAAGTTTTTGTTTCGTGGTAGTTTTCCTGTGGCTTGTTTATAGCTTAATAATTTTCCATTGTCTTGTTTACAATTAAATTTGGATTCTTATTTCTTAGAGGGTGACTTGATTATTATTTTTTTAAGGGTGTCTCGAGGGTAACTGTGTATATGTGTGGGTGTGTAGACATGTGCATAGGAGTACGTTGAACTATACATATGTCACTATATAATACTGCCATCAATCTGCTGTTACTGCTGCTGGGATTTGTGTGGAGTTATTCAACTCCTCACATTCCACACCTACTGTAAGGATTTGGTATTTAATTCAAGAAAAAGATGTTGAATTATTTGGTATTTAATTTAAGAAAAATATGTATTATTTTCGATATTTTGATTTGATTGAATAAAATTGTGGTAAAAAGTAGACGTGCTACAAAAGCACAAAATTGAAACGCTAAAGTAATATTGAAAACGAGAACTTTTGTGTATCAACTGAACATTTACTTCGAGAAACATTTAATAAAAATTCGCTCCCACTCTCATGCGTTTTATTGCATCTTAGGCATAGAGTCCTTGCGATGCTCCTGCTGATTCCCTCTTTGCTTTCTCGACGTTCCCTCTCCGCTTTTAATTCCGTTGCAATCAAATCTCCCGAGCCCATCCATCATCCATCTCATCCCACTGGGCACCGATACCCATCAGTAATCGATAGCCCAGCGGCCTTCGTTCAAATCTCCCGTGTCAATCTTCCATCTCATTTCACTGGGCACCGATACCCATCAGCTATCGATAGCCCAGCGGCCTTCTGTCAAATCGCCTACGTTGATCCTCCATCTGTTCTTACTGGGGACTTCATACCCATTAGCTGGGGCTGCGTTTCCACTTGCTTGCCGCGGTGTTCTTCATACACTATGATTGCATTTTGTGTGCCTATCGATCGCAATATCGTCCAGTGCCAATCGACCACGAGGCGCTCCATTCCCTGCTTTATAGTAATTATGCAACTTTCATGGATAACTTTCCAAATTTCTTCACTCTTTTCTAACTCATCCCTTCTTTCTCCTTTTCTCTAGATCAAGCTTCTTCATGGGCTAGAACAATGCCGCCCATCGTCTTTACTTTCCGAAACGTACCGACTCCTTGCGAATGTTGACTAGACTCTTTAGGATCTTATTGGTTTATTGGCCTGCGGTGGGGGATACGGGAAGTACGTGCGCTGATTACCCACGAAATTTTACATCCGTATTCTTGCCAACCAAGTACGGTTCCGGTTGGGGGGTGTCGAAGCGATCGCCGCCCTTTATAAAGTGGGTGGCCAAGAAGTTGTCCATCCTCGTTGGATACTTGAAGGCATTATTCGTGCTGGGTTCCGTCTCCTCCAACGCCCCGTTCCCTTGGCCAAGAAGTGGCCCATCCTCGTTGGATGCTTAAATTGTTCATGCTGTCATGCGCCTTCTCTACCATCGCGTTCGCTTGGCCCAGTACCGGAACAATTTTCTGATCTGTACCTAGGTTTGGTTCTCCTGTGCGTTCTTGTCGTCCTTATGTTATCCTTGACTTGTTCCTTGTGGTTACTGTGGTTACCGCGTAGTGACTTGCATTATCCTTGGACTTGTCCTTAAAGATACATCGTTTATCCCTTTAAAACCCTTAGAGTTACTTTTGGAATATTTTCGTAGTCTCCTTTGAAAATCCTTGGAGTTATCCTCGGAATCGTGTTCTTCTGGACCCTAAACTTAAATTTGACTGCCACATAATGTCCACTGTTAACAAAGCCATGAGTGTTCTTGGGTTTATAAAGCGTTTGACAAAGGAATTTTATGACCCCTATACGACCAAATTTTTTTTACCTCCCTTGTCCGTGCTATTTTGGAATATTGTTCGTCGGTTTAGATCCATAATAGCAAGTGCACAATCGGTACAAAAAATATTCTCTTATTTGCCCTGCGTAGCTTGAACTGGGATCCAAACGTAAGGCTACCTTCCTACCACAGTAGATAACATATGCTTAATTTACCTACACTTGTAAATCGTAAAACAATGCCTGGTACTATTTTATGCAGAATCTTACAAAAGGTGACATTGATTCTTCAGATCTTTAAAGCCGCCCAACATTCAATGTTCCTGTTAGACTAACACGAAATGATGTACATCAAACGATGTACATCAAATTTTTGTCTACACGAGCCCTTTCACGTTCTATGTAATAATTATAATAAACTTTATCATTGTTGAAATACATTATAATATTTTGTGACAATGGTTCCAATTTTGTTATATTATTGCTTATATAAACGCTCTATAGTCTTACATTGAGTTTGAAAGAGTGTGTTCATCTAATTGTATTAAACAATTAGAAATTTTAATTAAGCAATGTTTTAGGGTGTTCAATGTCAATAAAATATTGGTGTGTTTCCGGTGTATTCCATTTATGCATTCGTCAGTTACTGTTTTCTTTGTTTCTTTATAAAGTACTTTGTCTTTCTAAAGGAAATATTTTTCAAGTATATTTTTTGTTAAAATATTATTATTTTTTTCAGAATAAGGAATAACTTCGAAAACAGGAGATTTGATTATCTCTGAAAGAATATGGGAAATAATCAAAATTTAGTTTGTGTCTGTTTTAAGCCAAGTAGAAGTTTTGATTTTTAACAATTTTTCAGGGTTAATCTTTTTCAATTAATCATGTTTTCGTAATTTTGGATTAAATAACCCTAACCTTGTCATTTGCATACACAATTACGTATATAGTGAAATGTTGTAAATTAAATATTAATACGCTGACCTGTTGATCTCTTTCTCTTTTTTCTTTCAGATTGTTAATTATTAAAATCCAGTCTTTATAACATTCACATTTAAATCAGTATTTTCGCCACTAGTGTCTACCAAATTATTGATTTTTTGTTTCATTTTGTCTTTATTATCTTGATCTAGACATCCGAACAGATATTTGTAAACAGATCCTACAATATTAAATAAGCCCCTTTCCTGCGTCTAGCTATGGTAATTCCATTGATTTCTCTTTTAAGTTTCTCTACTAAATATCGGATTTAAATGACATCATAGAATTCTTTGGCTTCTTTCAAAAGGTTTTCATTTATATTTACTCCTAAATAATGATATTTGATCAGTTGGTAAGGTGGGATTTCTACTGATCCTGTTTTAAATATGAGGCATTCATTCTTTGCTTTTATGGGATTTATCTCAATACTTTGTCCGATTGTCAATTGAATTGCAGTTGCTTATATAATAGAGAAAATTATTGGTTTCACTGGTTCGTTTCCATCCGTTTGCCTGGAACTATTATCATATTTGCTTTTATTAATTTTCTTTTTCTATTTAAATTTTGTTTTATAATGCACTATATTCCTTCCTGTGTTAGTTTCTTCAAAATGTTTCTCGTAAACTTTCGCTAAAGTACCTATCTTTATAAGTGGGTTTGTAGTCTTAGATTTTACTAAAGGTGCTTGTTTATATTTCAGGTCTATCTCATAGTCATGGCGTTTTTCATTTACTATTTCGATTCTGTTACTTTTCTTCATTTGCGTGTCGTAATCTGGAGTTTCTGCATACATGAAAATATCAGTTTGTATCTGATTTGTAGCATTATGTTGGGTTTTGTGATTGTAAACATAAAGAATTAGTTCGAATTTAGTGTATCTATTTTCGAAATCTTTCGCGTCTGCATTGCTATCTGTTTCTTCGTGTATGTCCACTTCAAAATTGTCTGTAAACATGGTTTCTTCTATTTTGGTTGTAGATAATGCGTCGGCTGCGTAATTCTCTTTTTCAGGTAAATATTTTATCTAACAGTCAAATTCGTTTAATTTTATCTTTGTAATTTTGATTCCTTGGTATTATTTAACCAAACTAAAAGACCTGCCGAATAAATATGATCTAAAATATTTGGTAGCCCATACGATTATAAAAAATTATTTTTCTATCGTGGCATTATTTATTTCGTGTTCGTTAAGGGTTTTGCTGTTATAACAAACTGGTTTATGATTTTGTGTTACTCCTGCTCCTATCGCTATATTACTTGCGCCTGTTGTCAAATAAGATGGTTTGCTAAAGTCGGGATAAATTAAAATCGGGTTGGATGTAATTAAGTGATTTTAGTTTTTGCATTCGTTGAAACTTCCACCAATCTTTTTCGTATGGATTTGTTCAAGATTTTCCGTTTTTACATAAGACAAGTATCAAGAATCAACGAGGTGCACCACAACGAATTAAGTGACTTTTGGCTCTAAGTACAATATGGCGTTTGAACTAGCCTTGGGTGTCATTAAAGCAAGTACCGTCAGATTCTTTTCGGGCAGATGGACGTCGAGCAATATCCACTACCGCTGTTGCACGTCATACGTCATGGCAAGCAGTTCATCAAAATCGTCATCATCTCAGCACCTAAAGTGAACAGCGTAAAGCGTATTGACCAAGTCGAACTTTAAGTCTCAGCATTCTACAGGAGAACGGCATCAGATGCAAAAAGGACAAAATTATCTTATTAAAGGATGAAAGGCAGAGGTGTTACGTGGGCATATAAGTGCCTGAGTCCTGAGAAGGACTCGGGCCGAGGGAGAGGCGTCCGATATTCAGGCACTATTTTTGGCGGCATAAGGTACGTCGTGGTAAGCCTCTCTGCTCTCCAACATAATAAGAATAAATATTAAAAGTGCTTAGAACAATAATATTTGTGTGTAAAGTTCGTCAGTTCACAATTCCCCACATCGGGACGTATTTTGGGCAAATTCCCTCCCCTTCACAAATTCGTGTGCCAATGTATCGTCGCGTTCCGCGCAATACGATCCCCTATTGTCAAGGTTGTCCGTCAAATATTATGTCATTGTTCTTGACCTACGCCCCTTCTTGCATCAGTAAACCCCCCTTGTTAAAGTTCTAGCAAACCATGGTTTTCAATTCTCTTTTACATTATAAATTGTCGGCTTGTGGGGTAAAGCACATGTAATCTGCTTGACCATTATTTTATTAGGGGACAGTATCGAATTTACAACCGGTGAGGTGCGCACATCAGCTAAACGCTGACTATTCACGACTACAAACGTCGCTCAGACGGTTTATTTATATATGGACCTTGATGCACTTCGAACAGTACAAACAAGTGGCCCAACGACACCAAGCACGTGCTTGTTACGCGCGGGGCCCTTTTATCAATTTGGTCAAAAAATGCGGGTTCGCGAGGAAGATACATTCATAAAACAAATAGAGACGGGACACAAATGAAAACAAAAGGCATAACTAAGAATTAAGCAAATGAATTAAAATATTAGTTTTTAATACCGGGATAGATGTTGAAATGCAAATTAAATGATAAAGTTTATTAAAGTTATTACATAGAATGCGAAAGGGCTCGTGCAGACAAAAATTTGATGTACATCGTGGCAAATTTAGAGGATAATAATTTCGTGTTAGTCTAACAGGAACGTTGAATGTTAGGCGGTTTAAAAGATCTGCATCTCTCGTAGGAAGAAAGCCTTACGTTTTGATCCCAGTTCAAACTACGCAGGGCAAATAAGAGAAATTTTTTTTTGTACCGACTCAATACGGTCGATGTTCACTTGATATTGTGGACTCCAAACCGACGAACAATATTCCAAAATAGGACGGACAAGGGATGTAAAAAATAATTTGGACGTATAAGGGTCATCAAATTCTTTTGACCAACGCTTTATAAACCCAAGAACACTCATGGCTTTTTTAACAGTGGACATAATGTGGAAGTCAAATTTAAGTTTAGGGACAAGAAGAACACCTAAATCGTTAACTGAATATATACGGTCAAGTGGCGTATTTTTAAGAAAGTAACTGATAAACGTAGGAGTACCCCTATAAAAAGTCATAACGGTGCATTTAAGGTAGTTCAAATTTAAAAGGTTGTACTCCACCATCCATGAAAACAATCAATTCGGACTGTAAGTTAAATCCCGACGCTATATCATTATATGATAAACAAAGTTTAAAATCATCAGCATACATTAGTACACGAGAATGTGTTATGATTGAGGAAAGATCGTTAATAAACAAAGTAAACAAACATTAGTACACGAGAATGTGTTATGATTGAAGGAAGATCGTTAATAAACAAAGTAATCAGCAAAGGGTCCAAATGACTACCCTGAGGCACTCCAGATGTCACGTAGATCAATTTTGAAACAGCATTCTTGAATACGAGTATAACCCTCTGAGTTCTACCATTCAAGTAACATGAAATCCAAGATAATAGATTACCAAGAAACCCAAGCTGATATAATTTAAATAAAAGAAGTGAGTGTTTAACGGAGTCAAAGGCCTTACTAAAATCTGTATCTACAATGTCAGTCTGCATTTTTTTCTTAAACCCATTTATTACAATAGATGACAATTCAAGAAAGTTGGTGGTGGTCGATCTTCGCTTAACGAAACCATGCTGACACGAGGAACACAAATGTTGCAAATGAGAAGTGATAATACGTTCAAATGTTTTAGGAATTGCCAACAATTTAGAAATACCTCTATAAAAAAATCCTTCCAGATAGAAGGAAAAACTGATGATGAAATAGAAGAATTAAAAAGTTTAAGAATCGGTTTACAAATGGTTGACGCACAAAACTTAAGCACACATCCAGGAAGTCCATCTGGACCGAGAGAACAAATTGGCGTTGTTGTTGCTAAATCTCTTACGAGAGAGCTCTCGGTGATTTCAAAGGAGAAAATACAATTTGCCCTATTTAAGGGATTAGGGTAGTTAGAATTTGACCAAGCTGTCCAACTATAAGTAGTTTGGAAAAACTCAGCAAATAAATCAGCAATTTCAGAATCCGTCGATGCCTCCATTGAGTTTAGACGTACCGATGAAGGCAATGCCTTTTTAAAGATTACTTGCTGTAACGATAATTCTAAAAGGCCTTCCACAAAATCATGGGCGGATAACGGCATAGCGACAAATGAGTCAGTAGGAGGAGACCAAGAAATATCAGGTAGATTAAAGTCACCTAAGACAATCAAAAGGTCTCTCTTAGAAAGAAGGGATAAAACAGATTTTATTGCAGACAAATGGTGCTCATAAATTACTAGGTCAGAGCCAAGACAATGTAAGAAAAACACATAAAGATTGCAAAGATACCCAATTTCATTGGGTATCTGAATAAGAATTCTTTCAGATGTTAGGCTTGAAGTAACGGCAAGCAGGACCCCGCCCCCTACGTGAGTGGTGATCGGTTCTATAAGTATTAAAGTTATTAGCCAGAACTTCAGAGTCGGATATCCCTGGTTTCAGCTAAGTTTCCGTAAAAGCTAAAATATCTTCTGTAAATGCAGAGGAGTCAGCATAAAGCTTGGGTAGCTTCATAATTAATCCCCTAACATTTTGATAAACCAAGATTAAACTTTTTAGTTTTTTGGCACAGTGGAGGGCCTGTTCTTTGTTCTCGGTTTATTTGGAAACAAATTCTTTAATTACTAAACCATCATTAAGCCAAAAGCTTTCAGAAAGTAAAACATTAAAAACGTCAGGCGGAGCAAATATTTAAAAAAAGATATCCTACGAGCATATGAAAATCGAAATTGTTCAACTGCAATATCTTCGGATGGGAATTTTTCACGCATAAGTTTCAGAACATCCTCAGATGTGGTATCTGGGGTAAATCTAGAAACAAATAATTTCTTCCTTTGTGGAACAACTGAAAGTTTCTTACGCTCCCCAGCAGCAGTCTGAATATCACTAGTCTGAGATCCAAGAACGGTGCCTACAGTACCTATAGGAACGGTTGGCACCGATTTCTTTGACTTAGCGAGTACAGAAGCTTTTAGTCCGGAAACATGGACTTCACTCGAGCTAGCTGTATCCATACACACAGTTGGTTCACTTACCCCTGTGTCGACAGGAACTGCTGCTACCAAGTTCGGATTTGGGTTGGATTCCATGGTGGTATTAACGGCGATTAAGCTGGCTTTTTTGCGTTTACGCGACTCGGTTAATAATTTTTTATTATTAAACTGGGCACAGACGGTATTGAACCCCTCATTGAGTTGCCCAAAAGCACCCGAGAATTTCAACAGGCTGTCTCGAGTCTGCTTCATAAAGCCGCTCATCTCAACCACCATTTCCTTGCAGGAACCACATAACCACATAAGACCAGAGTTAAGATCAATAAAATCTTTAATTCTGCCGGTGAGCCTGACGTGCATCATCGAATCACAGAGCCAACAAAAAATAAAGGGGTCTTTCGTTGAAGGCGCAAGTGTGCAGTTTTTCTTGAAACAGACAAGGGCCATTATAAGACAAACAAATAAAAAATGAAATAAAATATCAAAAATACCTCAAAGTAAATTTGGCACTGGGATCAAATTCAAAAATCACAAAGGCACAAAACACACAAAAAAAATAAGAGCGCGATATCGCGAAAATTTATCAAAACGTAAGAGAGCACGAGAGAAAAAAATATTCTATCGACTGAGCGTGGCTTGTGCGACACAAACAATTTTCAGCACGAACAAATACAAAGTAAATCAAGCAAGAGAGAGAGAGAGAGAGATAGTTGCAGAAAATAGCACCGAAAAAGTCTAGTAGAAATTCAGCGGGTGCATAGAGAGTAGGTTACAGTTATAAAATAAAGCGAGAGAGATTGAGAGGGAGTAAAAAAGTTTTATAAAGTTTAGGAGCGTAAGTTACACAAACAAAGCTATAAGATTAAACAAATCTAATAGAAATGCTAAAATAACTATTAACAAGTACCCGTTTACTGGGAGATCTATTTATAATTACTAGCACAATTGTTAGGCCAATCTTTGTAAATAAATACACACAGAACACTCGCACAAAATCACTGGAAAAGACAAAAAACTAGGAGCACAAAAGTAAACACAGCTGTTCACAAGCGACGCTAAATCGATTTTTTTTTTCTTGCTATTGTAAATACAACTGCAAGGCTGATACTTGCCGCCTCAAGGTTAATAACAGTTCACTAAAAAAACTGTTTGGACTCCACGAATATTTATATATATATATGCTTTAAGAAAGAATCCGGGTTCCGCCAAACGTACCCCTTTTTGAATCCTGTACGATAAGATCTCGACGCTTTGGATCCTGGGAATTGCAAAATATTATATTGGATATATATATAGGTACATATTCATAGTACCACGCACTCCTATGCACATGTCCATACACCCATGCACCCTTTAAGAAAAAATAATCGAGTCACCCTCTAAGAAATAAAAATTCAAATTTAATTGTAACCAAGCCAATGGAAAATTACCAAGCTATAAGCAAGCCACAGGAAAATTACAATGAAACAAAAATCTCAGCTTGTAGACTAAACAATTAGTACAAGCCGCTGAGAGTATCGGCACGTTTCCCCAATTCAAGATACTCAGATTTCGGGACCAAAGTCTGGAGTCTAAAGTCCAAAGTTAAAGAGTCTCTTAATAGCAACGAAACCCAATCACAAAAAGCTCTAAAGCTTAAAAACGAAGTATGATCGTAAATGAAGTAGGAGTTAGAGAGCGAGTTCAGTTTTTGATTTGTCAATAGCAAGTCCACCGACTTGCATACAAATATTTTAACGAGTTTAAGAATAAGAATTAAATAAATTTTTTTTTTAACTTAAACTTATGGTGCAAGAATTTAATTGGCGCAGTCGGTAAGCCTTTAAAAAGTCACCGGTACTGATCAAAAGAAGGATAATACTATACGACTAGTTTATCATGATCAGTAAATTCCGCGAACCAATAAAGACAATAAAGGAGATCCGCAAAAGAATCTAAGTGCAAATCATCCGCACGCAGAACATGAATAATACCCAAATCGGCCAATACGCGCTTAATCCAAAAAATTAAAAGTGCCTATATTGATAATACAAATAGAAACTTTGTAAACTAAAAACAAAAATTCAAATCGGTTAATACGCGCTAATAAGTTAAAGTGCAAATATTGACAAATAAAAAATCCATCAGCGCTATCCGAGATTTATTTGAATTAATTGATTGGGCGAAGCAAAGAATTGTCATACTTTGATGGAAATCCAGCAGAGCTAAGCCTGTATATCGCCAGGGTTGAGTACCTCCTACAACTATACCCTACTCAAGATGCCCGACAAACTCACATTATATATGGAGCCATTGAAAGGACCATTGTCGACTCAGCGCAAGCAGTCATCGAAGAAGAAAAAACGCATAGGCAACTACAAAAGCAGCTCTAATTAAGACCTTCAACGATCACAGGCCTTAAGAACTCATCATCCATCACATCCGGGACACTCCATAACAAGGAAGCATTCGTAATATAACTCAAGCTTAGATGATCTTCAAAAGTACATAATGAATTAGAATTGAAGTCAGACCCAACAGAAAGATTACTTTATACAAGTTCATTAAGTAAAACTATTAAGGATTGTTTCGAGTGAAAACTTTCCGACAGATTGTATAATTGCTTATCCTAAAGAGATATCACAACTCTTGCTAACTTAAAAGAAGCACCAATGATTTTAGGGCATTGGGACGCAGACCCAGTCAATAACTATAAGCCTAGACGTCATGATAATCGAAAATTATCAAAACTATTATTATCAAAAATTTAATTCTCAATCACAAAATTATCCAAAATATAATAATAACAATTCAAGGGATAAAAATAATTCAAACAATTCATCAATTCCTCAAATTTCACAAAATAAAAATCAAATTCCCCCAAGGAACCAAGGTAACTATCACGAGTTTATGAGAAACCTAGATCCAGGTAGGGTACAAAATGCTTTAAACTTCCAGGCATCTACTTCAAGTAATTCTCCTAATGCACCTGTTAAGAGTCAAATGGTAACTGACAGTGCACAGTATAGGATGGACGTAAATATAGATGTATGATAGATATAGATAGAGATATTATAGATACAGGGTCATCTATCACTTTAATGACAAAGAATTTTGCAGAAAATAAAGAAGAGGAAGACAAATTAAAAAAGTGTTTACAATAAATGGATCAATGGAATTGAATAAAAGTGTAACATTAGATCCTTGCAAAATCTGACATTTAATTTACATAAATTTTCTGACTATTACGATATCTTGATACGCAGAGATTTTTTAAAAGAAAGTAAGGCAGAAGTAAGTTATGAGCAGGAAACAATTAATGAAATCCAGTACAAGGATGGTGAAAATTTGACTTTTACAAGTACTATTAAACATTCAATACAAACTAAGCAGGAAGATCCAGTGTACAGGAAGCCATATAAATACCCTCAAACTTTTTATGAAGAAGTTAACAAACAAATAAATTAAACGATTGAACAGGGAATAATTCAAAAATCAAAATCTCCCTATTGTTTCAGGAAAACTGAAATTCAGATTAGTAGTAGACTACAGAAATTTAAACGAAATCACTATTAATGATAAATTCCAAATACCCAGAATGGATGAAATATTAGACAAATTAGGAAGATGTTAATTTTTCTCAACCATGGATTTAGCCAAAGGATGTCATCAAATTCAAATGGATCCTGAAGCAATAGCTAAAACAGCATTCTCAACAAAACATGGTCATTACGAATATACTCGAATGCCAATTGGCCTTAAAAATGCCCCCGCTACTTTCCAAAGATCTATGAACAATTTATTACACAGAAAAAAAATTGATATGATATGATGGTCAATTTGATGAAATCCAATATCAATTCGGCCCTGATATGTCACATATCAATTTGACATGATTGAAATGTTAAAAACGATATTTCGGTAATATCATTTTTAGATTTGTCACAATCAAGCGTTGGCTCAGAGGGCTAGCGCTTCGTTTTTGATACACAGGCCTGAGGGTTGGGTTTGTGGTTCGAGTCTTCCCCGTGAGAATTTATTTTTATTTTTTTTTTATTGAAATCTGAAATTATTTTAATGCAGCTTTGCTATAACAATTATAAGGACATTTTAGATATTATTCTTAAACACTTAAAGCATACTCTGCCTTGGAGCGTACTTGAACCTGGGACCTTCAGCGTCAGAGACAGACACTTTAGCAGCTGGTCTATCGCACAACGTTTTTCGCGGGCGTTAAGTTCAAAAGCCATGAAAACCATGTTAGTACAAGCGGGACAACTTGTTTGAAGTAAGCCAAGTCGAATTTCGAATAGGTCCATTTCGCTTCCACTCACGTAATTAACGCCGCCATATTGCTCTATCCTCTCTTTTTCGATGTCAAGAAATATTCGGAAAGAGAGAATTTGTGAAAATAACATTTTTTGGTATTAATTTGACATTATTTCATGGTAAAATTTGTCGATACAACACAAACTTACCATGGGCATATTAAATTGATCTTGACGCATTTTTTTTCTGTGTGGCGATTGCCATAATAACAATTATTTTTAAGTCTAACGGGAATCTATAAATAACCTAAGGCTAGATGGAGCGGATGGATTTTGAGCGCAAGCAAAAATATTACTCGGCTTTGGCTCGTCCGCAAATGGGGTGGCTCCTTTCTCTAATCCATCAAGGCCTATTTGATTATTAACATAACTCAAAATTTCGTGTTGCGACAAACCAAAAACTAAATCCCGGGAAGGAAAGCACTCCTACACTCGGGGTATTGTCAGGCTTATTCAGCCCACCATTCCATTGTCCGTTTCACGCCCTTTCCCCTACCATTAGAACAACCCTCGGCATTTCGGTTTCACGGCGGTCTAATGTCTGCCGAGGACAAACACTTCATTTACCACATTATAAACATTTTATTTAACGTCTAACAAATTCAAATTCTTGCAAAATTATTATCGAATAAAATCCACATCGAATAAATAATAATTAGAAAACATAATTATAAGCTAAAATAACTTATAAGATAGAGAATGGTGCAAAAAAAATGTAAGTGATTTAATTAAAATGTGGTATGCTTGACTCAACTATTTCTTTTTATACCTGTTACTTGTAGAGTAAAAGGGTATACTAGATTTTTTGGAAAGTATCTAATGAGTAGAGAGAAGAGTTTTCGACCCCATATAGTATACATGTTCTTAATCAAGATCACTAGCCGAATCGATCTAGCCATGTCCCTCGGTTCGCATGAACGATGAGATCTCGCCTAACGTTTTTAGCGCCCAACGTTTTTATGATAGAAAAAACTTTTAACTAAAATATATTTGTCTCATCAATACCTATCGACTGAACTAAAAATATGTGCAACGCCCACTACAATGTTGGTGTAAAATGTATTTGTCTCATATATACCTATCGCTTTGCTGCTTATATATATATGATAGAAAAAACTTTTTACAGAATTGTATGGGTCTCATCAATACCTATCGAGTGACCTAAAAATATGTGCCACCACCACTCTAATGGTGGTATGGTAGACACAGGTTTCTTGATAGAAAAATTTATTTTCATAACATATATTTGTCTCATAAATACCTATAGCTTTGCTGCTTAGATATATTCATTTCCCTTTTGCCCCATTACTCAGAACAATGGCTATCTGATAGTCGAGGCACTCGCCTTTTAGTGTTTAGGTCGGCCAGTAAAATTTTAATTACACTGGGAATTTATTTTTCTTTTTTTTCCATTTTTTCTAACCGAAAAATTTTAAACGCCTTATGCAAATTAAAAAAAAAGACAATTTTAAAAAGCATATACAAAAATTACTTATATATTACTAAAAAACTAAATGATTACTTCGGTCAATATTTCCGACCTTTTTCCTTGACGTTAATTTTCGCCTATCCGTTCGACATTTCTCATTTTTTTGCTCCTCGCATTAGCACTTACATTTTTTGAGCAACTAAGACCATTTATGCGGGGCTTAGAACATTATTCAAACCCAGTCCGAATGCATTCCCGGTGCTCCAACCTTTCATTCTTTTCTGCTTTTCCAACTCACCCCTAGGCTGGAAGAAGCAAAAGCAAAAATGCTTCCTTGTATATTCTGTGTAAAAGTCTTTACTAACAAAAATCTCTGCACCTTTGTTTGCCGTTTCACGACTTACTCAGTGGAAGGTTCAAATGAAAATGAACGCTGACCCCAATCGCCAACGACGCCAAGCCCCTTAGCATCCCAAAAGAAAACCGCTCTTGGCTGAAATTAAATGAAATTTCTTCCTGTTAACCTATTTGCATTCTGTTACCCTATGATTCCCTTACCAGCGTTTCACATTAACCTAGCGGCATTAGATAATTGAAATTGGATTTGAGAACATTTCAATTAAACTTAGCCCGAAAGTGGGCGTGGGACCCTGCTAAAAGAAAATCGGGCTGCGCAAAAGCACAGATAGCTCTTATAGTTTCCAATATCGCATCATTCATCCGGGAGAACAGACAGACATGGCTAGCTTAACTCGGCTAGTGATCCTAATCAAGAATGTAGAAGTTAACACCCTAAATTATATTAAGGCCACACATAAGTACGAGAAAGCATTGATTGCACCCCAACCAATGTTCTCAATAAGCTCACACAGACTAAGCCACGTGCAGAGAGCTAGCTCCTTTTGGTCAGCGATCGTGGGAATGCAGAGTAGTAATTTGCCAAATTTGGTCGAACTTAGTCAAGTGCATACAACAATAACAATAAGTTAAGTGCATTGGCCAATGTCAATTATATTTGGTCAATAGCGACAGCGACAATAATAATTAAGAACGTTAGCAGAAACGGCAGAGGCGGCAGAAACGGTGGCGGCAGAAACGGTGGCGGCGATGGATTGACGCGTAGTGAGAATAAAATGTTGTTTAGCCTAATTTAAGTTAGTTCTAAAAACAACCCAATAAAGTGAATTTTTTTTTTAATACAAATTTTGATCATTATTTTAACTTATATATTTTCTGGGGCCGGAAACTCTTTCTTTTACCGGTTCCATACTTTCCGACGATTCCAATTTATCTTTTTAATCTACATGTAACGGGTATAAAAATATTGGTCAAAAAGCGTCAATTAAATTGTCGTCCAAAAATTTGTAAAAATTCATACTTTTTAAAACTTTTAAAAAATTTTACGAAAATGTCACCTACGTCATTGGACTTATACTCTGTACCTTTTTTATTTCTGTTTAAACCGATTTCATTAGAATATTTTTTGGAATTTTTATAATTATTTTTTAGAATTTATTTTAGAATTTTTTTTAACACTTGACTATATAATTATACTTAAACCAATATATTAAGCTTGTCAGCCTTTAAAAAAATTATTTAGTCGACGAAAAAAATTCGAATTGCTTTTCTTTTACTTCAAACGTCTATAAAAAGAATTCAACTTTTTAATGACTGTTGCATATTTTTGGACATTTAAGTAAGCATAAAATATTTTCATACTAACCCCGCTTTAGGGGTTGCACTTTTTATCGTTCAGTTAATTCGAAACTGTATTCTTTATTACTTCAAATATTTTATGATAATAGTGGATGAACCTCATAGGCTACATAGTTTGAAATTTAATAAGACATCGTTCGAATCAAATATTGGAAATCTAAAATCTATTATATTTATATAAATCTATTATATTTGTATTTTATAAAGCCTATAAGCCTATCAAATCTTTCATTTTATTATTGTTTTTTGGATAGTCCCTTAAAATTTTTGTTCTAACATAACTGTTATCGGGACACCAGATTTTAACAAATCTAGGCTATAACTATCCGCATTTAGCCCAAAGAGCTCAAATTTTCTAAATTTGTACTACTATACTTTTCCTGTTTTTTCTCTCAAACAATATGAAATTTTGGTAAGGACCCTTCGGACCCATCACAGTAGTCCACTTACCGTTCACATTCATATTCTTGATTAGGACAACTAATTGAGTCGAACTATCGGTCCGTAAACTTATATACAAATAATTCTATGCAATGAACAAACATTAAAAACACGAAAAAAATAAAACCCATAACTTTATAGGATTTTAGAAAAAAATGTATAAAATCCATCCAATTTTGAAGATTTGGGAAAAATGCCTGTAAATGCAGGTAAAATATTATAGGGGCTTATATTTTTTCTTGTATTTTTGTATGTACGTCTCCAGCACCTGGCAGGAATCCGCACAGTTGATCTTCGCTTTTGTTATTAAAGTTATTAAATTCCTCAGATTTCTCTCTTCTTCGGGTGAGGAAATAAACTTGATTCATTCCTTACATAGACATTCTCCTCCTCTCCTTATTTCATCTTTCCGGCAGTTATCTTGTGTGTCCTTCCTCACGAAGAAACGGCATACCTTTGGCTCCTGATCAGAGTTCTGGTTTGTGTGTGGCATTTTCCACATCTTTGAATGAAATGGTCAGTCTTATGGCTTGCAAAATTTATATTTAAATTTGGGTTCTCGGACAGGCCGGAAAACTGCATATGCCGCTTTG
The DNA here is from genome assembly GCF_025231255.1 of Drosophila biarmipes. Lineage (NCBI taxonomy): Eukaryota > Metazoa > Arthropoda > Insecta > Diptera > Drosophilidae > Drosophila > Drosophila biarmipes. Next base: position 399,247 of record NW_026114533.1, read on the forward strand.
TTATAAGTTGGGTTCTTTCCCATGCTGCCAATGTTTGAAGCCTCTTCTGCATGTCGTGGATTCCGCTAAGTAATGATGTTGATTATTAAGAGCCTTTGAGCAATCTTTTCATAACGAAATAGAATTGTAAGTAGTTGTTCTTCGAGACGACTGAGAGCCTAGTAAAATTATGATAGTGATAGTGATGATAGTGATAGTTATATAGCTTTCACGTATTTACGTTTAAAACTTTACCACCCACTTATCGACTTGATGGAGGTAAACTATTAGCAATTTCAGCTGTGCTACGCCCCTGCTTTCAATCGTCAGGTAAATTCATAGAAATTATAAATCGTGAACCGACGGCTATTTCAAAACCTTTATACTTCATTCGAAGCGATACCTGAGCTAGATTAAATCGCCTGCTTTGTACTTTAAAATTAAATCAACGGCTCATTGTTTTCGTTTTATGTCAGCACTGGTCCGATCATTACATCAGTCAAAAGATATTCCAAAAACTAAAAGGAACGCAAATAAATTTGGGAAATATTCGTTGACTTATACCCATGCAGAGGGTATAATGATTTCAGTCACAAGTTTGCAACGCAGTGAAGGAGACGTTTCCGACCCTATGAAGTATATATATATTCTTGATCAGCGTCACAAGATGAGTCGATTTAGCCATGTCCGTCCGGCCGTCTGTCCGTCCGTCTGTCCGTCTACACAAACTAGTCTCTCAGTTTTAAAGCTATCGGGCTGAAACTTTCCCAAAATTCTGCTTTCTATTGCAGGTAGTATATAAGTCGGAACAAGCCGGATCGGACAATTATATCTTATAGCTCCCATAGGAACAATCGGGACAAAAAATAATAAAAAATTATATCTTACGTGTTTTTTAATATACACCTTTCTAAGCTTGGATATAACATTCTTAAGTTAGTTCAGAATTTCAAATTAAATTTTATCAAAATCGGACGACTATATCATGTAGCTCACATAGGAAAAATCGGAAAATTAGTGGTAAAATAATATTAAAAAATCTATCTTCGGTGTTTTTAACTTTTAACCTTCTACGCTTGGAAATAACATTTTTTCAAATTAATTTTTATCAAAATCGGCCGACTATATCATATAGCTGTCATAGGAACGATCGGATAATTGGGGGGAAATAATGTGAAACAAATTATAGCTTTGGGGCTTTTTGACATATTATCTTATAATATTGGGAATATAAATTTTTGTATTCTTATGAATTTTGAATTCAATTTAATAAAATCATCAATTATTTTTTATAACTGCAAGGGTATACAAACTTCGGCTTGCCGAAGTTAACTTCCTTTTTGTTTAAATTGTATTTTATTGGAGTTATACCTTAACTAACTTAACTGACTATTTCATCAAGACACTTTATAATTGTATGTATGATGGACCGCCACTTCAATTCGAAATAGACTGGACTGGACTCAAATTGTCGAATTCCATTGTGAAATGAAATTACTAATCGATGAAATTCGATTGAAAATTGGAACGCAGTATACTCTGAGCTTAGAGCGCGAAGGTTTGCTCTTTGAACCTAAGAGTTTAGCAAAACGAGTTTAACGGCAAAGGCTAATGCAGAATCTAAAACTAAGACAAAGGCAATATCGCTGAAAGCAAAGGCAATTTCTGTGAATTTAAATTGAGAATGCTGAGAAAGTATAAATTTGGAAAATAAAGTTCTTTGGTACAATAGGAGTATATGACTTGAGGTTTTAGCGTGATTTTCTTCTTACTAAAAATAGGCATCCAATATTTTCTAAAAAACAACGACCACTGAAAATTAATGCCAAAATTAAAATTTTTACGGATTTAAAAAAAATGTTTGTTTTTTTGTTATATACTTTTTATAGAAAATTGATGTCATTCTACCTAGATAGTAGGAATTTTGTGTCAAAAAAATTAGTTTCCATTTTCCTGTTAAGATTCCAAAATTTTTAATTTTTTTTGGTCAAAAAATCGCGACAGCCCTTTATTCAATAGTTTTATAAGGTTGGAAGATTTCCTTTATTTTTTACCTAAAAAGTATTTAAAGAAAACTATACACCCTTTTACTTTTCGAGTAAGGACTTCACGAACGTTTATGTTTATCGGTTACTCACCTCGATTGCATGACGCATTGCTAAGAGACCCGATTCTGTGAGCTGGTCCTTGTGCTTAGAGTTGAACTCGTTTATAAAAGCGTTCTTGGTGAAGGCATCTAGCAACTGTGAGGATTGGCCTCCTGCATGGACTTCAGTTGGGTCTGTTGCCGATTCGGAACCTTCCCGCTGAAGAATATAGTTGCAAGCCCTATAGCAAAGAAGACGAAATTCAACGTCGTTATTGTGACAGATAATCCATACGGTCTGATCTTTTGTTTTCAGCTCAACGTAGGGCAACAATTCAAATGCCGTAGCCATTTCCGAGACCCCCAAAGTTTTTGGCTGAATTTGGTAGCCGAATTTTTTCTTGTGCATCATCAGCACTTGATTTAGCTTCATACAGTGCGCTGAGTTTCCAGTGACCTTGCGTATAAGGTCCTCACATTGCTCAGCGAAAACTCTTCTAGCTATTTTTGGAGAGAGCACTATTTTCTTGTCCCCATCGCTTGACAACCCCATCTCGATTAAGCCGCTAATGGCATCCAAAAGGTCGGACAATTTCAGGAAGCCATAATCACTGAGACGACATTGATAACCGAAGTGGTAATGGTAGGATCGCACAAACTTCTGAAACAAAATAGTGTACTGAAGGGCGTTCTGGAAGAGCTCCACAATTTCTCCGGCGAACACACTAGTTTTCTCCAACTCACTGTTCGTTTGTTTGCGTTTTGGCATCGATATAAAAATATCTTTTCCGTGCTGCACAGAGCTTAGATCCACGATGTTAGAGTTAACTAAGCCATCTAGAATGTCTACAAGATCGCACACACCGTACTCTGTGACGTCAAAATTTCTGTTTTGGGTTTTGGTGAATACCGCCGGTAACTGAGAAAGCAATACCGAATTGTTACCACTAGCGCGAAGAACACGCAGTAAATCTGAGGTAAACCTACGTATTTGTGTGCGGTGGGTAAGCGTGATCTGACGATTTTCCCCGTCCCCCATGATCTGCACCACAGAAGATAAGGCTTCAAAAAGCTCGATAAGCTTTGTATAGCCGTAGTCTGCCACTCGGCATTGCTTTCCAAAGTGATTGTGATAGGCCGGAATAAAGCGATTAAACTTCATGGTGGCTTTTGGGGACATCTTCACCAGCTCGATTACCTCTCGAGATATTTGAAAAAGCGGGTCAGCCAAACCATTTTTATAGTAGCTTGCACCATTGGATCGTTCACTGGAACTGAGACTACTCGAATTTGAGCAAACGTAAATGGAGCCTGACAATGGCATTTCTTTGTTAGGCTCTAACCAGTTGAGAATTTTAATCCCAAAATTGTTAACGTGAATCTGAACTCCCTGGATACAACAGACCAAGTGCTCCAAGTTGACACCATTTTCATTAGCCATGATTGATACTTTTAGCTGTTCTTCAATGCAATGAATAAGGGTAGCCACTGGAATGTCCCCTGGATGCACCTTGAGCAAGGCATAGATTAGTTTTTGAATCTCCGAAATGGTCATGCAGACGTTAGGAAGTGGCTCTATATCCTGTTCGGCCCACCCCTTGTGCTGTTCCTTTTTAAAGTGAATACTGCAGTAAGGAACACTGTGTTGAAGTCCTTCCATTAACGGTAAGCTCCCAAGGGTGTTTACTAGTTCCGGCTTCAGACTGATGAATTTATCCTCGTTGTTATCCGAGTAAATTTTACATATGTCCTGCATTTTGTACAAATCCAAAACACTGATTGATGTTTTAAACCGCGACTGAAAAATCTCTCTGAACTTATACATGGGTAGGGTATTGTAAGGGACATCCTGAAAAGAACACATTCTTATATAGTTACAAAAATGAAGAATTTTTGTTTACCTTTAGCAGTCCCGCGACCTGACAACGAAGCGTGTTGATTTCAGTTAGGGAGGAGTCGCGAGTATAGCTGACCAGCATGCGTTTATGTCCAATCTTTTTGCGGTGCAAGTTAGACACTACCTGCTTAGCAAACTAGAAAAGACAATTTTATATAGGTATATGATTGCAGTCTAAGTGCCTTTAAAAATATTAGATCAGTTAGTTTAGTGACATGGCAATTCACATTTTATGTGTTTACTTAAATACTCTGATGATCGTCAAAAAAATAAGCTAATAGGAAGTCGCGTTATCTGGTAAATTTATAATTTAATTTAGCTTTCCATTTGATTTATGTTTCAACGCTAAGCCCTTTTTGATCCCACGACCACACCTTTTGCCCAACCGACAGAGGGGCGCTACCGTGTGTCGTACGTCATAAATTCGCGATATGATGGCGCGTAAAAAATTAAAGATTAAAAGCGACGAACCTAATTTTAAATAGTCATTTAATATTAATAGTTCTAAGAAACGGGGCATAATTTTGTGATATAAGATTAAGTCTATTGTAGTAATAATATAGTTTTCTAAAAGCTTCTTTCAAGTCACAAATTAGGGGAACGTAATTTCTTGTTAGTCTGCATGAAAAACAAAGTTACAGCTATAAATTTCACTTCGAACAAGATTGTAAATAAAGACTTATCCACCTTACGATTGGGAGGGTAAGTCAATAAGGTTCAATCTACTGGTATAAAATGGTTAAATGGGGGTCGCATCCCAGTTTAGTCGCCTTAAGGCAAAGCACTTGTTGCTAGTGCTTCTGTATAAATTCAATACGATTAACATGAATTCCTCTTTAGGTACTCCAGACGAGGAGCTATACTAGCTTATTAGGGTATATGGTATTAGTAAAATTAATATCATTAAATTTCTTTGACCAGTTATAATAAAGCCAAGCGCACACTAGCTTTATTCACCATGGACAAAATGCCATCAGCAAAGTTTAGTCCTAGGTACAAGAAAAAACACCAAGATCGTTTACTTGAGCTTCCACATATTTACGTTGGCAACTTTACCTTTGAGTTGTAGACTCGATGGGGGTAAATTATAAGAGATCTCAGCTGTGCTACGCCACTGCGTTTAATAGTCGGGCGAATTCATAGAAATTATAAATCGTAAACCGACGACAATTTTAAAACCTTTATACTTGATGCAGACAGATAACTAAACATGGGTAGATTAAATCGGCTTCTAGTCCTGACTAGGAATTTACTTATTAATTCCAAAGAACCCCAGCAGAGTGTGCAAGGGCGACTACTATAACAAGACGTAGAACTAAAAATCGAATATTATAGTCGAACTCTGTTTATATTAAATTTTCAGGAAAACTGGATCTGTTTATTGTGCTTTAAAATTAAATCAACGGTTCATGATTTTTGTTTTATTTTTTATAATAGCACTTGTCAGGTCATTACATCAATCAAAGAATATTTCAAAAACAAAAAAGAATGCAAAATAATATGGGAAGTAGTGTAGACTTAGAATTTTTTCCATTTTATTTTACCTTTACCTTATCTAACTTAACTGACTATTTCATCAAGACCCTTATAATTTTATGTATGATGGAACGCCTTTTCAATTCAAATGTACAAGTGTAAAATTAAAAATGTTGAAAATAAAGTTGTTTGCGACAGTGGGAGTATATTACTTTATACTATACTAATTTAAGAACTTATAAATAAGGTATTAGTAAATTTAATATCACTAAACAGCAAAGTTAAGTCTGAAGTCCAAGAAAAAAAACAATATCGGTTACTAGAGTTTTATATCCATCGAGCCCTCACTCTGCGTTTACATCACTGTCGTACTTTTGTAAAATTTTTTTTGCGTCCTTCTATAGGTATTCCTGAGACAAATACAAAACAAAAAACAAAAAAACAATGCAGAAAAAAAATTTCCTGCGAGTGGGCGTTAGAGTGGGCGTGGCTCCTGTTTCGTAGCTCAGTCGATAGGTATTGATGAGACAAATACACTTAAGGTAACATTTTTTTTTCTATCAAAAAGCTGTAGGCGCTACAGATTGCGTGGGCATGATTCGGAGGGGCACCCCGCTGAAACAAACTTGCGCTGCGCAGGAAGACCAGTTTAAACGCCAAGTTCAAATCTTCTAGCTTTTATAGTTTCCGGGATCTCAGCGTTCATATGTATATGATTATTATCATAAACATGTATACTTTAAGAGGTAAGAAACACTTTTTTCTAGGAAACGGAGAAACCAATTTGAATTTAAAGCAATGAAAACTTTTCTTTAAACAGAGCATTTGTCATATAGACTGAAAGCAAATGGTTTAAAAAAAATTGGGTTCTTTGTTTCAGGACACATTAAGGACGTTACAGTGTACGCAATAAAGACACTTTTTAAACGTGATGATATAAATGCGGCTTCCGTTTACACATTAAAGACGAAAAAATAAATTTGACTTGAATACAGTGTAAGAAAAAGGATGATTGGCTTGTTTGCGGTATTCCAATAATAATAATATTCAAACAATACAAAGATTTAAATTATAGTACTATTTAAATCTTTGTATTGTTTAAGTCTCTCAGAACCCCAAAAAGTTTTATAATATATATATATAACAAGACACATATATATTGTGAAAACTAAGCGTAAATCCATCAATGGTCTTTCCTGTCTATCTTGAATACCTTGAATAAATAAATTAATAGATTCAGTACCAATCTAGACTCCGAATACAGTGTAAGAAAAAGGATGATTGGCTTGTTTGCGGTATTCCAATAATAATAATATTCAAACAATACAAAAGATTTAAATTATAGTACTATTTAAATCTTTGTATTGTTTAAGTCTCTCAGAACCCCAAAAAGTTTTATAATATATATATATAACAAGACACATATATATTGTGAAAACTAAGCGTAAATCCATCAATGGTCTTTCCTGTCTATCTTGAATACCTTGAATAAATAAATTAATAGATTCAGTACCAATCTAGACTCCGAAGAGTAAAGACGTGCTATAGGCAAATCCAGGCAAGTGTAATCTGCAACTATTACCTACCAATTTTGTCAAACCAAATAAGCCCTCAAAGCAAACTCGCCAACTAAAGCAAAAACAATTACTGCATCTGGACAGTTACTAAAGTGCAAGTGCATCGGGCAGCAGCCCAACAACAACAACAATGACACGTCCACCAGACATAAACCAAACCACACCGCGAGAAAAAGCACCTTTCCAAACACCCAAATTCATTGTCATTAAAAGAAAAGACAACATCGCATCCTTTGAAAAAGTTAGTCCTTTCATTATCAAAAACGTTATTGACTATACATGCTGCGGGGAAGTAACGTCAGTTTCAAAAACCAAAGCAGGTACTCTTCTTGTCAAAAACAAAGACCTACTCCAAGCTCAATGGCTAATGAAACTCACCAAATTCCACTACTTTGAAGTTGAAGCATCTGAACACAAAACACTTAACTTTTCAAAAGGAGTCATCTATTCCAATGACCTCCGATACATAAACAATGAAGATATTCTCAATGAACTCAAGACGCAAAACGTCACTGAAGTAAATAAAATACTCAGAAAGAAAGACAACTATCTTGAAGAAACCGGACTCATTATTCTCACCTTCGCCACCACCACCTTACCCGAAACCATAAACATTGGATATGAACGTGTCAAAATTCGACCACACATTCCTCGACCTCTTAAATGCCGAAATTGCCAAAAATTTAATCACCCCACCAAAGCCTGCAATAACGAGAAAACTTGCTCAAACTGCTCTGAAGTTCACTCCCCCGACGACGAAGACTGCACCAAGCCTAAATTCTGCATCAACTGCAAACACCTCGACAACCCTCATCATAGCCCATTGGACAATAAGTGCCCAACATTTACTAAACAAAAAGAAATAATGGCTATAAAAACAATAGAAAATGTTGACTTCAAAAGCGCATCAAAAATATACATCCAACGTCACTTCCACAAGGCCACTCCTTACTCCCAAGTTGCAGCACAACCCCCATCATATTCTATCGCCCCAGTTCTGGATAAATCGAATACTCGTGAGATCACGACATACGACGACATCATGGAACCTACCCCACAAACTCCAAGCGAGGACGACATCGAAATGGATACAACAGAATCTATCAGAACCAGTACAAACACTACAACCTCAGACCGCACTCTCAGAAGCTACAACAAAGAAAAAACCAACCCTCTGGCTATACCCTTAAAGGCTAAAAGCAAAGCAGACAAATCGAAAACAGTAAATACAATCCAACTAAAACACTCAAAATAACCCAAACAACACTGCCAAGGAACTTTATTAATTAATCACTCAAATTAGTACTAAGTAATACACCTTCTCTTTACATTTAATGCTTAAATACATTTAATGGAACATCCATGGATATAGAAATAACTACATTGAACTCCAAACCCTGATCAAGACCTTTAACCCCCTAATTCTTGCCCTACAAGAAACACACATAACCAACATTAACTCTCTACCCATTCCCATTAACTACACACTCTACCAACAATGCTGCACCAACTCTTACGGGGGCGCAGCTCTACTGATACATAACTCAATATCTCAAAGACAAATCTCAATCACCCAAGACTTCGAAGCCACTGGAGTACAAAACTTAAACTAAACAGAATATCAGTCTACATTTCACCAACTAAGTCCTTTAACAGAAGTATCCTAGAAAACGTCATCTGCTTCGACAACACACCCACTTTAGTCCTCGGAGACTTTAATAGTTGGCACCCCTACTGGGGCTCTCCTAGCCCTAATACCAGAGGCAATATTATTGCCAAATTCCTAGACCGTTCAGATTACATTTTATTAAACGACAAAAGCCCCACCCACTCCATCCACTCACAGCTCTTTCACACATATAGACCTATCCTTTTCTTCATCCACTATAGCCCCAGAATTTCTCTGGGAAACAATAGACGACCTCTACGGAAGTGATCACCTCCCTATCTTAATCTCAATGAACCTTAATGCCTCCCCCTCATCCTACACCTCCAAAGGAGGAGGCTCTAACTTAAAGAAAGCAAACTGGGAAGCATACAAAAAATCTTTTCGTATCAATTCTACTGACAAGCCACCGAGCGAAAATGTCAATAAAGAAGCAGCTTTGTTAAGAAAAATTATTATCCACAGCGCACACCAATCAATCCCCCAGAACTCTACTTTTCAATTCCCTAGAACAGTCCCGTGGTGGAATCAAAACTTATCAGTTTTGAAGAATGCCAAATCGTCTAAATGGTCAATACTAAAACGTAACATTACTACGTATAATATAATAGAATACAAAAGAGCCAACGCTAAACTAAAGAAAGCCATTAGAGAAGCCAAACGAATCTCTATTTTTAATTTCACATCCGATATTAGTCCCTTCTCTTCTCCAGCAAGAACATGGTCCAGCATCAGACGCCTTTGCGGCCTTTACCCCACAAAGCACATACACTGCATTAACGACCCTTTTTTCCCCACCCCCAGAACATCCCAAAGTGAAATCGCTAACTCTTTTGGACTTGCCTGGTCCAAAGAAGCCGACGACGGTAACTTTTCTCCAATTTTTCGCACTAATAAATTCCTCTTAAACCACACATTAGACTACCAACCCTCCAAAACTGCACTAGAAATAAAAAAGGACATTTCGTTCATCGAAATTAGCAGCGCACTCAACTCCTTGAAAGGCATTATGGTCAACAACTCCCCCATATCATTCAAACACAGAGTCCTTAACCATTTCAACTCAATCCTAGATTCCTCAATCCCTCAAGCCTACAAACATAGCCTTGTACTTCCCATCCTAAAACTCCAAAAACCCAAAACAGACATCAAATCGTACCGTCCGATATCCCTAAATTCATGCCTAGCCAAAACACTTGATAAGATTATCGCAAATAGACTGTGGTGGTTTGTTTTAAATAACAACCTAATCAACAGCAATCAGATTAAATTTAGAAGGGGAATTTCTGTTATAGACAGTCTACTCTTAGTAGACCACATAGCAACAAGATCCCTTTCCCTCAAAAAGCACGTCACATTGATCTCTCTTGATTTCAACAAGGCATTTGACAAAATAGGCATCTACTCCGTAATTAACCAGCTGAAGGAATGGAAAATAGGCAAACGCATATTAAATTATGTCCTTAACTTTATGACAAACAGAAAAATAATCATAAAATCCGGCAACAACCTTTCAAGCCTTTTCCCACTTAACAATGGCATACCCCAGGGGTCTCCAATCTCAGTAATTCTTTTTCTCATAGCTTACAACACTCTCTCCCATATTATCTCCTTACACAAAGAAATAAAACTAACTGCATACGCCGATGATTTCCATCTTATAATCGAACACAATAAACATAAAAACCCCACTACCAACCTCCAAACCCTGTTTACTCAAATAGACGACTGGTATACGTACTCTGGATCAATTCTATCAAAAGAAAAATGTCAAGTCCTTCACATATGCAGAAAACATAACTGCTTTGCCAAGATCCGTACAGGCGACACAAATCTTCCCAGTACAAACTCCCTCAGAATACTAGGACTTACTATTAACAACAAATACACCTGGAACACCCATATTACAAAATTAAAAACAGAACTATCAAAAACTCTAAATATTATTAAACATCTCTCTTCCCTTAAATAAAACAGTAACACAACCACTCCTTTCAATACTATTAAATCTATCCTCATTTCTAAAATCGATTATTGCCTGCCTTTCTACGGATATTGTCCCAAATCTAAATTAAACTGTTTAAAAACAACAATAAACGCAGCTCTAAGAGCAGCCTTAGGAGCCTACCGTACCACACCAGTAAACAACTTACTACTAGAAACTAAAACAAACACATTAGAACAAAAACGAAACTTCCTTACAGCCAAATTAAGTAAAAATATCCTTTTCGCCCACGGCACCCATATAACTAAACTAATAAAGCAACATAAAAGAAAATACAGATACCCTAGTACCATAGACAGAATAATCCTAGCATGCAACCACCTATCCCTCCCCGTTTCTCCTATCCAAACCAGTAACTGTAAAAAATTTAATATGACTACCATACATAAAGCTATCGACACCAGTCTGTCATCTCATAATAAACAAAATACCCCTGCAACAACTTACCAACAACTTTTCAGGTCCTTACAATCCTCATACCCACAACACAAATTTGTATATACTGACGGTTCTAAGGCTGATGGTATATCTGGATTCAGTATTACTGATGAAAATAACCTTTTAAAATCCGGTCTACTACCAATGTACTCTTCCTCCTATACGAGCGAGATCATTGCCATCCTAGAAGCCACAAAACTTTGTCAAGGAAAGTCTGGAAAACACGCAATCTGCACCGACTCCCTCTCCTCCCTTAACTCGATCAAAACCCTTAATAAACACTCCTACTACATTACATTAATAAGAAACATCATAATCAAAAACTTCCCAAAAATAAGCCTTATTTGGAATCCTAGCCACATAGGAATAAAAGGCAACGAAACTGCTGACTCATTTGCCAAACTTAGCCTTCAATCCCCCCTTATATACACCCCTAACTACAATTTTACTGACATCGCTCGCCACCTAAAACAATGCTTAGATAATGAACTGATAAAAACCTTGGAAACAGCATCTCCTTGGTACCAACTTGTAAAACCCCTAACATTCCCACACAAACACGAAATGAATAGAAGACAACAAATTATTATTAACAGAATACGACTTGGACACACCAAGTTCACCAATGCGCATTACATTGATAAAAACCTTTCCTCTATTTGCCCCCTGTGCAACATCAGCCCAATAAGCCTAACCCATATTATTACCTCATGCCCCGCCCTTACTCTCCAAAGAACTGAATCGTTCAACTCCCAAAACCCTTTCCACATTATATCAAATCCTACTTTAATCAATACCCAGAAAAACGTACTCTTTCTTAATAATTCGAACATATTATATAAGATATAATAATCGTAAAATATAATCATCACTACTAAATTACCATAAGCGAGCTTAAGTCCTTTTGTTGCTATAGCTCTAGAATAAACCCACTGTTAGCTTAAAGTTTTAACTATAAGTTAGCATATAATAATACTATAATATAATAATAATAATAAAAAAATTAATATATTGTATCTTTGCATTTCCATTTCAACCAAGGTGGCTTGTTACAGATTGGCGGTTAGTATAATGGGACAAAAGAAGAAAAACAAATTTACTGTACTGAAAAAAAATGTTATAGCATAATTTTCATTTTGGAATGAGTAGAGATGCGACCAATCAAATCAGTCAGTTATTAAAAAATAAGCCTCCGCAATTCAGCCTTAAGCAATTTAATAGGTAGTTGCTTAATTTTTCTTCGAACAGTGTCGCCGTGTTAGTAGAAAAAACAGAGAAGTTTTCTACTTCTCTGATTTTTCTACTAACACGGCAACAGTGTCAATTGAGATATCGAAAACCGAATGATATGATGGTAAAAGGTGCTACTTTGGACAAAAACATGCAAAATATAGTTTACTTGAGACCAAGACATGTCTAGGAAACTTTCAGTAAAATCATGAGCTGGTAAGACAGGCACAAAATGGGATGCTTCGTTCATAAGTAAGGCTCAAAAAAAGATTTTGACGGTCCTCCCAAAATGAAAATTTTATTTCAGTTGTCAGTTTGTCCTAAAATCTTTTTATGAACTAAAAATTGAAACAGCGAGAAAACAGCTATATATAGCTAAATTTTGTATACCCGTAATTTGAAGTACTGAAGCTAGAGTCTTGTGCTATACGTAGTTAGAAAAGTATTTCTATTTAAAAGAATTTCACTGTTTTAAAACTATGGCCAAAATGTATTTTTTATTTAGCCTTTTTCACTGATTTTTCAAAAACGGCTCTAATGATTCCCATTAAAATTTCCTCTTTTGACATAATCCGTGTCAAAGTTATTAATCAACAAAAATGGCCACATTTGCCATTTTAGGGTATCTGACACTGCCTAAACATTGACTCTTTTTTGTGAGTATCCAAACTCTATTTGAAGTTTCTGGAAATTAAGGATGATGTTAAACAGCTTAATAGAAGAAACTTAAATTCTACCACTCTTGGAAAAAGTAGCTAGTTGTTTGGCGAGGCCCGTGTGCGTAATGCTTCTTTTTGCCAAATTTTTAAACATGTTCCAATTTTAAAGCAGTCAATGGGGTCTCAACATTTTACCTTTACTTTTTTAATTTTAATTAAAAGCTGATTAACGGGTATCTAGAATTATTTTTAATCCCTTGTAATATTTATTGCCCAGTTTTCTAAATTGCATTAATCTACCAGTGCTTCTTTGTACAATCAAGTTCTTCCAGGGATCCCAAAAAAAATTGCTAAGCTTATTTTCTTACTTAGTAATTGTATAAGATAAATGAATTAGGAAGCAAATCGCACCAGAAGAGTGGGAAGTCGACGAGGTGAAATATAACTCTTGGAGTAGCACTTTGAACTAGAGAGACGAAGAAGAAAGACGTGTGAAGTAGAAAGAATTAAAAAACAACTAAATAATCAGAAAAAAATGTAACGCACACTATATTATCGTTGTTCACCCTGACACCTCTGTCTCTGTCTTATTTGAAGGCAAACGATTCTTATTTAATGTTTATCAATACACGAATGTAGAAAAACTTATATGTATATAATTGTGCAAATAGTACCAAAAGTGTGCGGTCTTAGACAAAAACGGCTATGCCTTACCAACTCTCCAACAAAGTCATCAGGCCTTATGACTATCGTTGTGCGCTGTAGAATAGTTTAGTTTAGGTGTATATATGTCACACTATGTCGTAAGCACACACGTGAGTATAATTGCTTAATAGCAATTGAAAATTAAATTATAAACTTAAATTATAAGACTACAATCGCTCTTGCGATAAAAAAAACAAATTGGCAATCCCGGCCAATATTAAAAGGAAACCATAATTGGAACTCAAATTCCACTTGGGATGCGGCGTCCCGCGGTCTTGCCCGAATTAAGCCGAATCGGGGCTGCTGCGATTTTCCCTCGAACTGCAACGTGATCCAATTTGTAGATCGTGGTGCGGACTTGGTAAGGTCAAAAACTCACGCGGGTTGACGGCGACGATCTTTGAAGGCGCTTTAGTTTGACAATGATGAAATCCAGGTGCGGCAAAGATGAAAGATTCCTTTTACGCAGTGTGCGGTATGAGGAGCTCAACTGGCTCAACTGGTTCCACTAATAAACCTCTACACGCGGCACCTTATCCTTGCTGTGCGCAGAGGGAGGACTGTAAGCTTCGGACAATTCCGAGATTTCGCACGTGTCTGGTGTTTTTCCGGGAATTACGATTAGATTCTCTCAATATATCGTCCCATTACCACCAATATTGGGAATGAAGCAGGTCGTACTGGTCACAAGATTCTTAGAACTTCATACGCGGATGTATGGATGCGGTCGGGATCTAAAATTTTAACACTTTATGCAGGGAACGAACCGATTTTGGGAGCTTACGACAAAGAGGAGGAAATCATTGCATCTAAAATGGACGCACAAAATCCCCAAAATCCAACGAAAAGGTTTTTATGGTATTCGGGCGAGGATCGGATCGTTGCTAAACTGAAGGGTTGCATCTATACTATTTCCAACTTAGCCGAATATACTGACTCCCACAAAATAAAACCCCATTGAATCTCTAAAACTATTACATAAATTACTATTCCTTATGAACAAAACCATCATAATCATTATAATAAAGATACAAATAGTGGAACAAACCATATAACTAGGGAAAACCCATCCCAAAAATATTTTTTCACATAAATTTATACTACAATTTTTTTGATGAACAACACGCATGCAAATTTACCAATTCAAATGTGCTTTCTAGGTGCAGTCTATTGCAGTACCTTCTAGATGTGTTTCAATATAGTGCTTCCAGATGCGAATTAACTATAACTTTAATTAACTATGTTGAAACTATGTGGTGTAAATCAAAGTAACAAATGTAAATGATATGATCTGTCATGTAAGCACAATATTATAAAGAAAAAAGAATCATATCTTAAAGCTTAAAAGTAACGGCTTAGCTCTCTTCTTTTTTTTATAATCTAAAGTGTAGCGCGACTCTAAGCCCTTTTTTAAAAGTCAGCCAGCTTCAAATCGCACATTACGCGAGTTATGTATCAACCGTTCATATATACTTAAATATTAAAAGAGCATTTATTCTTAAACTTACTAGTATACGTGTTTCTTTCATTCGCCGCTTCAGGTTATGACCCCAGCACGCTTCCACTCCGCAATAAAATAACACTTTACCTTTAGGCCGTCATAGTTAATTTTGGTCGCGAGAAATGTCTGCTCTGTGGTTTCGCTCCACGGTACCTACTGTCTGGTGGTAGTGTGCAGTTAAATATTTACATAGATCTTCAATAATTGAATTTTTATATTCTGTTCTCATGTCCGTAATGAACGTCTTCATTGGACCATACTTTAAAATAAAATCTTCAATTATAGCTTTTGCTACTGTATTTGCACTTTTCTTTGGTATAGGTATAGCTACTAGGTATTTAGTTAAATCGCAGATGAGGGTTACTGCATATTTGTTTCCATTATTAGATTTTGGAAGTGAACTAATAGTATCTCCAACTACTATATCGAAAGCTCTTTGTGGAGTTTCGGTTATAGTTAGTGGGGTCTTAGTATGTTTAGTCGTTTTCGACTTTTGGCATTTAGGACATTTCTTTATGTGCTCTTTTATGTCTTTGAACATATTTTTTTTAGTAATAGTGTCTCTGGACCTTGGCCAAGGTTTTTGTAATGCCTGTATGGCCACCTTGTATTAGATCATCATGGAATGTAAACAATATAGCTTTTTTTTTTGAGTAGCGCTACTCTCAATAATTTCAATATATATTCTTGCCCATAATTTTAAAATGATCAATTGAAACATTTTCAAAGATGTTTTCCCATGGTGCCACTTTGAGTTGGCTGAATTTGTGAATACCGGATTGCTTTCCAAGCCTTTTAAAGAATTGACCTTAGTCAATGGTTCCATTAGTATAAAAATCGCTCACATTATATCTTGCTGTAATTTTCCTTTCGTGCTTAAATAAACACATTTTATTATTTACATGCAAGGTACTTTACGTACTACATCATTATTAATGATTCCATATACGTTGGGCTTTAAACGTTTTTCAATAGATTGTTTTAAAATTCTATTTGAGATGGATTTGTGAATATTTTTTCCTGCGCAGAATTTTTGTCTACTTCGGTTTCTGGTAGTGACTTTCAGTATTGTATTGTTTGTTTGTATATTTTTTATGTCTGTCATGGTTATCCTAGAGAGCGCATCGGCTACATTGTTATCTATACCCTTTAGATTCTATACCGTAAAATTATATTCCTCCAATTCAAGTCTCATTTGTGTTAGCTTGGAATTGGGATTTACTATTGAAAATAAGTGGGTAAGTGCTCTATGATCTGTTTTGACAGTGAATTGTCTACCATAAATATATGAATAGCAGCTAATTCTTGTTCTGTAGTGCTCTTGTTGCTTTCACCTTTCGTGAAGGATCTTGATGTGTATGCAACTGGAAGCTGTAGTCCATTTTTGTTTTGAGTTAGGAGTGCTCCACAAGCGTATTTGCTAGCATTTGTGATTATGTAAAATTCTTTGCTAAAATATGGGTATTGAAACTGGGTATATTATTTGCTGATTTATAATGTTCGAAGGCGTTTTGACATTCTGTTGTCCACTCGAGTCTTACATCTTTCTTACATAATCTTGTTATGTGAAGGGAGTATTGCAAAATGCAATGAATCTTCTAGTACTGTTCGCATCATGTTGGACTGGATAAATTTGAATGGCGTCGTGTTTTTTGTCGTCGGGCGAAATTCTTTTATTTGTGCATTTATGTTCTAAGAAAGTGAATTCATGCATGAAAAATTAACAATTAACATCAGGATGTAACTTTAGGTTGTGTTGCCTACATTTCTCGAAAACATTAGTTAAGTTCTTAAGCATATCTTTTCCGGAACAACCTAAGACTATTAAATCATCCATATAATGAATTGCTTGCGAAGGTTCTGATCCAGAGAAAGCATAGTCATTATTATCTCTTTTTTCAGTTCAATTTGATGAAAACCTTACATTAAATCAAGGCATGAGAAAAAAAAAATTTGCTCGACCTAGTTAATCTAAAATATCATCGATTCTAGGAAGTGGATATTTATCAGATAAGAGTTTTTTTTATTAATTTGACGATAGTCAATTACTAATCCCAATTTTTTATTTTCCGATTTGGAAGTAACCTTTTTGGTACTAACAAAAGGTGGATGTTATAAGGTGATACAGACGTTTTCACTATTTTATCATTAATGAGGTTTGGACTTGTTTTTGAATTTCATCTTGTTGACTATGAGCATTTCTATAATTTTGTATATATACGGGCTCATCATCAGTTAATCTCAGCTTTTGTTTATAAAAATTATTAGCAGTTTTTGATTCGGTTTCTAGTCCGAATACATCACTATACTGGGTGCATAATGCTGTAAGTTGTTCATTGAATTGAGGCGGGAAATTTTTTTGTAAATTGGGATAATACAATCTTTTATCTGGTTTCTAAGTTTGTTTTTACTACTTCGTAGTTTGTGGTTCATGATGAATATTTTTGATATAAACTACTTGATATGTGTTTGTGGTATTTAGTAATCTTATATATGCATTTTGGAATGTTGCTATGGTATTTGCGGTATAGATACCATGCTGAATTTCTTGATTCGGAATTAATACACTGTCTTCTTCTGAATTTATTTTGATTTTTCGGACGACTTGGGATCTTGATGGCGGAATTAGGGAGTTGTTGCCAGAACTGTATGTTATTGGAACATAAATCGGATATTTATTATTATAAGCCAGTCTTCAGACAGCTTAAAGTCGAATTGACAGTTGTATCTTTTGATAAAATCGATTCCTAGTATTCCATCACAAAGAACAGCGAATGGCATATTTACGATATAGAAATCATGTGGAATTATGTACTTAGAAGTTTGAATTTCAATAGAAGTTAAGCCTTTTGATTTGGTAACTTCATGACTTATACCCTGTATTTTATTGATGTGATTATCTTAAATGTTTAGAAAATTATCGGATTTTCCTCCAATATGGATATTTCCGCACCTGTATCAAGTAGAAAAACTAATTCTTTTCCCGTTGCTGTTATTTTGCTATTTTGTCTGAGATTTAAAGTGTGAATTTTAATGTTATTTGTTTATTTTGTTTTGGTTATTGTTATTTCTGTTATAACCATTGTTTTGATTATATCCGTTATTCTGATAATATTTGGTATTGTTATAATTACGTTGATTTTTTCCTCTATCGTGATAATTGTTTTTATAATAATTGCCGCTATAATTATTTCCACGTTGGGTGTACAATATGGAATTGGCATTGCCTGTCATTTCCGTATTACTTTGTATGTACTTGGCGACGGCTTCATTCATGGTTGCAAAATTGCATGCTTCCAATATTGTTGTGAGGCGGCCATGCTCACAATTTTTGACCATTGGTGATGGCTTCCTTGGTGCTGAATTTTTCAGCGTGTTCGGCCGATAGGCCTTCATCAATATACGAAGCTTCTAGAAGCTTCGTAGGTTGTCAATTTCTGTGGTGAATTTTTCTGTAGTTTTACCTTTTTGGCTTGTTTTTGCCAATGGCATTTGATATTTATTTAATGTATGCCCTTTGGGCAATTATCTCCTCAGCCATTGTGGTTGGTTTCATTTTTACAATGCTGTTGTTAGAATCCGAGTCGGTGAAGTCCTGGTCTGATAATTCAGATTGAATAAGGACTGCCGGAATAGTGAGATTGTTTATATATTTTTTCTCTATATCGGAATCTGCAGAGATTGGGTCGTCAGCCTCAGCTTGTACTGGTGGGTCTGATGTAGAGGTGGGCACGGGCCGGGCTTTTTTTCGTGCCCGCGGGCTTACACAGGCCCGGAGCGGTCCCGGGCTTTAAAATTAAGATTCGTGCGGGCTTCGTGCCAACCCGGGCCTTTGCAAAACGGCCCGGCCCGTAAAAACCCGAAATAGGCCTTAAAACAATTTTGATTTGACCGCGCTATTTTTTTTTATTCTCGATACAACCGCCATTTATCGTATTTTAATTGCTTATCTATGTTACTATCGATTTGCTGAAATAATATTTTACTTGTTTCCCACCCCTATTTAAAATTGGGCGCCAAATTGTGAAATTCATAAACTTTTGAAAAACAAAATATGTCGCGACAAACCATTCAGGACGCTGTAAATAAAAAAAGTGAATTTGTAAAGCTTATACAAACAAAAAAAGGCAGGAGTGATGTGTGGAAGCTTTCCGACTGTGTTTATTATAATGGCAATATCGTTGATTTTGTGTGCTGCCGGAGCTGTAAGCATGTGCTGGTGCATAATTCGAAACAAGGCACGGACACCCTCAGCCGCCATAAGTGCATGCCACAACAAGACGCCCTTAAGACACAGCCCAAATTGGACATGTTCGCCAAAAAACGTTGTTTCGATGCGAGTCCGAGATTCGTTAGTTCGAAAGCAGCTTACCTTAGTTGCAAAAGACTTGAACCCTTTCAATATTACCGAAGGTATGTTTTATTCCCATTGCATTCATTGAGTGACTTTTTTTTTGTGAATTGGTAGGTAGCGGCTTCCGTGAATATAGCCAAGCGGTTCTCAACATAGGAGCAGAATTTGGAAGGCAATCTTTTGATGATTTGGTCATATCCCGTAAAGTGTTAAGCACTACCATCATGGAAAAGGAGTACGAAACGTTGAAGACTCAACTTATTATAAGTTTGAAAGATCAACAACTGGCATACACGACCGACATGTGGAGTGACGACTACACCCAGAGATATTTTATATCGCTAACTGCCCACTATGTGGATAAAGGCTTCCGACTGAACGTCGCTCTTTTAGGTACTAAAATAAATCAATTTTTATAATATACGAGTATTTGTGTTTGCGATGTTCATTCATACATATTTACATATTTATTTTTATAATTTTTACGAAGCATTTAATTTACTTATGTATCTTTTACAGGCATCAGGGAGTTGTTGGACGCGAAGAAAACTGGAGATAATATTCTCAAAAATGTTCAGTACATTTTGCAGAATTTCAACACACTTGAAATTATCGACCGAGCTGTGTTCGTTACGGACAATGGTGCAAATGTCGTTGCGGCATTTAAAAGTTTCAAGCGCCTATCTTGTGCTTGTCACAATCTGAACCTTGTCATGGATGACGTCATTGAAAAAAATCCTATTGCGGAAGTGAAGGCTTTAATAGATTGTTGCAAATCATTAGTTAAATATTTTATTCCCAGCTTAACAGTAAGCTCTCAAAAACGCTGAAACAGCAAGTTAAAACACGCTGGAACTTTACATTTTTTATGCTCTTGAGTAGATTTGATGTTAAAGAGGAAATAAAAACTCTTTTACTTAAAAAATATGAGCTACAGCGAATTAGTAATTTAGATTTCTCATTACTTGAAAACATTTTATGCTTCTTAAAACCATTTAAGGACTGCTCGGAAGCACTTAGCTGTGACAAGGAACCAACAATGCAAATATTTGCATTGTGGTCTGAAAAATGATGTAAACGTTGCAGAACTAGCACACTTGATTCTCAAATAATAAGTGAATTTAAAACCTTGACCTTAAGCGCATTAGAAGTCAGATTTCTTCCGGCAATCGCTCATTTGGTTGGACTTTTATTGAACCCTCCTTATAGAGAGATGAATTTCGTCTCAAAGGAAAAAAGGGTAAATGTCATAGCTACAGTAAAAGCAATGCTCTCCGAATTTGTAGGAGACTGTGAAAAAAGCTTTGATGACGTAACTAATAACACAAGCCCAAGTAATTTCAAAAATGGAATGTTTGCTGAATTCTTAGATTTAAGTTATGTAAAAAAAAGAAAAGTTGAGAAAAACGATATAGACGTAGAGGTGGAAAAATATTTGGCCTATCCAGTAGCTCCTGGTACAAATATTTTAGAATTTTGGAGAAATGCAAGGAAATTAAAATACCTTCCCAAATTAGTTAGAACCATTCTGGCGATTCCAGCCAGTTCATCGACGAGCGAAAGGCTTTTCTCTACATCGGGCCATGTATTAAATGAACGCACTAGGCTGAAAAGCAAAAATTTAGAAAAAATTGTATTTTTAAATAAAAACATGAATTAGGTTTAATAAATATGAACTTATAAATATGTATACATAAATAACATGTCTTTTAAATTTCGTAATATGTGTAAATAAGTTTCGTGTCGGGCCGGGCCGGGCCCGGGCCTTGCGAAAAAGTTTCGTGTTCGGCCGGGCCGGGCCTCTCAAAAAAGATTTTGTTTTCGTGCGGGCCCGGGCCCCAAAATACAGGCCCGCGCCCACCTCTAGTCTGATGATTCTGACTCTTCTCCAGTTTCTATATTCGACGGTGTGTTCGACGGATAGTTGGATAATTGTTAAGTCTTAGC
The DNA here is from genome assembly GCF_025231255.1 of Drosophila biarmipes. Lineage (NCBI taxonomy): Eukaryota > Metazoa > Arthropoda > Insecta > Diptera > Drosophilidae > Drosophila > Drosophila biarmipes. The sequence goes on from NW_026114533.1 coordinate 420,767, forward strand.
TTTGCTTTATAGCTATTAGGTTATCCCGTAATTTGTTTAAATATTTTGATACCTGAGACCAATGGGCCTTGTTTAGTCTGTATTGAATCGGTTAATAATATTTCGGCATGCTTGTTCACCGTGTTTTGCTGTGCTGGCCGGGGTCTTGATAATGACTTATAAGATCTGTCAAGATTAATTTTAATATTATTTAGTACTTTGTATAGTTCGTTCCATTCCAAGTATCTTGTTATTGTTAATAACTAATTTAATTTTTAGGGTCGAGACGGTGCTCAATACTATTACCTTGAGCCATGTATCAAGGGAGAAAAGCATAATTTTTACCTATTCATGTACTCATATTCGAATTTATTTATTAGTAGAAGCTCAGCTCCTTTTTCGATTATTGATAATACCCTGTTCTGAAAGTTGGGTTCCTTATCGTAATCATATCATAACCGATTTTGCGTCGCTTGTGAACAGGTGTGTTTACTTTTGTGCACCGAGTTTTTGTCTTTTCCAGTGATTTTGTGCGAGTGTTCTGTGTGTATTTATTTACAAAGATAATAATAATAATAATAATTGTGCTAGTAAACGGGTACGTGTTGATAGTTATTTTAGCATTTCTATTAGATTTGTTTAATCTCATAGCTTTGTTTTTGTAACTAACGCTCCAAAACTTGCTAAAACTCTTTTACTCTCTCTTAATCTCCCTCGCTCTATTTTATAACTGTAACCTACTCTCTATGCACCCGCTGAATTTCTAGTAGATTTTTTCGGTGCTATTTTCTGCAACTCTCTCTCTCTCTCTCTCTTGCTTGATTTACTTGGTATTTGTTCGTACTGAAAGTTGTTAGTATCGCACAAGCCACGCTCAGTCGATAGAATATTTTTTTTCTCTCGTGCTCTCTTACGTTTTGATAAATTTTTGCGATCTCGCGCTCTTATTTTTTTGTGTGTTTTGTGCCTTTGTGATTTTTGAATTTGATCCCAGTGCCAAATTTACTTTGAGGTATTTTTGATATTTTATTTCATTTTTCATTTTGTTTGTCTTATAATGGCCCTTTTCTGTTCCAAGAAAAACTGCACACTTGCGTCTTCAACGAAAGACCCCTTTATTTTTTGCTGGCTCTGCGATTCGATGATGCACGTCAAATGTGCAGGATTCACCGGCAGAGTTAAAGATTTTATTGATCTTAACTCTGGTCTTATGTGGTCATGTGGTTCCTGCAAGGAAATGGTGGTTGAGATGAGCGGTTTTATGAAGCAGACTCGAGACAGCCTGTTGAATATCTCGGGTGCTTTTAACTCAATGAGGGGTTCAATACCGTCTGTGCCCAGTTTAATAATAAAAAATCATTAACAGAGTCGCCTAAACGCAAAAAAGCCAGCTTAACCGCTGTTAATACCACCATGAATCCAAATCCGAACTTGGTAGCAGCAGTTCCTGTCGACACAGGGTTAAGCAAAGCAACTGTGCGTATGGATACAGCTAGCTCGAGTGTAGTCCATGTTTCCGGACTAAAAGCTTCTGTATTGGATAAGTCAAAGAAATCGGTGCCGACCGTTCCTATAGGTACTGTAGGCACCGTTCCTGGATCTCAGCCTAGTGAGGTTCATACTGCTGCTGAGAAGCGTAAGAAACTTTCAGCTGTTCCACAAAGGAGCAATTATTTGTTTCTAGAATCACCCCAGATACCACATCTGAGGATGTTCTGGAATTTATGCGTGAAAAATTCCCATCCGAAGATATTGCAGTTGAACAATTTCGATTTTCATATGCTCGTAGGATATATTCTTTTAAAATATGGCTCTGACCTAGTACTTTATGAGCACCATCTGTCTGCAATAAAATCTGTTTTATCCCTTCTTTCTAACAGAGACCTTTTGATTGTTTTGCGTGACTTTAACCTACCTACTTTCTTGGTCTCCTCTTACTGACTCATTTGTCGCTATGCCGTTATCCGCCCATGATTTTGTAGATGGCCTTTTAGAATTATCGTTACAGCAAGTAAGCTTTATAAAAAATTCCTTAAGAAGACAATTAGAGCTTGTGTTTGTTTCAGACCCGTCTGAAATCACAGTAAGTAGAATTGGCGCTCTTGTTGTACCTGAAGACCCATATCATCCAACTATGGAACTGACAATTTGCCTCCCCTGCTCTGATACCCTCTCTCCTTTAGTTTCTCCAACTAAAATGAGATGTTTTCGTAAATGTAACTATAATAAACTTAACGATATGATTTCTCATTATAATTGGACAGACTTGTACAATTGTACAGACATTGAAAGTGCCACTGAACTATTCTATACAGTCTTAAATACGTTCTTTAATGAATGCGTACCTGATGGGTTTCTTGCAAACCTAAACAGACCTCCTTGGTTTACCAATGCGCTTCAAAGACTTAAAAACCTTAACTCTAAAACTTATGAAAAGTATAAAAAATCGAGTAGACCAGCAGATTTTTCGAAATATGATGTGATTCGAACAGATTTTAATGTTCGCAACAGTCATTGCCACTCTCTGTATCTAAGTCGATGTAAATTTGAATTTTCAAACGATCCGAAACAGGTTTACAATTTTGTTAATGCCGAGCGTAAGGCATAGGCATTGCCTTTATCGGTACGTCTGAACTCAATGGAGGCATCGACGGATTCTGAAATTGCTGATTTATTTGCTGAGTTTTTCCAAACTACTTATAGTTTGACAGCTTGGTCAAATTCTAACTACCCTAATCCCTTAAATAGGGCAAATTGTATTTTCTCCCCTTAATCACCGAAAGCTCTCTCATAAGAGATTTAGCAACAACAACGCCAACATGTTCTCCCGGTCCAGATGGACTTCCTGGATGTGTGCTTAAGTTTTGTGCGTCTACCATTTGTAAACCGATTCTTAAACATTTTAATTTGTTTATTTCATAATCAGTTTTTCCTTCTATCTAGAAGGACTCTTTTATTATTCCACTCCATAAAAAAGGTGCGAAAGCAGATGCCCAAAATTATAGAGGTATTTCTAAATTGTCGGCAATTCCTAAAGCATTTGAACGTATTATCACTTCTCATTTGCAACATTTATGTTCCTCGCTTATATCACCGTGTCAGCATGGTTTTGTTAAGCGAAGATCGACCACTACCAACCTTCTTGAATTGTCATCTATTGTAATAAATGGGTTTAAGAAAAAAATGCAGACTGACATTGTATATACAGATTTTAGTAAGGCCTTTGACTCCGTTAACCACTCACTTCTTTTATTTAAATTAGATCAGCTTGGGTTTCCTGGTAATCTATTATCTTGGATTTCATGTTGCTTGAATGGTAGGACTCAGAGGGTTATATTCAAGAATGCTGTTACTAAATTTATCTACATGACATCTGGAGTGCCTCACGGTAGTTATTTGGGCCCTTTGCTGTTTACTTTGTTTATTAACGATCTTCCCTCAATCATAACACATTCTCGTGTACTAATGTATGCTGATGATGTTAAGCTTTGTTTATCATATAATGATATAGCGTCGGAATTTAACTTACAGTATGTTTTCATGGATGGTGTGAGTACAACCTTTTAAATCTGAAGTGCCTAAAATGCAACGTTATGACTTTTTATGGGGGTACTCCTACGTTTATCAGTTAAATTCTTAAAAATACGACACTTGACCGTATATATTCAGTTAACGATTTAGGTGTTCTTCTTGGCCCTAAACTTAAATTTGACTTCCACATTATGTCCACTGTTAACAAAGCCATGAGTGTTCTTGGGCTTATAAAGCGTTGGTCAAAAGAATTTGATGACCCTTATACGACCAAATTATTATTTACATCCCTGTTCCGTCCTATTTTGGAATATTGTTCGTCGGTTTGGAGTCCACAATATCAAGTTAACATCGACCGTATTGAGTCGGTACAAAAAAAATTTCTCTTATTTGCCCTGCGTAGTTTGAACTGGGATCAAAACGTAAGGCTTCCTTCCTACGAGAGTAGATTACAATTACTTAATTTACCTACACTTGTAAATCGTAGAACAATGCTTGGTACTATTTTTATACAAAATCTTATAAGAGGTGACATTGATTCTGCAGATCTTTTAAACCTTTTAAACATTCAACGTTCCCGTTAGACTAACACGAAATTATTATCCTCTAAATTTGCCACGATGTACATCAAATTTTTGTCTGCACGAGCCCTTTCGCGTTCTATGTAATAACTTTAATAAACTTTATTATTTAATTTGCATTTCAAAATCTATCCCGGTATTAAAAACTAATATTTTAATTCATTTGCTTAATTCTTAGTTATGCCTTTTATTTTCATTTGTGTCCCGTCTCTATTTGTTTTATGTATGTATCTTCCTCGCGAACTCGCATTTTTTGCCCAAATTGATAAAAGGGCCCCGCCCGTAACAAGCACGTGCTGTGTGTCGTTGGGCCACTTGTTTGTACTGTTCGAAGTGCATCAACGTCCATATATAATAGGTATCAAGAGTGATTCTAATACATCCTGTAGTATTCGTATTTAATATTTTTTTATTTATTTATTTTCATTGTACATTCGATAAGATTATTGGATAAAATAACATCTATATTCTATATATAAATATATGAATAAACATATTTATATTAGATGGTTTGTGGTCTTTTTTTTTCATTTTGAACATCTTTTTATAATTATTGTTGGCGCTTTATATATATTTTATATTTTGTCCAGATTATTAGCCTGCCCTTTATTTATGGCTCTCTTTGGTGTATATTTATTATGAAAAATATATGCCTTGTACAAAATAAATACGCTCATAATGAAGACAATGATTGATAATAAAATTTTCGTTAAATCTGTATTCATAGTTTTGGACTCGATTTTATTTATGACGTATGCTGTGGAGTCCACTTCTTTCACGTCTACTAAACCCATTTTGGGTGTTTTTCTGTGACCTGCTATAGGATTTTTAATGTTAAATGTGTAATTTAATTTATAATTTATTTGCCATTTAGATTGGTACATGTAGGTGCATTTACCAACGCACTTGAAAATGTGCCTGCCGGTGGACTTTTATATATTCATAATTTAATGTTATTAACGTACAGTGTACCCGATATGTCCGAATTTATATAATTAAAAAAATAATCAATGAAATCATAAATGTTTGTTTTACGTATTAATCGGTATTTATGTTCTACCTGCCATTTGTTTTTGATGTCTTTTTTTTTTTGATACTGTTATTTTCATTAATTTCGATTACTACGTAGTGCTGTTTATCTAACTTATGACCTATTTTATTTTTTAAAACAACTTTTTCTCATATTCTATTTGAAAATCTTTAAAGTTTTTTTTGTTTTTTTTGCCGCTTTTTATTTTGTTCAATCATTGTTCATGCTCTTTTGTATGCATTTTAAAGTCCGAACTTTGATTCTTTGGCTTAATTATCTATATTTTATGCATTATTACTGTTAAATGAAATTTTTAATTTCTGAGATTTACTAAAAACAAGTTCGTATGGACAGTAATCTTGTACCAACGAACGTGTAGTGTTAAAACAATATGTAAAGTATAAAAGCCAAACATCCCAATCTTTACCATACCTTTCAATAAAAGATTCGAATATAGCTTTTGCTAATATTTTTGCACTTTTTTCTGGTACTGGGATGTCAACAAGGTATTTTGTCACAAATTAGGGTAACTGCACATTCATTTCCTCGTTCTGATTTAGATAATGGAGTAACGTATTTACTAACACTGCATCAAAAGCCTTTAAGGGTGTTTCTGTAATATTCAAGTTCACTCTGCGTTGCATAATTATGTGAACAGCGTCTTATTTAGAATATAATCATGTGCTCTAGAATACTGTTGATAAGTCCCTTTTGGTAGTGTTACCAGATATGGTAACCTCATTATCCTAAATAAAACCTATACCACTCGATAAAGCCAATCCTTCTCAATTATGTAGTCCAGACAATACAGCTTTGTATACCCTTGCAGAGGGTATAATGATTTCAGTCAGTAGTTTGCAACGCAGTGAAGGAAACGTTTCCGACCCCATAAAGTATATATATTAGCCATGTCCGTCTGTCCGTCCGTCTGCCAGTCTGTCTGTCCCTTTCTACGCAAACTAGTCTCAGTCTTGAAGCTATCGGGCTGAAACTTTCCCAAAATTCTTATTTCTATTGCAGGTAGTATATAGGTCGGAACCAGCCGAATCGAAGACAACTATATCTTAAAGCTTCCATAGGAACTATCGGGGAACAAATTTTAAAAAATTATATATTCGGTGCTTTTTAACAAATAACCTTCTAAGCTTGACATTTTTTAATTAGTTCTGAATTTCGAATTAAATTTTATTAAAATCGGACGACTTAATCATATAGATAGATAGATAGATAGATAGATATAATATGAAACAATTATGTCTTCGGTGTTTTTTAACATATAACCTTCTAAGCTTGAAAATAATAATTTTTAATTAGTTTTGAATTTCGAATTAAATTTTATCAAAATCGGACGACTTTTTCATATAGCTGTCATAGGAACGATCGGAAAATTGGTGGGAAAATAATATATAACAAATTGTAGCTTTGGTGCTATTTGACATATAACGTTCTTAGCTTGGAAATAACATTTTTAATTAGTTCTGAATTTCGAATTAAATTTAATCAAAATCGGACGACTATATCATATAGCTGTCATAGGAACAATCGGGAAATTAGTGGGAAAATAATATGAAAAAATTATTTACTAAATTTGATTATTTCTTATAACTGCAAGGGTATACAAACTTCTCGCTTGCTTCTGGCTTGCCGAAGTAAACTTCCTTTCTTGTTTAATTTTAAGTGTACTAATCTTCAAAAACAAAATATTCTTTTCCTCTCTTGGACCACAGTTAGGTTAGGTTTGATAAGTTTTCATTTTTAATTTGCTTCAATTCGTCAAATTTACTTTTTAATGAATTTTTACTTTAGTTGTTGTAGTACTCCCAGATAATCAAATTCTACTATGGGAAATGTGTTGTAATTTTAATATTTATAGTTGTTGTTTGTAGATATTCACTAATATTGTTGTTTTGCTGTTTGTTGTTGTTATTTTGCTGTTTGTTGCTGTTGTTATTGAACCCTTGAAATGTGTTCCGCATGCTGCCACAGATAAACTTCTTTTCTGCCTTCCTACGAATTGTTTTCCTAATCGATTCACCCAAAATGTAATGAATTTAACGGTTTGAGTGGCTGTTTGTAGTTTCTCCATCTTGCGTTGATATCCACACTGGTAGAATTGAGATTATACTAAAGGGAATACCAAAAATGTCATCAGTTATTTAAAAAAATATGAATAACATTTTCTCCTTTCAAGATGGTTCGTCCTTAAAAACAAGCTTAGGAGCACTTTAATGTTTCTTCTCAAAAATAAAAAAGAACTTATTCTGAAGATGAAAATTTGTTTTTAATTTTCTGAGTGTATGAAAAAAAATGCCTGAAAACCACGCTTTTTTTAATATTATAAAAGTTAATTCAATTTTTAAAAATCAGATCGTGCGAACAGTCAAGGCGGAACGCCAGGAAGCTTCCTCGCTCTTCACTTCGCTTCTGCGCCTCGTTTAAACGAACGTTCCACCCTAGCCTCACCCTTTCGCGTACTGTCCGTGCCGTTCCTGTGGGCTCGATTCTCCTTGCGTGGCTGTTGCCCTGCTTGCTGGTGGTGGTGTCCTGCGAACTGCTCCTGACAGGGTGGCTGTACGTCGCATAACTTCTGTGCTGTGCTCCCTTCTGGCTCGTGACTCTCGGGGCTCTGTCCCGCCGCTCCGAGACTTCTCTCCCTTCTGGCTCGCTACTCTCGGGGTTCTGTGGCGCCGCTCCGGGACTTCTCTCCCTTCTGGCTCGCTACTCTCGGGGTTCAGACCGCCTTGACTTAGCCGTGTGGTGCCTCCTTAGACCTCAGCCACCTGTGTCTCAGTTCGGAGATTCCTAGTAATCCCAATCCCGAACGTCTCGACGTGACAATCTTGCTCCTTGTAGGCTCCACGGCGCTGCTTCCGACGACTCGCAATGTTGTGGCTCCCTCGTAGTTTGCTTGGTTGGTATTCTTAACTCTCAACTGATTGATTTCCACTCTCTGACTGCTCTCGACTGAATCCTCTCGACTGACTGATTGATCCCGCTGCCAGCGCCCTGCGGGTTTATATAGGGCCTCCGGGAACCGTTATTTCCTTTTTGCGCACGGACCGTCGAAACTCTCCACACCGGGTACAAAGTCCATGGCTCCTGTTTCACCCTCTTGTCCTTAACGCACTGCTTCCCGCTGACGTTCAACCTGATGCTGCCGTAATGCATATGGCATGCTTGTGTGCCGCACCGCTGCCAAGATGTGGCACCTTCTCTCTTGGTCCAAAGTTCACGGCCGCGTCCAAAGTCCGGCGGCGTCCCGTTACTCCCTTTAGCACACGGCATTTTCGCTCCGTCCGCCAAGTCTCCGCTCTCTCTTTCTCCATTCTTGGTCTCCAAACTCTATTGGTCTCCAAACCCTCTTGCTTCTAAACTCTCTTGCTCTCCAAACTCTCACTTTCTCCAAACTCTCACGTTCTCCAACTCTCACGTTCTCCAAACTCGCACGTTCTCCGTCCTTGATCTCCAAACTCTCACGTTCTCCAACCGCTCTTCGCCGCGCCGCTACTACGCGAATTCGCCACATACCTGGTAAGCGGCCGGCCATCTGCTGCTGGGATTATTACATTAGACACCGTATTATTACATTTTTCTGTGAGTTGGTTTGTTTGTCTAGCCACCTGTGTCTTTGACTCAAAACACACATTCGCGTTTTATGTTCTGATTTACATATACAGTCAGTTGTGTTATACCCTCTATGAACACACTCGTACGGTACAGCCTAGCTTTTCGTGTTTGTCCTTCGAGGCCATTTTTTCTAGTCTCAATTTTTTTGCGTTTCTATTATATTTCGCACAAGCCAAAAAACTAATCTGTGGTAAGTCAAATTAAATCTCTTGACTGCACTATAAAATATGCTTCAGCTTATACAAAAATTAGAGCAATTACTTTTATCATAGACCATATTCATTAAAATAAATCAAAACAAATATTTTTCATAAAAATAAAGGAAAAAAAATATTTATTAAAATAAATAAAATGTTAAGTATTTTCTGTCCTTTCTGGTATGACTGGATAATTAGTTAAATCAATTTAATGAAATTTTAGCTAGGGTTTCGCTTCAGCATCTTTGTCTTAAATCAATTTAACTAGTTTTCCGATGGTTTTTAACGAGTATTCATGTACTTTTCATTGTAGTTGTTGCGGTTGACGTCTTACTGCTTGTAGTGGTTTCTTGTTGTTGTCGCTTTATTGTTTTAGCTGTTTTAGTTGTTGTTTTACGGTTTTTTTTTTTGCTTTATTGCTTGCGAGATGTTTTAGGTTGAGACTGTTTTCTGGTGGTTTTGTAATGTGTTGAATACCTTAAGGAAAGTAGCCCTCCCCGTCGACCATCCCAAAATTACAACAAAGTCACCCAGGCAGAGGTAACAACTGGCTATCCTTCTTCTTGAGGAAATCGACTAGGATCCCCTAAGCCTTAAACCTTAAGCATGCTAAAAATTCGAAATATTAAATTTAATATTTGATATTTTCAAACACATCACAATAAAATTAAGTGCTCCCAATGGTACAATATTTTGATAAACCAATTTCGATATCGACTCACAACAAGTGCGTAAAGTTAGGTAAACATTTTAAATACAATAAGGATAAAACATATGGAACTGAAATTCAATAAATAAACAAATAAATTACTGTGTTGAGCTACCTGGCGCATTATTTAGAGAGAACAAAACTACAATAGCTACAAAAACTAGGTGCAACTAAAAGTAAATCTCTGATTTTTTGGAGCTTAAGAATTTAAACGACCCTTCGCTTTATACAAGTCAGAAGCAATATACTTTAGATGTAAACGCTCACCCTCCCCCATCTATTGCTTGCTAAATAGGGGGAGGAACACGTTTGTTTTACACCACAATAGGTATGCGTGTCTAACATCCTTCCCTCAAACTAACACCTTTTGACCTGTTGGCTGACATGGGACCCGTAACCTGTCGTTAAGAGGACACCCCAAAATTATACATATCTAGTATACATTCTTTTCCACACTACCAACACCTTCGACCTCTTAACTAACACCTGACCTGTTGATTAAAGGTTAGCTTAACAAGTCTAACTGATCTCGCCTACAACTCTAATTGAATCAACAAAACAGACTCGCATATTAAGACAACTAAGTCTCCCCTACTAGTTATCGTCTCACAAATTCCTACGCATGACAAAACACCCTCTTATTTAATTAACGGACACCTGTCAACTTATTACCCTATTTAATGGACACTCGTCATGCACCCATTAACTTCAATAACCCCTCACCTTGCCCTTTGACATAATTTATTACCCTAATTAGCATTTTTAACTGCCTCCCCCTTCCACTTTTGCAACAGAACCCCCATTTATTGAAATGATTTCAAAGATTTTCTCGCTTGGATTTAAGTTGGCTAATCTTATTTTTACCGTTATTTTCAGCTTTTTGAAAAATTGACCTAGACGTACATTTGTTTTCTTTTTAAAAGAAGCCATTTGATACTGTTAAATGAAAGGTCAGTACTTTTTTTACATCCTCAATACGAATATTCTGTAATCTTGTAGTGACTTTTAAAATTTGTTTGTTTATGTCTTTAAGTTCATCGATGCTTATTCTTGATAAGGCATCTGCCACGTAATTAATTATTTTTTCCTTAAGATATTTATCTGTGAATTGAATGTCTTCTAGATCTAGTCTCTTGGAAGTTGGGTTTTTCATTAAAAACAAATATGTAAGCGACTACAAAAGCATGTGGTCTGAAGTGATTTATATTCCATTGCAATGCTGTTAATTCTTGTTCAGTTGTTGATTTATTACTTTCGCCTTTTGTAAATGTTCTTAAGGGGTATGTTTAAAATCTGTGTATTGTAATAGGGTTGCTTGAATTAATGCATTACTAAGGTAATTCCATTCAGGGGTCCAATTAAATGTTACATTTTTCTTGCAAAGGTGAGTTAAATGTCTCAAGTAATGAGAGAAAATTGTTGTTAAACGTCTATCGCATTAATTCTTATCATCAGGTAAAATTCCTTTGTTTGTGCCTTTAGGGCCTAAGAACGTGACTTCGTGCATAAAGAATGGACATTTTTCTAGATGCAGCTTAGGATTGTGTTTTCGACGTAGGTTTAAAATGTTAGTTATGTTTTTAATCATATGATTTTCGAAACAACCAATTACTATTATATAGTCCATGTACAGAAAAGCTTGGGATGGTTCTAGTCCCGAAAAGACTAGTGTCATCATTCTTTGGAATGTATTAGGTGCGATTTTACACAGTAAGGTAATCGTTTCAAGCGGTATGAGCCAGTGCTAGTTGACGCTGGATTCTTTTCCTAACGGAATTTGGTGTAAGCTAGACATTAAATCCATGCAGGAAAATAAGTTTGCTCTACCAAGTTGATCGAGTATCTCGACGATTTGGCTATATTTTTAATATAAACTGAAACGTTATCCCTCACTCTTTACTTTTTTCATATATATTGGAGTATATGGTTTTTGTTTCTAATCCGAATATATCAGTAAATTCTGCGTAAAGTTAAGTGAGAGTACTTTTCAACATTTCAGAAATACTTTTGTTTATTTGGAAAGGCCCGCATTGTGTCTGATTCTATAATCTTAAATTTGTGGTTTTTAAAAGTTATCTAACATAGTAAATGTTAGAAATGCTTATTATTTTATTAATATAGGTTGTGTTTAAAATGGGGTCAAAAGTAATATTAGAAATTGTAATAATAATAAGCCATCAGATATATATTGATTTTTGATAAGTAATTCTTTGTGAGACGTGTTTACATAAATTTGTCTTACAACTTAGCACCTAGCAGGAAATATTAAGTTGTTATAGAATGTTTAATCCGAATGTTGATCTCTTGATCGCAGTTTTCGACTATTAACCAATCGTGATCTATCTGAAAGTCAATTTGGCAATTGAATGTTTTTGGGAAGTCCATTTCTACTATACCGTCACAGGGTATCGGAAAGTTATCATTAACTAATTGAAAGTTGAAAGGGATTACAAATTTTACTGTTTGTATTTCTATAAATGCTAAACCTTTTGATTTAAGAGTACCTTCTCCTATTTCAGATATTTTTTTTATTTTTGACATGTCTATGTTATCATAGTTATCAGAACTTTTTTTTAAAAGACTTAAATCAGTGCCTGTATCAATTAAGAGGGTTAAGGGAGTTTTTGTTGGATATTTTGTTATTTGAATGTGTGTCTTGAGACTACCTTTTTTTATATATAGTTGTTTTGTGTAGCTTCTTTTTCTTAAAGAAATTTTTTAATCAGTTCCAATAGCTCTGACTTGAGTATTCGGGTTTCCTCTATTGTTGGAGTTAATTTGATAGGTGGACCTTTGACCATTTGAGCTTTCGCTTTTGTTATATTGAAATCTGTCATACCTTGTATTTTTGTGTCTGTAATAATTTTGGTTTTGGCCTTGGCTTGTTATTTCTTCCTCGTATGGAATTACGTCGATAGTTTCCTCTGCCATAGTCCCTGTAAAAAGTACCTAAATTATTTTTATACATTAAACTGTGGTTATTTGTTTGTTGATTACTGCAGTGTATGTATTTTGATATTGCGTCATTCATATTATTAAATGTGCTAGCTTCCAAAAGCTTCTTTTGTGATAAATTTTTCAGCATGTTCAGCATTTAATCCTTCGTCGATATATGATGCTTTTATCAATTTACTCAAGTTGTCAAGTTCGTTTGTGCACTGAGTTGCGGTTCTTCTATTTGGTAAATATTTTACCTTTATGTGCTTTGTAGTTTATAAATGATGGTTGAACCAAATATTTTTGATTTAATTACCTCTATGGCTATTTCTTCATATGGCCCTTTTACCATATTGACCATTTTTATTGCCGTAATGAAAGGAGATTAAATTTCGTCCCATCGAATTCTGGCACTGCGTTCGAAATATCTTTAATTTACCCGCCCTTTGGGCGGCTTCCTCAACTGGCTTTATGTTGTCTTTTGTTTCTATGACACTTGGATCTAAACCAAATTCTTCTTCACCTAGTTTCGGTAATTTTATTACCGCAGTCATTGTTAGATCATGTAGATCTCTTTCTTTTATATCAATTCCTTCACTTGATTCGGAATCTTCGTCTTCCGTTGAATCTATTTCTACCTGTTCTGTTAACTTTTGATCATAACTAGTTTCTATTTTTAAGATTGTCGGTATCGATATATCGGTGCTGCATTCACTGGATACCTCTATTCCGTAGAAAAGTACCAGTATGAGGTACATTTTTGCAATTGCCATTTCTATTTTGGTCGATAAGAAGTCAAGTATAAGTGTCTAAATATTGCATACATTTTTCCCACAGATTTATTTATATGTTCATCCCACGTCAATGTTTGATTAAACGTAAATCCTAGATTAATTGCAGTTTTTACATACTCAATAGGAGCCTTATTAATGGTTAATTTTTGCAATACATTGGTAGCGATCCCACTTTTACCTACAACAAGACATTTACACTTTTTCGGGTTTTACCATTGATTTTCGCACACTGGCTAACAATTTGCAGTTCAGTTTGATACACACTTATACATTCATTACTTATGTACTTCACAGTTTTACATTTTACTAGGTAAATCATTTACATATACTGAGAACAGTATTGGACCTAGGACGGATCCTTGAGGCACACCACGTTTCAGACGTAGAAAAGACCAATACACATTATTTACGAAAACGGACTACCCACAATTATATAAATAAGAGCAAAATAGTTGCACTGTTACAGGCCAGAAATTACAAAGACGTTTTAACTCAATACAAAGAATTTCGTGATTTACCGTGAATAATACTTTGCTATAATCTTAAAAATTTACTTTGATGTCTTCAACTATTTTAATTATAGCTGTTGTACGGCTTCTGCCAACACGGAACTTTGATTAATTATCAGCTAGAATGTTGTTAGCTTTTAAATAATTCGTCATCTGATCGGCCCTAAGTCGTTCGAAGACTTTTGACAGATATGGTAAGACTGAAATTGGCCTATACTCATTTGCAGCTTTATGATTGGTAATATTTTTGTCAGTATTATATATTATTTTGAGTTTATGTCGTCGACTCCAGTTGCATCAGACTTATTTATACACGCGAAACTAAAACTACTATCACAGGTACCATTATCACAGCCGCAATTTATATTATCACAATTTCAATATGTATTTTGAGGAAGGTGGTCAAGATAGTCATTTTTTTTTTACCTCAGGTACCTTACAGTCTAAAAATTGTTTATTAAGTTCATCAGGATTGGCATCACATCGGGTGGTGTTGGATTTACCAATGCATAGTGTCTTAATATCAGCATATTTCTGCTGACTCGTTGTTGCCATAGTAAATCTGTTAAATAAATATTTACGTTTCTCTTGATTAATTAGTTGTGAAACTTTTTTTCTTAGAGTTTTATATTGCGCTGCGTGCTGCTTGTCTTGAATCGCTTCCATTTTTTAAATGCAGTATACCGTTTGTCAATAAGTACCTTGATTGCTAAACTAAACCATGGATTTTCAAGATGCTTGGTAATTTTCGTCACTAATGTTATTGATCGGTTGTATAAGTAAATTGAGAATTAATATTTGTATAGTCATATATAGAGGCCCAGTCACATAAATTACAATACAATATTAGAATATTTTTAAAGTCCCTATAAGCTATATGTTTTTCAGTTAAGTCTGTATTAAAATTATAAATTAATTAAATTAAATCGTGTTTTGAAAACATTGGCATTGAAATTTTACTATCAATGAAAATTTTATCACAGTCAGTTACAAAAAATAAGTCAAGTGTATCACAGAGGTTTTTAAAAATGTGTGACGAGTTTACTAAATTTAAGCCAATAGATTCGATGTCGTCCGATAATTTATATTCCCTTAGGATATTGCTGTTGAAATCTACAGCAAGAATAACATCCGAATAAGAGATAGACATAGAGGATAATAAGTAAATTAAATTTTGGTAGTCAATAAATCGGTGTGGTCTATAACTGCAGCCTATCAAAGTTTTTGATGAGTTTAACATATTTTTGATCTGAACAAATATCCATTTTATTCACTAAGCTTTGAGCGTTAATATGTCATATAAGAAGTCCAGTTCAGTTAAGTACTCCAAGCATCGTATATCTGCTCGCACTCGGCGTGCATACATTGTCATCCATCATCAACAAACCAGACAATCAGTAACTCATACGAACCTATTGCTTTTGCTATAATAATTAGTCTATGCACCACTATAAACACAAAAAACACTCTTGAGAGAGAGAGTGAGATACCTAATTAATAGAATCGTAATTTTAAGAGTTTAAAATCTTAACTCTAATAAAGAGAGAATATACGAATTTAAAATACCTAGTTATAATTAGATTAAGATGCAGAAACATATCAGCGGGGAGAAGCTGGCTTATCAGCGCCAAGGTCTTGCGAGAGCGCCAAAAGCTGATCCATACTTTGGACGAAGTAGATTTTCTCACTGCACCGGACGTGGACTAGGCCTCTGCGGGTAAACACAACAGGGAAAAGCCTGCGCTTCATTGCCTCTTTAAAAATCACATTGTGCTCTCTCAAGAGTTGCTCATTAACATAGCGGGTTGAGAGTCGAAGCTCATCATATGCAAGCTTAGTTGTTGTTTTGCTATGCGGCTATAAGCGCCGATACAGGGCAGCAGATTGATTTTGTCGTGCTGATTTTCCATTCGAATAATGACCACCGGTTCTACAGAAGAGTTTTGTGGTTTTCTGGCCCGGAATAGCTCCTTGATTTAGCTTAAGTGAGAAACGGAGCATGTTCAAGCACCTTCAAGTTTTCCCCCTCAATAAATAGAATTCCCACTCTCTCTCTCAGGGTGATCAGCTCGCCAGCCTTCCGATCTAGAAGCTTGACGCGTTCACTCAGCTGGTCCCCTCCAGAGCGTAACTGTGCCTCCTCGCCCTCCAAGATAGTGACACGGTTTCCAAACTGCTTCATCTCGGCTGCAATCGATTCTAAGTGGCTCGTAAGCGCATCTAGAATATGCTCCTATGCGTCCCGCACATAGGATGCTATTTGCTCAGTTTGTTCTTTGAAGCGCGAGTTGAGCATCTCTAGTAGCCAAGGCGGCGGAGCATCAGACATGCGCTCCATTCTAAGCGGCTAGGAAGCCCATCTAGAATATGCTCCTTTGCGTCCCGCACATAGGATGCTATTTGCTCATTTTGTTCTTTGAAGCGCGAGTTGAGCATCGCTAGTAGCCAAGGCGGCGGAGCATCAGACATGCGCTCAGTGGGACTCACAATGCTGTTGTTGTAAAGAAGATTAGCAGTATTCACAGTGTCTACGTTTATTTTAGCTATAAGGTCAGAGTACGAATAAAAGTAAAAAAAAAACGCGTACGTTTGATTGGATTGGCGCTTGGTATAATAAGTACCTAGGTTATTTGTATATATTACACTGTGGTTATTTGTTTGTTGATTACTGCAGTGTATGTGTATTTTGTTATTGAGATATTCATATTATTAAATGCGCTAGCTTCCAAAATTGATTTAGTTTTTCCGCTTTCGTAATTCTTTATCAAAGTGGATTTAGCTTCTTTTGTGCTGAATTTGTCAGCATGTTCAGCATTTAATCCTTCGTCGATATATGATGCTTCTATCAATTTACTCAAGTTGTCAAGTTCTTTTGTGAACTGAGTTGCGGTTTCCCTTTATGGTAAATATTTTACCTTATTGTGCTTTGTAGTTTATAAATGATGGCATCAATTGTGCGTTCATTTTGCACCTTATAGATGGTTGAACCAAATATTTTTGATTTAATTACCTCTATGGCTATTTCTTCATATGGCCCTTTTACCATATTGACCATTTTTATTGCCGTAATGAAAGGAGATTAAATTTCGTCCCATCGAATTCTGGCACTGCGTTCGAAATATCTTTAATTTACCCGCCCTTTGGGCGGCTTCCTCAACTGGCTTTATGTTGTCTTTTGTTTCTATGACACTTGGATCTAAACCAAATTCTTCTTCACCTAGTTTCGGTAATTTTATTACCGCAGTCATTGTTAGATCATGTAGATCTCTTTCTTTTATATCAATTCCTTCACTTGATTCGGAATCTTCGTCTTCCGTTGAATCTATTTCTACCTGTTCTATTAACTTTTGATCATAACTAGTTTCTATTTTTAAGATTGTCGGTATCGATATATCTAATTTATACCTCTTGTCCCGGCTCTAATAGAACTCGTAGGTTAACATATATCCAATTTATTATTCAATATATAACTTCTGGCTGTAAGGCGTTACATGTAGCCGTTTAACTTATTTTTAACGGCTTTGTTTTTTTTTGTGTTAATATTTAATTAAGCGTTGATCAGCAAACTTAATGGCTATAAAAAGCATGGAAATAACAAAAGGAAAAAAAACATAAAACATAACTGAAAAATGGAAGTTAACAAAATTATAACAGAAACATTATTGTTTTAATGCACGTGTGGCGACGCTTTAGTCTTCTTCTCGTTGTAGTTGGTGTCGGTTAGTAGACAGTCGTTGTAACGGCTTGAATGCATGCTAATCTGCTCTCGCACCGTGGGGATGTTAAGATCGCGAGCTAGGAACTCGTTCCTTATGTACCAAGGCGCATGCGCAATCGTACGTAGCGCCCGGTTTTGCAAGTTTTTGGACCCTCATGACATTTAAGTCTGAAGCGGTACCCCATATTTGTATGTAGTGCGTGAATGACGGAACCACTATCGACCTGTACAGCAACTTCTTGTTGCTAAGGCTGAGCTCACTTGATCCTTTAAGCATTCAATTTAGCTTCGCAGCTTAGCATGTTACTGTGATCTTAGTGATGTTCTGTCTCTACGTAAGACGTGTGTCCAGAATCAGGCCCAAATACTGAGCCTGAGTTGATTGCGGTATGAATGTGTTTTGGAATTTCACTCTGAGGAGAATTTTACTTCTTAGAGAGAAGTTGTTGACTTATACCCGTTTATCGAAATATTCTATCGATTCGTCCATTCGCCATACAAATTCAAAAGTTTTGAGTGATTTGAGTCGCTTCAATTCGACACATAAAGTTGGCAATAAAGGCTGTATCATCAGCACATGTAGCCAAGAGGGTACCCGGTTTCCTAGGGTAAGGCAGATCAGCGGTGAACAGAGTGTATGGTACGCCAGCTTGAAAGGATCTGATAGCCGAACATTCACCTTTCACATCTACCATAAAATTTCCTCCTAAGAGATATGATTTCAGGAGAAGGTATTGGGCAGTAGGCAGGAGAGTTTTCAACTTAAAAAGCAAGCCATCGGGACAAACACGCTCAAAAGCTTCTTTGACGTCAAGAAAGATTGCTGAGCTGTACTGCTTGTTTTCGAACGCTCCAAGGATGTGCTGCGTTACCCGATGTGCTTGCGTTGGACTTCCATGGTGACCTCTAAAGCCGAATTTGTGGTCTTAAATGTCGTCCTGCACACTTTCTACTGCCTTCATTCTACTAAGAAATATTCTTTCGAATACTTTAGAAAAGGTGTGAAGTGGACTTATCAGTCGGTAGGATGTAACAAGGTTTACCGGTTTTCCTGGCTTCGGTATCATCGATATCACAGCACACTTCCACTGTGTGGGAAAATGTTAGATACGTAACATGGAGTTGAAAAGAAGAACTAGAAATAGTATACCCTTCCTAGGTAACGCCTTGGCAACTCTGCTGTCGATCCCGTCGAAACCCGGAGCCTTACTGCGTTGCGATTTGCAAATTTGGGAAAAGACCTCTTGTGGACTCATAGGTAGGATAGGTTCGACTGCCGAGGAGGGGGCATTTAGGAATGCTAGGGTCTTCTGGCGTAGCAGGATTCCTGAGCAAAGGCCATCGAAATTTCGGTGTCTGACCTACACTATGTGTTGCCGACACGCTTTATTTGAATTCGGCGTGGGGGATGTCGTTTAATATTCCTTGTTGCCCTCCAGAGATTAAATCCATACGGCTTGGTGATTTCAGCATTGCGGAGCATATCAGCAAAGTATTCTCTCTTCGTTCTAATCAAAGGATTCTTAAGATCGTCCTCATCACGCAATAGCCTTTTAAGCCTCACCAAATCCAGTACCTAAGGTTTTAAAAGTGTACGAGGTGGATCAGATGGACTATTTGGTCTTTGGCCGCAGTGTTCAGCTGCACGTTAAGGTTAATCACTTCCTGAAATTTTGATATATTTGCATTCTGGGGAAGAGTTCACGTCTTGCGGGAAAGCTTATAAGCGGATACTCTGGATTAACAATTTTAGAGATGCTCAGTCAATCAGTACAAATTCCATTGTAAATTGCAAGTCTATGGCTGATAGCATGCGTTGGCTGTACGGGTAATGTGTATGCCCTCCGATAGCCAGAATCTGCATATGGGATGTGAGTTTGATATCCGCTAGAGTTCTGCCCCTAATTGTAGAGTTACGTGATCCAGAGACGATGATGCGCATTCCAGTCCCCTGCAATTATATAATTTGTCCCTAGCTCACTAAGAAGCTCTTCGTAGTGGTAGACAATATATATATATAATATTTGATCGGAACGCACTGAGTCAATTAGTGTTCTATACATAAGAATTGGCAGTATTTAAGGCACGATTTGATGATAATTGTAAATGATTTCGGCGGCAACATTTTCCCTCCCTCCCGGTAAACTTGGCTTTCCTGCGACTGGGTTCTCAATACAACCAGCTTCGATATGGGTCGTCGTAAGATGCCGTGGGCTGTCTTGATCGTAGCGCTTCTTACTTGCTGGTGCTCAGCTCGTGTTCCGTCGTCCACTTTGATGACGCTGCCAATCGTTAGGGGTCGCTGCTTGGCATAAGTACTTCCTGACCCACCGTTTCCAGAAATGGTCGGTGAATAGTTGTCCCGATTGCCACATGCATCGAACCGTGAGATTGATGTCACAGATGGGCTTATATCCGCTTGCTGACCTTAATAGCAAATGGTTGGGTGTGATGGCTTCGTCGTCGTTGGTGTCCAGCGATACGAATGTGAGCGGCCTTGAGTTTATTATAAATTCGATGTCCCAAACTGCGCTTTGTAGACTCTAGCTAGTAAACTTCATCGCTGGGCACATGACGGACAGGATCTTTTTTATGGAGCCTATAAGGAGCTCCGATGCTCCCCCATATGGGGCGCTGCTGGCGGGTTGAAGTTCCACATAATTGTGTCGAACAATCTGTACACTTCGTAGAAGTTAACCCTTGGAAGCTCCAGATCGCCTTCTCGGAAGCTTTAAAATTAGTGCCGCTTTTCGTATATGTTTCTCTAGGTATCCCGCGGTGGTTGAAGAAGTTGCGGATACACAAAATGGAGGACGAGGTGTGGAGGGAGTGAGCTATTTCTAGATGCACTGCTCTGACGGTGAGACATGTAAAGATTACTCCCCATCGATTCTCCTTCCTCCTGCCAACGGTCACTGGAATTGGTCCAAAGTAATCGGTTCCAGCGTAGGTAAATGGGCGTCGAAAGGCGGCAACTCTACCAATGGGAAGTTAAGCCATACGCCGTTTTGGGGAGGCATTATCGTTTCTGCAGCGTTGGCATGCTCGTCGGGCTGACTTATATAAAACTCGTAAACTTGGTATATAATAAATGCCACGGATTCTATTGATGCAGGCCCCATGCATGGTGTGGTGCATTTGACGGTGATACCAGTTGACAATTAGGCGTGATGGCACCCAGTGCGGTTGGTCAGCTCCAACACTTTTCTACTCGATGCATTACGTATTGCTGGAACTTTCGCGGGTACACTCGCAGCAAATTGTGGACCTTTTTGGAGAACTTGGTGTCCGCCACTCTTTTTGTAATAATATTTTTAGTTCTATAAGGTAGCAGGAGATAAGGCCGAGCGGTTGTACATTGACATTAGTACTTGGAGGAGTTCCCGCTTCGAGGGTGCATCGTTTTCTGTCCATATGTCGCGTTTCAGAAGGGAGAATTTGAAGATAAACGTGGTCGTCCTGTCATTGTTAGGTGGTCCAGTCATTGTTAGATCATGTAGATCTCTTTCTTTTATATCAATTCCTTCACTTGATTCGGAATCTTCGTCTTCCGTTGAATATATTTCTACCTGTTCTATTTACTTTTGATCATAACTAGTTTCTATTTTTAAGATTGTCGGTATCGATATATCTAATTTATACCTCTTGTCCCGGCTCTAATATAACTCGTAGGTTAACATATATCCAATTTATTATTCAATATATAACTTCTGGTTGTAAGGCGTTACATGTAGCCGTTTAACTTATTTTTAACGGCTTTGTTTTTTTTTTGTTAATATTTAATTAAGCGTTGATCAGCAAACTTAATGGCTATAAAAAGCATGGAAATAACAAAAGGAAAAAAAAAACATAAAACATAACTGAAAAATGGAAGTTAACAAAATTATAACAGAAACATTATTGTTTTAATGCACGTGTGGCGACGCTTTAGTCTGCTCTCGTTGTAGTTGGTGTCGGTTAGTAGACAGTCGTTGTAACGGCTTGAATGCATGCTAATCTGCTCTCGCACCGTGGGGATGTTAAGATCGCGAGCTAGGAACTCGTTCCTTATGTACCAAGGCGCATGCGCAATCGTACGTAGCGCCCGGTTTTGCAAGTTTTTGTACCCTCATGACATTTGAGTCTGAAGCGGTACCCCATATTTGTATGTAGTGCGTGAATGACGGAACCACTATCGACCTGTACAGCAACTTCTTGTTGCTAAGGCTGAGCTCACTTGATCCTTTAAGCATTCAATTTAGCTTTGCAGCTTAGCATGACATGTTACTGTGATCTTAGTAATGTTCTGTCTCTACGTAAGACGTGTGTCCAGAATCAGGCCCAAATACTGAGCCTGGGCTGATTGCGGTATGAATGTGTTTTGGAATTTCACTCTGAGGAGAATTTTACTTCTTAGAGAGAAGTTGTTGACTTATACCCGTTTATCGAAATATTCTATCGATTCGTCCATTCGCCATACAAATTCAAAAGTTTTGAGTGATTTGAGTCGCTTCAATTCGACACATAAAGTTGGCAATAAAGGCTGTATCATCAGCACATGTAGCCAAGAGGGTACCCGGTTTCCTAGGGTAAGGCAGATCAGCGGTGAACAGAGTGTATGGTACGCCAGCTTGAAAGGATCTGATAGCCGAACATTCACCTTTCACATCTACCATAAAATTTCCTCCTAAGAGATATGATTTCAGGAGAAGGTATTGGGCAGTAGGCAGGAGAGTTTTCAACTTAAAAAGCAAGCCATCGGGACAAACACGCTCAAAAGCTTCTTTGACGTCAAGAAAGATTGCTGAGCTGTACTGCTTGTTTTCGAACGCTCCAAGGATGTGCTGCGTTACCCGATGTGCTTGCGTTGGACTTCCATGGTGACCTCTAAAGCCGAATTTGTGGTCTTAAATGTCGTCCTGCACACTTTCTACTGCCTTCATTCTACTAAGAAATATTCTTTCGAATACTTTAGAAAAGGTGTGAAGTGGACTTATCAGTCGGTAGGATGTAACAAGGTTTACCGGTTTTCCTGGCTTCGGTATCATCATGGAGTTGAAAAGAAGAACTAGAAATAATATACCCTTCCTAGGTAACGCCTTGGCAACTCTGCTGTCGATCCCGTCGAAACCCGGACTCATAGGTAGGATAGGTTCGACTGCCGAGGAGGGGGCATTTAGGAATGCTAGGGTATTATCCACGTCTTCTGGCGTAGCAGGCCATCGAAATTTCGGTGTCTGACCTACACTATGTGTTGCCGACACGCTTTATTTGAATTCGGCGTGGGGGATGTCGTTTAATATTCCTTGTTGCCCTCCAGAGATTAAATCCATACGGCTTGGTGATTTCAGCATTGCGGAGCATATCAGCAAAGTATTCTCTCTTCGTTCTAATCAAAGGATTCTTAAGATCGTCCTCATCACGCAATAGCCTTTTAAGCCTCACCAAATCCAGTACCTAAGGTTTTAAAAGTGCACGAGGTGGATCAGATGGACTATTTGGTCTTTGGCCGCAGTGTTCAGCTGCACGTTAAGGTTAATCACTTCCTGAAATTTTGATATATTTGCATTCTGGGGAAGAGTTCACGTCTTGCGGGAAAGCTTATAAGCGGATACTCTGGATTAACAATTTTAGAGATGCTCAGTCAATCAGTACAAATTCCATTGTAAATTGCAAGTCTATGGCTGATAGCATGCGTTGGCTGTACGGGTAATGTGTATGCCCTCCGGTAGCCAGAATCTGCATATGGGATGTGAGTTTGATATCCGCTAGAGTTCTGCCCCTAATTGTAGAGTTACGTGATCCAGAGACGATGATGCGCATTCCAGTCCCCTGCAATTATATAATTTGTCCCTAGCTCACTAAGAAGCTCTTCGTAGTGGTAGACAATATATATATATAATATTTGATCGGAACGCACTGAGTCAATTAGTGTTCTATACATAAGAATTGGCAGTATTTAAGGCACGATTTGATGATAATTGTAAATGATTTCGGCGGCAACATTTTCCCTCCCTCCCGGTAAACTTGGCTTTCCTGCGACTGGGTTCTCAATACAACCAGCTTCGATATGGGTCGTCGTAAGATGCCGTGGGCTGTCTTGATCGTAGCGCTTCTTACTTGCTGGTGCTCAGCTCGTGTTCCGTCGTCCACTTTGATGACGCTGCCAATCGTTAGGGGTCGCTGCTTGGCATAAGTACTTCCTGACCCACCGTTTCCAGAAATGGTCGGTGAATAGTTGTCCCGATTGCCACATGCATCGAACCGTGAGATTGATGTCACAGATGGGCTTATATCCGCTTGCTGACCTTAATAGCAAATGGTTGGGTGTGATGGCTTCGTCGTCGTTGGTGTCCAGCGATACGAATGTGAGCGGCCTTGAGTTTATTATAAATTCGATGTCCCAAACTGCGCTTTGTAGACTCTAGCTAGTAAACTTCATCGCTGGGCACATGACGGACAGGATCTTTTTTATGGAGCCTATAAGGAGCTCCGATGCTCCCCCATATGGGGCGCTGCTGGCGGGTTGAAGTTCCACATAATTGTGTCGAACAATCTGTACACTTCGTAGAAGTTAACCCTTGGAAGCTCCAGATCGCCTTCTCGGAAGCTTTAAAATTAGTGCCGCTTTTCGTATATGTTTCTCTAGGTATCCCGCGGTGGTTGAAGAAGTTGCGGATACACAAAATGGAGGACGAGGTGTGGAGGGAGTGAGCTATTTCTAGACGGTCACTGGAATTGGTCCAAAGTAATCGGTTCCAGCGTAGGTAAATGGGCGTCGAAAGGCGGCAACTCTACCAATGGGAAGTTAAGCCATACGCCGTTTTGGGGAGGCATTATCGTTTCTGCAGCGTTGGCATGCTCGTCGGGCTGACTTATATAAAACTCGTAAACTTGGTATATAATAAATGCCACGGATTCTATTGATGCAGGCCCCGTGCATGGTGTGGTGCATTTGACGGTGATACCAGTTGACAATTAGGCGTGATGGCACCCAGTGCGGTTGGTCAGCTCCAACACTTTTCTACTCGATGCATTACGTATTGCTGGAACTTTCGCGGGTACACTCGCAGCAAATTGAGGACCTTTTTGGAGAACTTGGTGTCCGCCACTCTTTTTGTAATAATATTTTTAGTTCTATAAGGTAGCAGGAGATAAGGCCGAGCGGTTGTACATTGACATTAGTACTTGGAGGAGTTCCCGCTTCGAGGGTGCATCGTTTTCTGTCCATATGTCGCGTTTCAGAAGGGAGAATTTGAAGAAAAACGTAGTCGTCCTTTTCCGGGATCCAGTATAGGCCATCGACCTGCGTTGACGACGATTCTCAGTCTACTTCGCTAAGTCTAAGTCTTCGAGTTCGATGCCCAGTTGCGAATATAGAATCCACATCTCCGCGATGTCCCCGATGATCGCCACCTTTCCTGCGCGAAATGAGATCAACAAATCCACCAATGGTTTCAAAAGATCTCGACTGGCGTGTATGAAGTCGTTCAGGGATTATCCCCCTGACTGCGCCCCTGCATCCCATACTAGACGAACCCTATAAGGTTTGTTAGGGTTTGTAATTATAAAGGTTGGGAGATACCACAACCACGCGTGTCCTTCCAATATTTCGGCTGCATTAAGCTTACGGGCACATTTCTTTTGCACGAGATTATCGATCTCCTCTTGGGTTTGAATTGCCGTCCTTAAATTTGGCTATCGAGCTTATGATGGCTAGGTCACGGGAATCAGCTTCAGAATATAAATGGTCACGTCGAGGAGTCTCTACTGTGAAGGTTGTCTTAATGGCCTCGTGTAAGGCGGTGTCGGCTTTGTAGTATCTGCACTCATGGATGAAACGTGTCCCTCTGCGTTAGTTCTTTTGCACGGAGGGATTTGCAACGTCCATCCCAGTCGAGTTTTGGAAGCGATTGGCTGGCGCCACGCTCCCTCACGGATTCTAAGAGGTAGGGCTGAATTCCAGTTATTCACTCCAACGATTATAGTTGGTCGCACGTTGGCATATGTGGAAATTGGTGTTCCTTAAAGGTACGGGAACTTCATGACGAGCTCCTCCATGTTGGCAGACTGCAATAGTAAGTTTAGGCTTCTGACGCTGCGAACATCTCTCTGTTTAAAATGGGCTCAGTTTTGCGTGTTGATGACACGTTAAGTTGCTTTTTTAGAAGATTTTTCCACAATTTTTTTTTTACGCAGAGTGCGTACTCAATCAGAGATTCTAATTTGTCTTTTAGAGGCGGCATTTTACATGCTCTGCCCGACCGAAACACAACTAAGGTGTCTGTATGATTACGGGGACCATCTCTGGTAATAGTAATTTACTTTTACTAGTTATCGGGCCCTACCTCTTAGACTTGACCGCAGGGGCATGAGGTTCTCCGCGTTGGTGAAGCCGGCGATATCTGTGCTTTTTTGAAAACTTCTATAAAATAATGTCAAAGCTTGGGGGTTGCCATCAACTGCTGGCAACTCCCTTAGGATCGCTTGACGAGCATCAATCTGGGAAGGTGTTGGTATGCCAGAGATCAGCATTATTTTTTTGGCTGGTCCCACTAATATGCGCCTTGCGGCCTCGGCTTCAATTGGCCTGATCAGCTGTTGTTAAACCGGGGCCGGATCATATGAGGTTAGGTTCAATAAGCCGCATGGCGTTGGAGCGGGCTTTTCACCTACCGCTGAGATGGCACCCATTGCCATGCTAGTGGTCGTGACCGTCGTCGACGCGGATTATGTATTTTTGTTAATGTGTTTCAGAGGAGATGTTTTATATGACGGGTTGTATTGAAGTTTGGCCTTATGTCGGTGATGAGGAGGCCTGGGGCTTGTGAATGACATCGGCTTAGTTGGCACCACTTCTGTGATGAAGTCTCGTATTATTTACTCGTAGTCACATTGGCAGTTGTGATCATCATGATGGTACCTGGAGTGACATTTGCCGCACTGAACCATTCGATCACAATGCTTGCAATGGTAGGAATTGATGTATGCAGTTCCCGGTTATTTTGTCTTGGACGGGGTTAATAGACTGTTAAGTCGGGCACCAATACGAATATTTTTAAAGATTGTCCATCGCAACCCTGTGCTCGATCCGCTTTAAAAATAATCGTAGCAGACGGTGGTTAATGGTGTACTGATTAAGCGTGGGCAAAGCAAGTACTCGCGTACCCGACAAGTGCGCTTAAATCTTATGTTGAACGGTACAGTTTTAGCCACTCATCTGCTGATAGTTATTAAATTTAAACGTAACTTGATCAAAAATTTTAAAACTTTTGACCAGTTTGCTTTATTTATTATTTCCCTAATTTCGTGCTCTAATTCTTGCTTCATTGAAAGTTTGCTTATTGGTTCTTTCTGTATTACCCTATTCTGACTTATACAATTGTAAGACTTATCGAAACTTTCTTTGATTTTTCGGATATGGAGAGTTAGTTGCTCCCATTTCATACTAAATAATTATTGTTATTATTATTTGATTTTATTTATTTGTAATACAAATATTTGTCTTAACATATTCTTGATCAGCATCACTAGACGAGTTGATCTAGCCATGTCCGTCTGTCCGTCCGTACGTTTCTACGCAAACTTGTCCCTCACATTAAAAGCTATCGGGCTGAAACTTTCCCGAAAAACTTATTTCTTTTGCAGGTGGTATATAAGTTAGAAGCAGCCAGATCTTATACCTCCTATAGGATTAATAGGACAACAAAATTTTAAAAATTATAACTTTGATGTCATTTAATATGTAACTTCCTACGCTTGGGTGTAAAAATTTTTTAACAGTTCTGAATTTCAAATTAAATATCGAAATCAAACGACTACATCATATAGCTGGCATAGAAAGGATCGGAAAATTGGTGGGAAAATAATATGAAAAATTATATCTTTGGTGATTTTAACATATAACCTCCTACGCTTGGAAATATAATTTGTTTATTGGTTCTGAATATCGTATTCATTTTTATTAAAATTGGATGACCACATCATATAGCGATCGGAAAATTCGCGGGAAAATAATATGAAACTAATTTAAGCTTTGGTGTTTTTGACTTATTATCTTATAATATTGGAAATATTTTATTTTGTATATTTTTAATAATTTTGAATGAAATTTAACAAAAATTGGACGACTCTAGCATACAGCTGTCAAAAAAAATGCTCATAGAAATATAAAATAATTTTTTTTTAATATCAATGAAGCTAGCAACAATCTTTAAAAATTTCACATTGATTATGTCTTATAACTACAAGGGTATACAACTTCCTTTCTTTATTTTATTTTGTTTAAAATATATTTGTATTACAACTGATTGTGCTTTTATTAAATTAGATCTTGTTTAGATCGTTAGCATGGCTTTTAGTTACACACTTATTGTGTAAGATATAGTATACAGTATATAGTATACAGTATATTATACAAACTAATAACAATTATTAATAACATTAAATTCGTCAAATGGGGATCGATATTGGTTGATTCAATTTTATTAATTACATTTCCAGTGGAATTCACTTATTTAGTATCGATCAACACTTCATATAATTTACATCAAAAGCTTAAAATTTGCATATGTATACTATTATTATTTGAGATGTTTCCGTCCTTGGTCGTCCCCGGTTGGCTCTCTGATTCTCCTTCTCTGGTACAAGGGGTGACCTGAACCTCACACTTGTTGTCTCATCAGCAGATGTCCTGGGCTCAGGCAGCATGGGCTCAGGCAGTACAGGTGCCGGTTATCACACAGGTTTTTAGCGAGTTGATTTGCAATGGGGGCTCTCCAGTGATTCCGGGAAATCCTTGGGAAACTTCTTGATTCTTTTTGGTAGCTGCTTTGGAAGTGCTTTTTTTGACATGCTTTTGTTAATTTTATTTCTCACGACCCTCATTTTGACATAACTCCATCTCTACTCACGCACATATATTTTTTCTGCTTCCAATTTGCAGTTTTTCGGATGACAATTTTTAGTTCCTCAGCTTCTCTTTTTCCATTTGTAGTTTTTTATTTTTTTTTTTCAGGTCCGGGTGAAACCATGTCGCGGCCGCCATGTAATAACTCCTTACTTTGTCATTCCATGTAATAATTTTTTACTTTCTAATTCGTTCGTTTTTATTTATTCAGTTGACAATTCAGAATATTTCGCTTAAACCTAAGTCTGAATAATGGGCATTTGGCAGCAAGCTGGCAATCAGTTAAATCAAAGCACAGCACCTTAAGGCGGCCATTTAAGATGCCAAGGCGGCCAGTTAAGATGTCAATATTTTTATAGACTAATTCTTGCCCGTAAGTTTTATGCGAATATATTAATATTCGCTATTTAAGCAAAAGGGGGTAAGCAGTGTGCACGACATTTAAATCGTATTTAAATAAATCTGCCTGTGTGTGAAACATGCCAACACAGCGACAGTTGTCTGCTGGGTATATTACCAATGCACTTGAAAATGTTCTGGCCGTTGGTCTTTTATATATTTATAATTTAGTTTTATTAATGTACATGTAATGTGTACCTGATATGTGGGCATACTACAACCCCTAGCCAGCCAGCAACACCGAGACATGCTTTAAACTAAGCGTCCTATAGAATTATTTCACATCGATCCCATGTCGCCATGGCTTCCATATCTTCCATGATGATCGCAGCAATCAAGGTAACAAAATGATTAATTTTTGATAATGTTGTATAATGTAAATATTTTGTAAATCCTTGTATCACGAATAAATACAGTTTCAAAATCCGTGTCGATACGTAGATATAATTGATCTACAGAGGGAAATAATGGGGAGCTATAATGATGAGCTTTACAATCGCTGACAATTTAGAGATTCAGCTATAATTATTTGCTATCACTTTGCTACCATTCTTGTGGGGAGAAATTTTAAAATATTCTTTCAACACATGGGTAAGTTGTAAAGATTCCAAGGATAAGGTAAACAGGGAAAGGCATCGACGCAGTATCTAAGCAGCAAGCCAGGAATTCCATCGGGGCGATACAAAAAGACAGATTGAACACGTTGAAGATCCACAAGCAGAGAGCTTTTATTTAAGGTGGGACAAAATAATTCATTTGACTTGAATTCAGCGTAAGAAAAAGGCTCATTGAAAGGACCATTGATGCATTTACGATTCTGAGAGACCTGAACAGTACAAAGATTTAAATAGATTTTGTAACACGGCTAATTTAGCACAGTATAACTAGACAGTATTTTAATATTTTGAATAATAAATTAATAATATATTAATAGATGGTATCTTTAAATTTCAATGTTAGCCAAGGTGGCTTGTTACAGATTGACGGTTGGTATAATGGAGCCAAAGAATAGAAAAACAAATAAACTGTACTGTAAAAAATCAGTTACTTACACGACACTGGTGTCATTAAGAAATGGTGGTTAAAGGTGCTACTTTGGTCAGAAACATTCAGTCTTAGACACAAAGCAGGTTCAAATATAGTTTACTTGAGACAAAGACATGTCTAGCAAACTTTCAGTAAAATAAAGAGCTAGTAGAGGT
Organism: Drosophila biarmipes; assembly: GCF_025231255.1. NCBI lineage: Eukaryota > Metazoa > Arthropoda > Insecta > Diptera > Drosophilidae > Drosophila > Drosophila biarmipes. The sequence continues at coordinate 450,868 of NW_026114533.1, forward strand.
AATACATTCGTTTTTTCATCTGTGCTTTATGAAGTTCCAGGTATATTAAAATCTTCTAGAATTACAATTTAAGGTCTATTGGTCAGTTTATTTGAGACTGCCTGTATACTGAAAATATGTTTTAAATACTCTAGGAATTCAGATGTAGGCGGAATGTACAGGCAGGTAAATACTTTAGAATTTTTAACTATGTCCGCCCTAAGCAGTTACGTCCAGATGGTCTCTCATCTTGTTCTCGGACTGTTAACAGGCTCCACCCCCGCTCTTCTAACTTAAAAGTTAAGTAGAGGCTGTTAGTTCTAATTAACCTGCGAAAGAAAGACCACGCAGCGGCCAATAAAGTCTTTTAAAGTTTAGAAAATGTTTTAGTATTTTACTAAACGGGAACCTAACGACAACAAGAACCCAAAAAAGCCGCCACCCTCCAGTTCATGATCCGTCGACCAGATATTTCCAGCAGTTTAGAATTTCCAGCGTTCAACGGCGGAGTTTTCAAAGTTCTTCAAAAAATCCAGGATAAGTACGAATAGTCCATATTTCCATTGCCGACCAGCCAGATATTTCCCAAGAACCCAGTTTTTCTATATCTTTCTGATCGGTTATTTCCATTGTGCATATGATCGCCATATTCCGGCTTCATTTTCGTATTTGCCATTTCCATACATATTCGTATTCATAAATACATACTTCCATTCGCGTTGCACCCAGCGAAAATTTTTACAACGATTTACTACAATACAGTCCTTATTATATCCCATATCCAAAATTATTACATATTACAAATTTCAATTACAATTTACGCACATATATTTCCGAGTTCCCATAAACACACAAATCATACGCCCATGTATATCCAAATATAAAAGGCACAATTAACAAACATATATTTCGAAATTCCCACAAACACACCCATCCATACGTCCATACATACACACATATTATCCTGATGCAAATTAAGTTTCTCACTAGTGATTTAATTAAAAAAATTTATTTTTATTTATTAACCACTTTTTAATAGGTCGAACTTAGTTAATTCACTGCTCGTTTACTTTTACTCGATTTGTACTACTGCTCGATTCGGATCTCAAAAACGGACTGCCTCATCTCTAGTTCAATGATCAATAATCAAACCTCGGCTTAAGAGATTTTATCCCCAAAAATTGATAAAGAGAATGGCTCAAGAGAGTCGGAAAATAGGATGATGCAATTTGTCAATTAAATTTGAAGTCCAATCTTGGCCGGAAATTGGTGTTTACATTAGCGGAGTTTTAGGGACCGCTTTGGGGATCTTTTTGTTTACGTTAACGGACTCGGGGCTCGCTTTGGGGATCTTTTGTTTACGTTGGCGGACTGGATGTTTACAGCATCCGTTTGATTTGGGCTGCGTGAAATTGATCTGGGTGGGAATGATTCGGAGGCCTGGTTGAAAGAAATAGCTGACCACGGGTTTATCTCGGGTCTGTCAGAGTTATTTGGAAATTGACTCTCGGCTCAAAGTTGTTTATAAATTGGGTAAGAGCCCCTAAATAATGTGTCATATAACTCCCCCCATTCTAAATTGAATCGTCCCGATTCATTGGAACTGATGGGTATATTGAATGTAATTGTTGGGTTAATTCGACAATGATATTTTCTTCTAGGGTATTTTCATTGTCGGGTATATTATTTATTTCATTATCGGAAATATTATTTTCTGGTTCAATTTCTATATGATTTTGCCATGGTTTGAATATTAAAAATTTTCTGAATTTGATAATAATTATAATAGTTAAATATATAAATGTGAATATGATTAATATTAATGTAACTGGTATTTGAGTTTGTTTAATTTGAATAAATGGATTTAGTATGTTAATATTATCGAATGTGAGTTCCGAATCATTAGATATAATATATTCGGATACTAAAAAATCTGTATATTTTCGAGCTGTGATGTATTCCAATATCTTATTGTCTACATTGGTGTAGGAAATATTATTAATTTTAGTGGTGCCATTAAAAGTTATTAAATATGACCCATTTAAATGAGTGTCATTAACTGTATTTTCTCCATTTACAGAAATGGCTCTATCTTGGATTACATCTACATTTTTATTTTTTTCTCTGATTTTGATACAAAAGGATTTTTCTCCATTTAGTAGTCAAGTGAAACAAGAGCCTTCTGGGTTAAGTATGCAATAAATTTTAAATATTTCTGTCTTAAAATTAGACATTACATGGTACTTATTTCTACATTTTGCGACGTGATTATCAATTAATAATTTTCCATCATTATGTGAAATGGATCTTGAATTGTAAACGTCACAACGATCGGTAATAATAGGGTATTTTATGTAAATTATAATAAGATCTTGATGCAAAGCGATTTTAAATTCAGATATATTTAAAAGGTCTGTTATAACTACAGGTCTATCTTCGTGCTTATAAATTTCTAATAAATCATCATTGTTTAGAATTTTAGTATTAAATACATCAATTTTGGCAAGTGTAATTGTGTCCATTAAATTCATAAGATCGTAAGTAAGCAAACGCAGACGATATTTTCTAAGTGGAATTTCTTGATTTTTAAAGGGTGTTTTGAACTGTTCAGACAAAGATTTTATCTCTTTAAATATTTTAGAATTAATAACGAATTGATCGTTATTATTTTCTATTAAATCATCGATTTTATTTTGGACTGTTATGAAATCATCATGATCTGGTGTTCCCGCTATCCATTTCCAAATGGTGCCTATTTCATTATTGCCTCTTTTTGATCTACTGGGTATAACTTGAGAGATAAGTATTTTAATAATTTCTAAATCGTGGGATATTTCCCAAAGAAAATTCTTGTTGTCGTGACCCTTTAGAAATTCTGTTTCAAGATTAATTACTTCTCTATAAAAACTTATATTAGTTATATGAAATAAATCTGCGTGTGATTCATAAATAAGAACATCTTTGGTATCCTTGTACAGAAGGAAATCATGGTTCGTGTAATCCATAATTTCGGATTTGGTTGTAGCTACCAGCAATAATAAGTACATTATTGAAATCATTATCTGTAATTTGAAACAAGTTATTTAATATAATCTTTATGAATCGTACGATTTCTGTTATTTATAATAACTTTATTTGGGAGGTTTTCCTTAACTACTTGTTTTTTATATCTAGAATTAAGCTTTTTCCTTTCCCCATGTTTCTTTTCGTAAATTATCTCTCCTACGTGATAATTCTTATTTTGTCTATCTTTATTTTGAAAATGTAACATTTTCTCTTGGGCTTGATGCAATAATATAGAAATATCATCGTGTTTGATTTTATTAAATAATATATAAAAAGGTCGATGATTGGTTATTGAATGAATTGTTAAATTATATTTTTGTGCTGCTCTAATTATAATTTCGGAATAATCGATTAAATTAAGCTCATCTTTAATGCAGCGAGCAATTTCTGTTAAGGTAGAGTGTGCCCTTTCTATTTGTCCGTTAGACGTACTATGTCGAGGATCTGCAAAGAATAAAGATATCCCATTTCTTTGTGCAAAAGATTTAAATTGAGATGAAGAAAAACATGGTTCGTTATCTATCATCAAAGATTTGGCTAATGGAAATTGTTGTAAAATTTCTGAAACTTTATTTTCTATATTCAGTTTATTAGCGATTTCTTTTACCACTAAGTACCACCTTCTCTTTCTGGGATTGGTGCTTGACCGATAAGAATCTTTACTGGGTGCCTGTTGTATTTGTTTTGATTGCAGATAATGCAATTCTTTATAAACTCCTTAAGCTTTTTGTATAAATTTGGCCAATAATAGAGTCTAGTTATTTGTTTATAATTTTCATCAAGCCCTCTATGAGCTCTACAATGAGTTTCTGTGATAATAAGAGATCTATTTTCAGCGTTCTCGACATCCTGGACAAATGTCCTTGTGTATAAAAATTTATTTATAAAATTTTCCTTAAGTGGTTTTTGAATTCTGTAAAAATCTTCTAGAGTACAGTGAACTCCTATTGTTATATTGGGTGGAATATATTCACTTAGGATTGATACTAAATTTTCTGGAGTGTCATACTCTATTATATGTCTAATATTTCCGAATACATTAATCGACTCATGTATTGTATACCTCCCCGTTGCTATTATCAATTGTTGCTTAAACTGGTTTAAAGGTTTTCGGGTTTCTTGTATTACATTTTCTAAACTACTCTCTGCAGAATGCTGAGTATTTTGATCTGAGACCGATTCATTACTTTCCGTTAAGTTATTTATTTGAATCCTAGATAAAGCATCCGCAACAACATTTGTTGCTCCTGGCTTGTAAATAATTTTGGGTGAATAGCTTTCAATAAAGGAATACCACCTTTTCATCTCAATATTTGGATTTTTTTGAGAAATGGAAAATGAAAGAGGTTGATGATCAGTATAGATCTCGATGTTGTTAACCCCATATAAATAATTTCGAAGATTTTTAAAAGCCCATACAATGGCTAAAAGTTCCTTTTTATTGGTTGCTCATAATTGTTCGGTTTTTGTCAGAGTTTTTGAAATAAATGTAATTGGTTTTCCTTCCTGAGAAAGAACAGCACCAATTGCTAAGTCTGAAGCGTCCGTTGTTAGAGTAAATTTTTTATTATAGTCTGGTTGTACTAGTTCTACTTGTGCAATTAAATTTTCTTTGAGCTCGTTAAAAGCTCTTACAGCTGAATCATCAAACTGTATTAAAGTTTTACGTGATGCCTTTTTTGATACTTTGCCGTTTTGGCCTTCTAAATATTTTGTTAAAGGTTTAGCTATCTTTGCGTAATTTTGCACCAATTTTCTGTAATATCCTGTAAGGCCTAGGAAGCTTCTAAGCTCTCGAATATTTTTAGGTATCGGATATTTTACGATAGTAGAAATTTTTTCGGGATCGGTTTTTATCACATTGTGGGAAACAACGTAACCGAGAAAATTGGTTTCTAATTTAAAGAACTTTGATTTTTCAATTGAAATTTTCATGTTTGCGTTCAGCAAAATTTTAATAATGAGAATTAAATCTTTGTAATGTTGTTCAATTGTTTTTGAAAATATAATTATGTCATCCATATAGACGTGACATGTTTTACCCACATGAATGACATGAATATTCTTGGAGCGTTGGTCAAACCGAAAGGCATTCTTAGGAATTCGTATTTCCCGTTGTTTATTGAAAATGAGGTTTTCTGAATGTCTGGTTCATTCATGAGAATCTGATGAAATCCAGATTCCAAGTCAATTGTTGAAAACTATTTGCCTTTCCCAAGATTTGACAAAATCACTGAAGGGTCCTGCATTGGATATCTATCTGGTATTGTATTTCCATTAAGTTTTTTATAATAAATTACGAGTCTGAGTTTTGGAGTTCCGTCTTCATTGAAACCCCTTTTTGGTACTACTAGTACTGGTGAATTATAAGGACTTCTACTTGGTCTTATAATTTTTTCATTTAACATTCGATTTATTTCAGAATTCACAAAATCTGAAGCTGATTGAGCATAAGGGTATTGTTTGCTGTAAATGGCCCTATCATTTACGGTGTTTATTTCACCGCGGATATCTGTCCTAAATCGGATCTGCATATTTATTTTTGAATGCTCTTAATTAATAATATTTAATATTATTTTCTCCAGATCTTTTCTTTGATCTGCAGATGATATTTTTATGTTGTTTATTTTTTGATTGTCGGATAGTTCAACGACGGCGCGTTCAGGATTTTTAATTCCCAAACTTTTATTTTTGTCGGATATTTCAACGACGGCGTGTTCGGAATTTTTGAATTCCAAACTTTTGTTTTTGTCGGATTTTTCAACGACAGCGTGTTCAGGATTTGTATATCCCAAGCTAGATTCGCTTTGATTACCCATTTCAGATTCGGATCTGATTTGAGCTTTTTCATCAAAGTATTTTTTTAATATAAATTCTTTTAATGGAAGTATGGTATTTTCTTCTGTTAAAGAATGTTGGTTTAATATGTTTCCATTACCATAATTTATTTTTTCTTCCATTCCATTATATTTAATTACTCCCTTAGCTGTATCAATTATCGCTCCTATTCTTTTTAATAGGTTATAGCCGACCAGTAAATCTGAGTCTAGCCCATCTATTTCAAAAAAAGTATATCGCGTATCAAAAATAGTTATCATATGATAATATTTAATTATTGAATATCCATTCACTGTAGATACTTTTTTGTAAATTGGAAGCTCGTTCTTATTTTTATAAATTCCTGTTCTTATATAGCACGAGGTTGCCCCAGTGTCAATTAATATTTTTAATTTTTTATTTATTTTTGGGTCATTTCTAATTAAGTAGGGTAAGCCTACTCCTGTATTTTTGTCTAAAAAATGGTTCTCCTCACTGTTATTTAATCTCATCGTCTTGTTAGCCGGTTGGTTAACAGTTCCAGTTGGTACCCTTTTATTTTGGGCTTGACCTTGCTGAGTGTTCTGGGTCTCAAATTTTTTTGTTTGATCCCACTTGTTCTGACTATAATTATTATTTTGATATTTATTGTAGCCTTGATTATAGCCGTTGTAAGCCTTATTCTGAACCTGGATAGACTCGTCTACCTCCATTGGTTCCGGATTATTTTGTGGCTGCCTATAGGTGTTCCACTGTTTTTGTTGGTTATTAAAAAATCTACCCTGGTTCAAAGAATTATTTTTATTCTGATTATAGTAACCGTAGGTATTTTTGTTCTGGTAGTTGTCATGATTAAACCTTAAATTATTATTGTTTCGCTGGTTACTATAACTATTGTTTTGCTGTCTAGTCTTGTGGTTGAAATGTGTTTGTCCATTTCCACTAGAGTTTGGCTCGCTATGTTTTCTCTGAGTAGTAGAAAAACTATTTGCGAAATGTGCCCTCATGTTGTTGCTTTCCAATTCCTGAACTGTGACCATTGCATTTGGTAGGTCAGGTGGATTCATTGAGAAAATAGTATCTGAAATTTGGCAGTTGAGGCCGGTAATGAAAACTCTAAGAGCTGTCTTCCTATGTTTCTCATTCATTTCCGCTGTTATAGGTTTGTTTCTACCGTAGGTCATAATAGTTTTATTAATTAGCAGAGTTAATTTTCTATTAACTGTACCATAATAATCCATTATGGATAATTTTCCCTGACTCAATACACTTAATTCCTGTTCAATAATGTGAATTGGTCGTTTGTCGCTAAAGACGAAGTCAAGTCTCGCCATTATGGCATCGAAATTTAATACAGTACCGTTATGGGTTAAGGCGTCGTTTGCCATTCCTGTTATTTTGTTTCGTAATATAGATAAGGCAGAATAAAATCTTTCACTCCCTCTGGCATATTGCCCCATGGCTACTTCTGCCGATTCTCTCCAGCTTACATATTTATCCTCTTCACCTTTATATAACAGATTTGATAATCTCATAAGATGTGTCGCATTTTATATTCGGATCTACAATCTCTGTCTGATAATCCTCAACCGTTTTAATTTTGTGAGAAAGCTGCGATCTGAAGTTAACGATCTCCTCCTTTAATGGATTTAATTCAAAATTTACAATTTGCTTAATTAAATCTCCTACATTTAACATTTTGTTGTTTGTTTTTGCCTGATGGCTTGTATTTTCTTGTGGATTTATGTGGAGTCTTTTATTTGCTCCAGTCTGGCTTGTTGAAGGTTCTGGCATTTTGAGAACTCTTTCAAAATTTGAAATTAACTGTTCCACTTTGTATATTTATATTTCCTTTCTTACAAATTTTTTATAAAATAATAATAATAAAAAATTGTATGATAAAAATAGTATCGCTCACGAATCGTCCTTATTTTTTTCTCTTCTCGTTGTTGTTTTTCCTGTTGGGGTCGTCCTTATCCTGAATGATGATCCTGATTGGGGTCGTCCTTCTTTTTTTCTGTTTTTAAATTGTCTCGGGGTCTTTCTTCCTTAATTAGGTCTTCCTTCTTTCCAATTTTTGGCGAGGGATTGCCCTTCAGCCTGTTTTCTTAGAATGTCTTTGTTTTTGATTTTGAAGGTTTAAATTGTTTTTTACAATGTTTATTTTTTATTTTTTTTTTTTTTTTTTTTTTTTAATTTTTTGTGGTTTTTGGATTTTTGTATTGTCCGAGCAGTGAATTTATGTTACGATCACTATTTTGTAGTTTGAGATTTTAAGGGGATTATTTCATTAATTAATTTCCACCTTAGTTATTTGATCAACACAAACTTTTTATTTATTCGTCGGTTGTATCGGGTTTTCTGGCCGCGCTAAATTCCTTTTTTCACTTTAAAACTTTTTTGTTTTTATTTTAAAGCTTGTTTTTTTTAGAAATTTTTAGTCGCACGGCCCCACGTTGGGCGCCAATTAAGTTTCTCACTAGTGATTTAATTAAAAAAATTTATTTTTATTTATTAACCACTTAATCACTACTACAATTTTTTAATAGGTCGAACTTAGTTAATTCACTGCTCGTTTACTTTTACTCGATTTGTACTACTGCTCGATTCGGATCTCAAAAACGGACTGCCTCATTTCTAGTTCAATGATCAATAATCAAACCTCGGCTTAAGAGATTATATCCGCAAAAATTGATAAAGAGAATGGCTCAAGAGAGTCGGAAAATAGGATGATGCAATTTGCCAATTAAATTTGAAGTCCAATCTTGGCCGGAAATTGGTGTTTACATTAGCGGAGTTTTAGGGACCGCTTTGGGGATCTTTTTGTTTACGTTAACGGACTCGGGGCTCGCTTTGGGGATCTTTTGTTTACGTTAGCGGACTGGATGTTTACAGCATCCGTTTGATTTGGGCTGCGTGAAATTGATCTGGGTGGGAATGATTCGGAGGCCTGGTTGAAAGAAATAGCTGACCACGGGTTTATCTCGGGTCTGTCAGAGTTATTTGGAAATGAGCTCTTGGCTCAAAGTTGTTTATGAATTGGGTAAGAGCTCCTAAACAATGTGTCATATAACTTGCATGCTTATTATAACATGTACGTATAACATATGCCTGTCCACTGCAACATATGTACATCAGGAGAAACGCACAAACGTTCATACGCTACACCCTAATATATTTCAACAACAATATTTATTATATGTATATGTTCAATAATATTATCAAAAATCTAAGTAACCGGATTTCAACGAACCCATCACCACGATACGCCTTTCCAGAAATTGCATGATATTTATTTAGTATTTCAGCAGAGCTCACATCCTTGGCTCACATCCATTAAATAAAATAAAATAAATAAATACATTTTTTTATGTGCAAACCATGACGGTGCGAAATATATATTTATTTTTATATTCCTAGCGCTCATTTCAGTAACGCAGAAAAAAACTGCCAATATCTTACAGAACAATTTTTTTCCGAATTCTCGTTATTTATTCCCACATCAAGTAGTTGATGTGCGAATGTTCCGTTTCCACATATTCCAAAAGTAGACTGAAGCTGCAACTCTAATAGCGATTAGATTAGTAATTACCATAAAGGGAAAGCAAAGTATCCACGCAAAATATTTTTTTTTTTTGTTTTCTAAAATCAAATAAAATTAAGTCCACACGATTGTTCATAGTTCTTCTTTCTCTTTGAATCCAATTCGGTGACGCGAAACATTGTGACCTCACTCCAGAACACACTTTTTGGGCGGGTAATCTAAAATCTGGAATGCCAGATGGAGATAAAACAAGGTTACCGGTTCCGTCTGTAATTAAAACGCGATCGATATCCGCATCTCCTCGCTCGCGCAGAGCAAGTTCAGTAGACCCAAAGTCGATCACAAAGGCAAAGAGCGAAACTTCCTCAGCCACCCAAGCAGACAACAAGAAACTGTCTGTTCCTACGAGCAATCAGAAACGATCGTCTCAGGGTCCGCTTATGCCTCAAGTTGGCCACAAACCCAGACCAAGTCCGCATTCTCAGACAAAAATGAGTAACGAAATTGCAGTTGCAGCCCTCGCGCGGATCATCACACCTGAAAAAACCTGCTCACTCTGGGACAAAGCCCAGAAAAAATTTGAAGCGTGTCTAGACACGATTTCCAGCATTATGACTAAAGGGCGGGGGATATTCTGGCGACTCTTAACCGAAAATATAAATATTGTTATTTGGTATACGAGGAGCTAGCGGTTCAGCTCAGTGAGCTAATCGTCCGAGCCAATTCTCAGCATCCGCCCACGAGCACCAATAATCAGTCCACATACATTCCGTCTGGGTACCGGTTACCGCTATGCGATACTGAAGTATTCGAAGGGGACTATGTGAAATTGCCAACATTTTGGGATCTTTTTACATCAGTCAAAAATTCCAGGTTGACATCGGTCGAAAAACTTTTTCATCTCAAAGCACGAACGAACTACGTCAAAACAAGCAGCTTTGCCTAAATTGTTAAGCGAGAGGCCACCAGCTACGTGAAATTACTACCATACACTGTTGGATAAAGGCAACCCCATTTCTCGAGGATCAAATTCCACAATTAGTTCTTCAGCAGGCCCACAAAATCCAGATGTACAGGGGGCCACCAACGGTTGAGAAAATGTGCCCAGTGTGCAGAACTATTTAGCAGCCGGTGCTAGAGCGGCCATTATTGACATATGCCACTTGGGAACGACGCACAGGGCTCGTGCTTAAATAGACTCGGGTTCTGAGGCTACGTTTGTTACGAAACGCCAGATCAATCTGATTAAGCTGCCATTCCACCATATCCAAGCCAACGTTTCGGGCTTAAATCAGACCGTTTCCGCTCAGGCGACCAGGCTATGCCATTTTTTTATTCGAGCCCCTTATAAGCCAGGCCTTCAACTAGAAACCGCAGCTTACGTTTTGCCTGGATTGGCCGGAACTCTACTTGAGAGATTAAAAGAATCCGATACGTATTGCGAAATCAATTTGTTTCCCACCACTAGAGACGCAAGCGGGAGATATGTGGTAAATGTGGTAATGTTTCGCGAGCCCGGAAATTTAGGATCCAAATTGGGTCACTCGCCCTCCATTGCCCTAGCTCAGTTTCTTAGAAATGAAAACCGTTTGAAAAGAGCAATATGACTTAGTCACTCAAGAGTATTTGGATCTTGGTCTTCCGTCTTACGATTCTTGAAGCTATTATCTTCCACACCAATGAATTCTATTCCGGAATTAAGAGAGTGAAGTAAGCGATTTCAAACTTAAAACCTTCACCTTTGGTGTCAACTGTGCACCGTTTCTGGAACTCCGCGTACTCCAACAATTGGCAATGTAGAAAATGACTTTTCTAAAGCAAACAATATTGTTCCTCATTTTATGCGAATTTCATTCAAGAGGCTCAACTTACGATCAGCAAGCTTCACCACGCTTTTAACCGCGCCGGGTTCCCATTGAGAAAGAGGACAGCTAATCAGGAGATCATACTCGAAGATATCTCAAACAAGCATCTACTTCCCGACGACTTTCGTGACCATTATTCTGAAAGCTTTACCAAAACACTAGGTGTTCAGTGGGGTGCAACCTCGTATGAGTCCTATTTTGTCCCACTGCCAGATTCGATTAAATCTACTTATACGAAGGGAGAGGTTGTTTCCCAAATCGCAAAACTTATTGGCCCAGCCGGATGGCTTTCCCCGTTTATTGTTCACTCAAAAATCTTTATGCAAGAGACTTGGTTGCAAGATTTGTGCTGGGATGAAAAGATCCCCATAGAACTGAATCAAAGGTGGCAAGAATTTTTGCGCAGCTATTCGGAACTTGAACAGATCGGTCTTCCAAGATGGGTTGGTATCCCGCCAGAGTTGAAGGTAGACTTCCACAGCTCAACCCGAAATTAAGGGCGAAGGTAAGTCGATTATAAGTCGCTGGCAACACTTAAAGGCCCTGCATCAGGAGTTCAGTGCGCGATGGAAAAAGAAGTACTTAAAAGAACCTCACAGGAGCAATAAGTGGAAAAATCCTTCCAGATTTGACAATAAGCCATCAAACAACTGGGAGCTCTGCTGAGTTGTATCTGTCTTTCCAGGTGCCGATAGTAGAATTCCCGTAGTCGAAATCCTTCGAGGGTTTATAACACGTCCCATCATCAAGCTAGTACCTTTTCCTATGGAGTCCAAGGCAGCCTCCATTCTTCCAAAATAATGACTTCTGCTCTCATGTTTCAAAATCAATTCACATTTGATACTTAATGCGCTTATCATTTTTTTTTTATTAAAAAAAATTTACACACGGTAGAGTTTTTGGCGTTTTTTTTAAACTACCGAATAATACATAATAATAATAAATTGAGTCGCCCACTCAAACGCCAACAAACAGTTTAAAAGCTTAAATCTATCAGCCGCCCACATAAGTTAAAAGAATGATTTTTTTTGCTATAAAGAAAATCAAACTTCACTTTATTGTTGGTTTAAGAACTGATTTTAAATAAGCTTGCCAAGTTTTCATTACGATCGCTGCTACTAATGTTCTTTATTATCATTGGCTACTGCTCTTCGTCACTGTTCCCCTAGTTTCCCTTGACTTGTAAGAATTTTGATGAAGGAGCCTTGCAGTTATGATTTTTTACGCTATTTGAAAAGAGATGAGAGAGAAACCAAGATGCTGGTGATAAAAGTTTAAATAAAGTGATCAAACTAAAATAAATATAAAAGGTATTCACATTGTTTTTGTGTAATTTTTATTTGATTTTCATTGTTTATGTGTGTTTTAACCCTAATTGTTAGCTTCTATTCTAAAAGCACATTAATATTTAGAAAAGGTAAAAGTTGTTTTGCCAACGCCGCCCTCCAATGAAACTTTTTTCAAAAAATTAATCAAAATTTAGTAATTTTTAGTTATGAAAATCAGCTGCTGCAATTTGCGTGCGTAGATTATCCCGTCTCGTCCAAGATTTCTATGTTGTTGTGTCTTTGTTCGTTATTGTATTCTTTCGTTGCGCCTGGATTTGTTCTTTTCGTGATCACATATCTTTTTATTATTCGTATTGCTTTTGTTTTTAAATTTTAATTCGGTACCTTTTATACGCTATAGGAATATGTCATCAGTACCAGATTTCGCGCAATTACCTTTTGGATGTTTGGCGCTCTAGCAAGGGCTCAAACGCTTATATTTTTAAAGAGATTTTCAATGAACTTGATTCTTACATCGAAAGTCGCGGCTACACATTCGATCATGATAAAGCAACAACTCCTAATCCTAATAAAACTATTGACTAGCTCGTCTGCTCTTCCTTTTTTTCACACCAGATTTCCCTGCATGGCGGCAACCAACAGGTAGTTCGCCTCATCCGATCGAACTATTGGATTCCCAAAATCAAGAATCTACTAAAAGCTGTGCTAAACTCCTGTAATGTGTGCACTATTTACAAGAAGAGAGTACAGGCGCAATTGATGGGCCATCATCCTACCGATCGAGTTTTCTTTCCAGGGCTTTTACATATACTGGCATTGGTTATGCAGACCCGTTTGAGATAAAAAACTTTACAGCCATGCCTTATTACCAAGAGATATGTTTGCGTATTTGTGTGTTTCGCCAACCGTGTGTTTCGACAACCGAGAAGTTTCTCGCGGCATTTTCATGATTCCTGGCGAGAAGATGTTGTCCTCAGCGGGTCCATTCGGATAATGGCAAAACCTTTGTGGGGGCAGCGACTCTTCTTTCTCGGGTTTTCATGCAGACGATCAAGGAGTCCTTGATTGGTACCTATAGCCATCAGGGAATTTAGTGACGTTTCATTCCATGAGGAGCCTCACTTATTGAGGATTGTGGGCAGCTGGAGTGAAAAGCTTCAAGGCACTTTTCTACAAGTCGACGTCAAGTCGGAGATACACGTTTGAAGAGTTTTCAACTCTTCTAACCAAAGTTGAAGCATTCCTCAATTCTGTCTTCCACAGCTCAACCCGAAATTAAGGGCGAAGCTAAGTCGATTATAAGTCGCTGGCAACACTTAAAGGCCCTGCATCAGGAGTTCAGTGCGCGATGGAAAAAGAAGTACTTAAAAGAACCTCACAAGAGCAATAAGTGGAAAAATCCTTCCAGATTTGACAATAAGCCATCAAACAACTGGGAGCTCTGCTGAGTTGTATCTGTCTTTCCAGGTGCCGATAGTAGAATTCCCGTAGTCGAAATCCTTCGAGGGTTTATAACACGTCCCATCCTCAAGCTAGTACCTTTTCCTATGGAGTCCAAGGCAGCCTCCGTTCTTCCAAAATACTGACTTCTGCTCTCATGTTTCAAAATCAATTCACATTTGATACTTAATGCGCTTATCATTTTTTTTATTAAAGCATTGAAACCATGGCTCCACTTCCTCACAGCGCCCAAACTTTAGACGACAGACCGTCGTTTCCTGAGGCTCAGCACTGAGAAGCGGCTTCGAGCCGTTATGTTGAAGCGGAGACACGTGCAAAAAGTGTGGGCAGGACCACCACACGTAGCTCCATCCGTTGCGAGCCTCGACGACGTCACCGCGACCTTCAGCTTCCGGTTTATTAGTTCGAAGCGCACACTGCAGCTCCATCTGTGGCGTCTCTGTTACAGCATCGGAGTGTGCAAATCACCCCGACGGCCATCGTGGTTCCCGACACGTCTCGGGATCATGTCGAAAGTCTTAAGGTATAAAATAAATAAGACTGCGCCTTCTCGCCTGCATGATCGATCATACCTGTAAATGGTGTAGTAATCATGCAAAATTTTGAGCTTACGATCTCCGGCTGAAATCAGCTATCAGTAAACACAATAGTAGAAGAAACAATAGAAGAACTATACGAAAACAATTTAGTTTGGTTTCTACGAAAGCTCCTGGTATGTTGACAAACAAAAACTCAGCTAAATTTTCAGTTTTTTGGAGAAGGTGTCAAGGTAGACTTGAAGGTTGACATTACTCTTGCCTTGGCTGGGGAGTCTTGTTTTTACAGGTCCTTTACTTCTAATTGCATTGTTATTCCTTGTCTCAAATTCCTTTACGGCGGGCCAAAAATCTCCAAAACAATAATCTCATTTGGAAAAAATTTACACACGGTAGAGTTTTTGGCGTTTTTTTTAAGCTACCGAATAATAAAAAAAAAATTTAGTCGCCCACTCAAACGCCAACAAACAGTTTAAAAGCTTAAATCTATCAGCCGGCCACGTAACATAAGTTAAAAGAATGATTTTTTTTGCTATAAAGAAAATCAAACTTCACTTTATTGTTGGTTTAAGAACTGATTTTAAATAAGCTTCCCAAGTTTTCATTACGATCGCTGCTACTAATGTTCTTTATTATCATTTGCTACTGCTCTTCGTCACTGTTCCTTTTGTTTCCCTTGACTTGTAAGAATTTTGATGAAGGAGCCTTGCAGTTATGATTTTTTACGCTATTTGAAAAGAGATGAGAGAGAAACCAAGATGCTGGTGATAAAAGTTTAAATAAAGTGATCAAACTAAAATAAATATAAAAGGTATTCACATTGTTTTTGTGTAATTTTTATTTGATTTTCATTGTTTATGTGTGTTTTAACCCTAATTGTTAGCTTCTATTCTAAAAGCACATTAACATTTAGAAAAGGTAAAAGTTGTTTTGCCAACGCCGCCCTCCAATGAAACTTTTTTCAAAAAATTAATCAAAATTTAGTAATTTTTAGTTATGAAAATCAGCTGCTGCAATTTGCGTTTGTAGATTATCCCGTCTCGTCCAAGATTTCTATGTTGTTGTGTCTTTGTTCGTTATTGTATTCTTTCGTTGCGCCTGGATTTGTTCTTTTCGTGATCACATATCTTTTTATTATTCGTATTGCTTTTGTTTTTAAATTTTAATTCGGTACCTTTTATACGCTATAGGAATATGTCATCAGTGCCAGATTTCGCGCAATTACCTTTTGGATGTTTGGCGCTCTGGCAAGGGCTCAAACGCTAATATTTTTAAAGAGATTTTCACTGAACTTGATTCTTACATCGAATCATGATGAAGTAACAACTTTACTCAAATATAATTTCAAAAGAATTTCTTCGTTTTATAACAAATGTTGCTGGAATAAAATCTATATTGCTCGCAAAAACTCGGATTGGCTTTCCAAAACAGATGATATTTCTTTAAGCTTGCAAACGCAGCATCTCAAAATCGAGGTCGGCATAGGATTAATAATGCAGAATGCTCCCAAAGAATAAAACGTCGCCGTATTGTTATTTAACAGCTAAATGTGTCCGCAGGCAATGACTTACGTTCCGAAAGTCTCCAAGAGCAGCCCTCAATATTACCAGCCAAAATTTCGTCTGTCATTGATCTTATAACGGATGCTTATTTAACAAAGCATCAATACGTGTTAATAAAAACTTTTATTAACGCAACAATAGATGCGGACTTTTTAGCAAGCTATGACAACATTGTAAAAGAGAAAAAGAAAAGTTACCCTGATAACTTAACTGTAACGGAATCTGCTGCTTAAGTAGAGCTTCAGAACCTATTAAACCATACATGTACACGAATTCTAGAACTACAGGCTGAAGTTTTGAGGAGTTTGATGCGGATTCAATAAATGATCTGACATTAATTGGAAAATGGGGATTTGACGACAGCTGGGGACATAGCGAATATAAACAGCAAGTCAAGAATAATAATTTGGAGGACGCGAATTTGTTTTTTACATCCTATGTCTCACTTATTTGGTAAAATCCTCGACCATCATCCACACGATTCTGACGTCCTATAATACTTCAATTTAAAAAAGGATCCGCTGAAGTCTCAATGGAGAAATATGAATATTTCAAAGCTAAAATACTTACCGTGTTACCAACCCAATATAAACTAAATGATATAGTTATTAATGTTACTCATTTGCTGCAGCTGACTATGGTCGAGGGTAAAGTTTGTACCGCACTTTCCCAATCGTCGTCAGCCAAATGTTATTTATGTAATGCCAAACCAACCGAAATAAATAAAAAAAACTCTGTTTGGAAAGAACAATTGCTAAAAATCGATATGAATTTGGATTATCTCCGCTGCATGCATATACTCGTATATATTCGTTTTTTTGAGTACTTTATGGCTTACAGACTTCCAATTAAACAATGGCAAATAAGAAAAGAAAAGAATTTCGTAAAAAAATAGGACTCAAATAGGCAAACCAAAAGTTGGAGGATGTGGATCCTCAAACGATGAAAACACAGCCAGAGAGTTTTTTAAATCAGTAAATTGTCTGCCGAAATAACAGGGATAGATTGTCACTTGAAAGATAGATGTGGTACAATATTTAGATGATTTTCATCAGGCTATCGAATTAATCCCGAAAAGTTTAGAATTTATGCAATAAATACAGCTTAACAACTAACTAAACAATACTCGTGGTACTAACTCACAGCCACAGTTCATAAAATATTGATTCACGGGCCTGACATAATTGAGAACTCTTTAGCTTCAATTGGCGAACTTTCGGAAGAAGCGGCTGAGTCAAAAAATAAAGACATTTAACGATTTAGAAGCCAGCACACACAAAAAGTTTCGCGTATTCTTACAAAGACAGACCTTTTTAATAGGTTATTATTAAGTTCTGACCCTTACATATCCGGACAACGAAAATTAAAAAACAAAAATATGATTTTGGTTGCATCAGTTTATAATTTGCTTGAGTAATGGTTTTCAGATCGCATTAATATGTTCTTTTTACACTTTAAACTATTGAATTTTCCTTTTTTTAATATATTTTTTTAATTGCTTAATTAAAATTAAGAACTCAAAAAAAGTGTTGCATTCTTTTAGGGGTCCGCTTTGATTTAATTTTTAATATTGGCGAAGAAATGGAGAATATATACGATCCAATATTAATATTAATATATTTAATTAATATTATAATTTAATATAATATATTTAATATCTAGCTACAAAACAAATTCCAAGCCGATACTCTACTGGAAGTATTTTTGTCCGCTTCTCCATAGACGACCGTCCACTGTGCACGGGTATTTTTAAGTTTCTTGAATTAATAGCAGCTTTTCTCATGTTTAAAGCAGTTCTGCTTGACTTGGTCTTAGATATGGGACGTTCTTTTACAAACCAAATCAATTTGGCAAAAAAATCACATTTTTGATTTGCCTGAAACTTCTTTTTACGTATACTATTCGGAAAATAGGTAAACTCGTGTTTCAGGATTTGACCGAACCAATTTTTTTTAATTTGAATTGTTTAAAGTTTTTAAAAGAAAGCTAGTTTTCAAAAGGACCCTCTGTTTTCAAGTCTATATCTCCATCTGTAGTTATCCGATTAATTTAATTATGTCTTTTGCATAGAATCGTCTGAAACCTCTACCTTTTAAATACATTTTGTTAAACACACAAAATGTTTAATTTTTTTAAATTAAAAACCAATTTTAATTTTAAAAAAATTTAACTATTGTCCCTTCAAAAAAAATAATTATTTTAAATTTTAAAATATTTGTCACCTGCAATCGGCTTTTTTTCGACGGAGCCATTTTTTGTTTTCAAGATATCGAATTTAATGTAATGGGCATCCAAGTCTCTACCAAATATAACTGTCAAATTTTCAACCAACGCGGAATATGCTGTTGAAAAGAAAAAGTTCAAAAAAGATTCCAAACAAGAAATGAAGTTAACTTCGGCAAGCCGAAGTTTGTATACCCTTACAGCTATGAGAAATAATCAACGTTAATAACAACATGTTACATTTTTAAGGATTATTGCTAACTTCAGTTTAACTTATGCCATCAATGGAAGGTTATTTAAATGCCATTTAAATTATATAATACTTTTCTTAATTCATTCAAAATTTATTGAAAAGGACGAATTTTTGTGAAAATCGTGTAGAAGTTTTATGCTTAACAACGCAGAAGATATAATTTTTTTATATCATTTTCCCACCAAATTTTTCAATTGTTCGTATGACAGTTATTGGATATAGTCGTCCGATTTTGATCAAGTTTAATTCGAAATTCACAACTAATGAAAGAGCGTTATTTCTAAGCTTAAGAACTTATATGTTAAAAACCACAAAAGACATAATATTTACAAATTTTTTTCCCTATATCTCCAATGGGAGCTATACGATATAGGTGTTCCGACTCATATACTACATGCAAAAGAAAGAAGCTTTAAAACTGACAGACTAGTTTGCGTAGAAACGGAGGGACAGACGGACATGGCTAGATCGATTCCTCTAGTGATGCTGATCAAGAAAATATACTATTTGTTGTCGAAAACGTCTCCTTTACTGCGTTGCAAACTTCTGAATGAAATCATTATACGAGGTGTGTTCAAAAAGTAAGGTGACTTTTCTAATTTCGCGGACAACATATTTTCGATTATTTTTTTGTTTTGTTATGTTGGTATACTCTTCCCTAACATCTGTACCAAGTTTCAATTGAATCCCCTTTTTTGTTTAGTTGTGAGAGGCGTAAAGGTAACAAGTTGTTTTGCGTGCTCAGAAAAAAAAATCGTCGGAAAATCGTCGAATCAATATCAGAGAAGTTGCTGAAGATGTCGGTATATCGCTTGGCTCGTGCCATGAAATTTTTTCAAACGTTTTGGGCATGAGTCGTGTGTCAGCGAAGTTTGTTCCAAAATTGCTGAATTTTGACCAAAAGAACCGTCGCATGAGCATCGCTCAAGAGCTGTTGGATGACGTCAACGACGACCCAGATTGTAATGACAAATGAGGGCAAATTTTATAATTAAAAAAGAAAGTGGGGGCACTATTTAAATTTTTTTTTAATAAATATTTAATTTTAATTATAGGAAATTAAACATTTTGTGTGTTTAAAAAAAATTTTTTTTAAGTAGAGGTTTCAGGGGATTCTATGCAGAAGACATGAAATCAATTGGATAACTACAGATGGAAATATATACTTGCAAACGGAGGGTACTTTTTGAAAACTAGCTTTCTTTTACAAACTTTAAACAATTCTAATTAAAAAAAATTTTTTTTGGCTAAATTCTGATACACGTGTTTACTTATTTTCGAAATGGTATACATAAAAAAGGTTTTCGGTATGTAAAAAAACGTCCCATGTTCGTTTAACTCCATTCTCTGATATTGTATATCCCAAGAAATTTACTTCGTTTTTGAAAAAATGGAATTTCTTTATTTGGACTCGCATGTTTGAGTTTTGCAAAGGTGCCTATGTGTTCTCTAAGTATGTCCTCTAGAGCTGTTTGAAAAATGAGTGGAGAGCTTTTTAGACCAAACAGAAATCTTTTAAGTTCATATTTTCCGCCGTTTTCAGCGAATGCTGTTCCTTAAGGTCTAGTAACGAAAAATACTTGTCCCCGCGTTGCGCAATAATATCGCCAATTTCGAGGATCGGGGAACTGAGATAGTAACTTCATTAAGTTTCCTATATTCGATTCCTAATATTTACTATTTTTCTTCGGACTGACCGTTGTTGAAGGTCTTATAATAACGTCTTTTAGCATCTCATTTAACGATGTTGGATATGGGTAATGTTTTCCGTAAACTGGGAAAAAGTTCTGATCTCGCCTTTTACTTTAGTTGTGTATGCTTACTTCGTGTCGGGATCTGCAAAGAGGGTTCTGTGACTTTGTAGTGGGTTATTTATAATTGACTTCTGAAACTGGGTCATATGGCTGACTTGCGGTCCAATTGTATTTCCTGCTAGTTTTGCTAAATTTTTCATTTATTTCCAAGAATTAATGTATTAATTTTCACATCTATAATTGCTCCTAGGTTTTTCATTGCGTCATCGCCCAGTATTATTTTGGTGGTACCTCCAGCTGAGCTAACGAAAAAATGTTCATTTTGTTTTGGTCGTTTACATTATTTTTTCTACTAAATGATAATACTCTTGTTTTGAGCTGGGTGGCTTTTGATCTCCGGCTGAATATGGAATGGACTTGGCTTTTTGTGTTTAGAAAGTTGGAAGTGCTGAGGAAGGACCTCCTTTCCCTGAATAATCAATAATTGCCGATCTGTTCATATAATTTAAATAACGCGAGCGAACTGACTGACATCTGTAGGTACAAGTTTCGGTTTGGGTTGTAGGGGAGGTTTTGGGGCGCTGTAGGTTGCTTCTGCATTGGCCTAGTTTGTATATCTAAATTGTTTATAATATCTAAATTTGTTAGTTTGATTGGTTGGGGTTAGAAACTGCGCTTTATTTAGGTTGTAATAGAGTTGTGAATGAAAGTTTTGTTTGACGGCTACCATCCTTTGTTGGGATTTGGGTGGTAGCATAGGTGCCTTCCCTATATATGAAGATTTCTGCGTCTGACTATTCCTAGATTTTCAAGTAAACTGCACAGATGTAATGCGTGTCCAAAGTCAAGCGGCTCTTTAATATCCAGAAATTTGCCAAAATCCCATTAGGGCCTCTGACAAAGACTGCAATGGCTGTCAGACACCTGAGAGGCATCTAAGTTGCCAATTTGATATAGAATTAGTTGTAACACTACCTGAAAATAATCGATACTATACTATGTTAACTTGACTAAGAGCATAAAGTTGATATTACAGAGTTTGCTGGCAAAATTCACTGTTAGGCATTTTGAAAAAGCTTTCCAAACTAAGGGGAATTATATAATTCTAGTACGGCGTCCGCTTATCCGGTAATTTTGGTTCAGATTGCTAAAAGAATTCCGTAATATTTTGGGGAGCCGATTTTGAGTTCATAAATTTTCAACACCTTTCTTCCATGAAGATATTCGCTTTTGTTCCCCGAAAAATCTCTAAGGGTCCGCACGATATTTGTTTATTTATCTGAATCGCTAGGATTCTCTTTTTATAGTTTGCCGTGTATATTTTGAAAAATCTTTATTGAGATTAAGAATTTCCTTTACCAGACTACTTAAATTTGCCTTACGACAAATTTAATATTTTTTTCATAATTCGCGCGGTTGTTTGTGCGTTACTAATTGATAAAGGTGTGGCAAGATTCGCAAGTATGTCCGCTAAATCTTGGGATATATGCTGGTGATAAAAGTTTAAATAAAGTGATCAAACTAAAATAAATATAAAAGGTATTCACATTGTTTTTGTGTAATTTTTATTTGATTTTCATTGTTTATGTGTGTTTTAACCCTAATTGTTAGCTTCTATTCTAAAAGCACATTAACATTTAGAAAAGGTAAAAGTTGTTTTGCCAACGCCGCCCTCCAATGAAACTTTTTTCAAAAAATTAATCAAAATTTAGTAATTTTTAGTTATGAAAATCAGCTGCTGCAATTTGCGTTTGTAGATTATCCCGTCTCGTCCAAGATTTCTATGTTGTTGTGTCTTTGTTCGTTATTGTATTCTTTCGTTGCGCCTGGATTTGTTCTTTTCGTGATCACATATCTTTTTATTATTCGTATTGCTTTTGTTTTTAAATTTTAATTCGGTACCTTTTATACGCTATAGGAATATGTCATCAGTGCCAGATTTCGCGCAATTACCTTTTGGATGTTTGGCGCTCTGGCAAGGGCTCAAACGCTAATATTTTTAAAGAGATTTTCACTGAACTTGATTCTTACATCGAATCATGATGAAGTAACAACTTTACTCAAATATAATTTCAAAAGAATTTCTTCGTTTTATAACAAATGTTGCTGGAATAAAATCTATATTGCTCGCAAAAACTCGGATTGGCTTTCCAAAACAGATGATATTTCTTTAAGCTTGCAAACGCAGCATCTCAAAATCGAGGTCGGCATAGGATTAATAATGCAGAATGCTCCCAAAGAATAAAACGTCGCCGTATTGTTATTTAACAGCTAAATGTGTCCGCAGGCAATGACTTACGTTCCGAAAGTCTCCAAGAGCAGCCCTCAATATTACCAGCCAAAATTTCGTCTGTCATTGATCTTATAACGGATGCTTATTTAACAAAGCATCAATACGTGTTAATAAAAACTTTTATTAACGCAACAATAGATGCGGACTTTTTAGCAAGCTATGACAACATTGTAAAAGAGAAAAAGAAAAGTTACCCTGATAACTTAACTGTAACGGAATCTGCTGCTTAAGTAGAGCTTCAGAACCTATTAAACCATACATGTACACGAATTCTAGAACTACAGGCTGAAGTTTTGAGGAGTTTGATGCGGATTCAATAAATGATCTGACATTAATTGGAAAATGGGGATTTGACGACAGCTGGGGACATAGCGAATATAAACAGCAAGTCAAGAATAATAATTTGGAGGACGCGAATTTGTTTTTTACATCCTATGTCTCACTTATTTGGTAAAATCCTCGACCATCATCCACACGATTCTGACGTCCTATAATACTTCAATTTAAAAAAGGATCCGCTGAAGTCTCAATGGAGAAATATGAATATTTCAAAGCTAAAATACTTACCGTGTTACCAACCCAATATAAACTAAATGATATAGTTATTAATGTTACTCATTTGCTGCAGCTGACTATGGTCGAGGGTAAAGTTTGTACCGCACTTTCCCAATCGTCGTCAGCCAAATGTTATTTATGTAATGCCAAACCAACCGAAATAAATAAAAAAAACTCTGTTTGGAAAGAACAATTGCTAAAAATCGATATGAATTTGGATTATCTCCGCTGCATGCATATACTCGTATATATTCGTTTTTTTGAGTACTTTATGGCTTACAGACTTCCAATTAAACAATGGCAAATAAGAAAAGAAAAGAATTTCGTAAAAAAATAGGACTCAAATAGGCAAACCAAAAGTTGGAGGATGTGGATCCTCAAACGATGAAAACACAGCCAGAGAGTTTTTTAAATCAGTAAATTGTCTGCCGAAATAACAGGGATAGATTGTCACTTGAAAGATAGATGTGGTACAATATTTAGATGATTTTCATCAGGCTATCGAATTAATCCCGAAAAGTTTAGAATTTATGCAATAAATACAGCTTAACAACTAACTAAACAATACTCGTGGTACTAACTCACAGCCACAGTTCATAAAATATTGATTCACGGGCCTGACATAATTGAGAACTCTTTAGCTTCAATTGGCGAACTTTCGGAAGAAGCGGCTGAGTCAAAAAATAAAGACATTTAACGATTTAGAAGCCAGCACACACAAAAAGTTTCGCGTATTCTTACAAAGACAGACCTTTTTAATAGGTTATTATTAAGTTCTGAACCTTACATATCCGGACAACGAAAATTAAAAAACAAAAATATGATTTTGGTTGCATCAGTTTATAATTTGCTTGAGTAATGGTTTTCAGATCGCATTAATATGTTCTTTTTACACTTTAAACTATTGAATTTTCCTTTTTTTAATATATTTTTTTAATTGCTTAATTAAAATTAAGAACTCAAAAAAAGTGTTGCATTCTTTTAGGGGTCCGCTTTGATTTAATTTTTAATATTGGCGAAGAAATGGAGAATATATACGATCCAATATTAATATTAATATATTTAATTAATATTATAATTTAATATAATATATTTAATATCTAGCTACAAAACAAATTCCAAGCCGATACTCTACTGGAAGTATTTTTGTCCGCTTCTCCATAGACGACCGTCCACTGTGCACGGGTATTTTTAAGTTTCTTGAATTAATAGCAGCTTTTCTCATGTTTAAAGCAGTTCTGCTTGACTTGGTCTTAGATATGGGACGTTCTTTTACAAACCAAATCAATTTGGCAAAAAAATCACATTTTTGATTTGCCTGAAACTTCTTTTTACGTATACTATTCGGAAAATAAGTAAACTCGTGTTTCAGGATTTGACCGAACCAATTTTTTTTAATTTGAATTGTTTAAAGTTTTTAAAAGAAAGCTAGTTTTCAAAAGGACCCTCTGTTTTCAAGTCTATATCTCCATCTGTAGTTATCCGATTAATTTAATTATGTCTTTTGCATAGAATCGTCTGAAACCTCTACCTTTTAAATACATTTTGTTAAACACACAAAATGTTTAATTTTTTTAAATTAAAAACCAATTTTAATTTTAAAAAAATTTAACTATTGTCCCTTCAAAAAAAATAATTATTTTAAATTTTAAAATATTTGTCACCTGCAATCGGCTTTTTTTCGACGGAGCCATTTTTTGTTTTCAAGATATCGAATTTAATGTAATGGGCATCCAAGTCTCTACCAAATATAACTGTCAAATTTTCAACCAACGCGGAATATGCTGTTGAAAAGAAAAAGTTCAAAAAAGATTCCAAACAAGAAATGAAGTTAACTTCGGCAAGCCGAAGTTTGTATACCCTTACAGCTATGAGAAATAATCAACGTTAATAACAACATGTTACATTTTTAAGGATTATTGCTAACTTCAGTTTAAGGTTATTTAAATGCCATTTAAATTATATAATACTTTTCTTAATTCATTCAAAATTTATTGAAAAGGACGAATTTTTGTGAAAATCGTGTAGAAGTTTTATGCTTAACAACGCAGAAGATATAATTTTTTTATATCATTTTCCCACCAAATTTTTCAATTGTTCGTATGACAGTTATTGGATATAGTCGTCCGATTTTGATCAAGTTTAATTCGAAATTCACAACTAATGAAAGAGCGTTATTTCTAAGCTTAAGAGCTTATATGTTAAAAACCACAAAAGACATAATATTTACAAATTTTTTTCCCTATATCTCCAATGGGAGCTATACGATATAGGTGTTCCGACTCATATACTACATGCAAAAGAAAGAAGCTTTAAAACTGACAGACTAGTTTGCGTAGAAACGGAGGGACAGACGGACATGGCTAGATCGATTCCTCTAGTGATGCTGATCAAGAAAATATACTATTTGTTGTCGAAAACGTCTCCTTTACTGCGTTGCAAACTTCTGAATGAAATCATTATACGAGGTGTGTTCAAAAAGTAAGGTGACTTTTCTAATTTCGCGGACAACATATTTTCGATTATTTTTTTGTTTTGTTATGTTGGTATACTCTTCCCTAACATCTGTACCAAGTTTCAATTGAATCCCCTTTTTTGTTTAGTTGTGAGAGGCGTAAAGGTAACAAGTTGTTTTGCGTGCTCAGAAAAAAAAATCGTCGGAAAATCGTCGAATCAATATCAGAGAAGTTGCTGAAGATGTCGGTATATCGCTTGGCTCGTGCCATGAAATTTTTTCAAACGTTTTGGGCATGAGTCGTGTGTCAGCGAAGTTTGTTCCAAAATTGCTGAATTTTGACCAAAAGAACCGTCGCATGAGCATCGCTCAAGAGCTGTTGGATGACGTCAACGACGACCCAGATTGTAATGACAAATGAGGGCAAATTTTATAATTAAAAAAGAAAGTGGGGGCACTATTTAAATTTTTTTTTAATAAATATTTAATTTTAATTATAGGAAATTAAACATTTTGTGTGTTTAAAAAAAATTTTTTTTAAGTAGAGGTTTCAGGGGATTCTATGCAGAAGACATGAAATCAATTGGATAACTACAGATGGAAATATATACTTGCAAACGGAGGGTACTTTTTGAAAACTAGCTTTCTTTTACAAACTTTAAACAATTCTAATTAAAAAAAATTTTTTTTGGCTAAATTCTGATACACGTGTTTACTTATTTTCGAAATGGTATACATAAAAAAGGTTTTCGGTATGTAAAAAAACGTCCCATGTTCGTTTAACTCCATTCTCTGATATTGTATATCCCAAGAAATTTACTTCGTTTTTGAAAAAATGGAATTTCTTTATTTGGACTCGCATGTTTGAGTTTTGCAAAGGTGCCTATGTGTTCTCTAAGTATGTCCTCTAGAGCTGTTTGAAAAATGAGTGGAGAGCTTTTTAGACCAAACAGAAATCTTTTAAGTTCATATTTTCCGCCGTTTTCAGCGAATGCTGTTCCTTAAGGTCTAGTAACGAAAAATACTTGTCCCCGCGTTGCGCAATAATATCGCCAATTTCGAGGATCGGGGAACTGAGATAGTAACTTCATTAAGTTTCCTATATTCGATTCCTAATATTTACTATTTTTCTTCGGACTGACCGTTGTTGAAGGTCTTATAATAACGTCTTTTAGCATCTCATTTAACGATGTTGGATATGGGTAATGTTTTCCGTAAACTGGGAAAAAGTTCTGATCTCGCCTTTTACTTTAGTTGTGTATGCTTACTTCGTGTCGGGATCTGCAAAGAGGGTTCTGTGACTTTGTAGTGGGTTACTTATAATTGACTTCTGAAACTGGGTCATATGGCTGACTTGCGGTCCAATTGTATTTCCTGCTAGTTTTGCTAAATTTTTCATTTATTTCCAAGAATTAATGTATTAATTTTCACATCTATAATTGCTCCTAGGTTTTTCATTGCGTCATCGCCCAGTATTATTTTGGTGGTACCTCCAGCTGAGCTAACGAAAAAATGTTCATTTTGTTTTGGTCGTTTACATTATTTTTTCTACTAAATGATAATACTCTTGTTTTGAGCTGGGTGGCTTTTGATCTCCGGCTGAATATGGAATGGACTTGGCTTTTTGTGTTTAGAAAGTTGGAAGTGCTGAGGAAGGACCTCCTTTCCCTGAATAATCAATAATTGCCGATCTGTTCATATAATTTAAATAACGCGAGCGAACTGACTGACATCTGTAGGTACAAGTTTCGGTTTGGGTTGTAGGGGAGGTTTTGGGGCGCTGTAGGTTGCTTCTGCATTGGCCTAGTTTGTATATCTAAATTGTTTATAATATCTAAATTTGTTAGTTTGATTGGTTGGGGTTAGAAACTGCGCTTTATTTAGGTTGTAATAGAGTTGTGAATGAAAGTTTTGTTTGACGGCTACCATCCTTTGTTGGGATTTGGGTGGTAGCATAGGTGCCTTCCCTATATATGAAGATTTCTGCGTCTGACTATTCCTAGATTTTCAAGTAAACTGCACAGATGTAATGCGTGTCCAAAGTCAAGCGGCTCTTTAATATCCAGAAATTTGCCAAAATCCCATTAGGGCCTCTGACAAAGACTGCAATGGCTGTCAGACACCTGAGAGGCATCTAAGTTGCCAATTTGATATAGAATTAGTTGTAACACTACCTGAAAATAATCGATACTATACTATGTTAACTTGACTAAGAGCATAAAGTTGATATTACAGAGTTTGCTGGCAAAATTCACTGTTAGGCATTTTGAAAAAGCTTTCCAAACTAAGGGGAATTATATAATTCTAGTACGGCGTCCGCTTATCCGGTAATTTTGGTTCAGATTGCTAAAAGAATTCCGTAATATTTTGGGGAGCCGATTTTGAGTTCATAAATTTTCAACACCTTTCTTCCATGAAGATATTCGCTTTTGTTTCCCGAAAAATCTCTAAGGGTCCGCACGATATTTGTTTATTTATCTGAATCGCTAGGATTCTCTTTTTATAGTTTGCCGTGTATATTTTGAAAAATCTTTATTGAGATTAAGAATTTCCTTTACCAGACTACTTAAATTTGCCTTACGACAAATTTAATATTTTTTTCATAATTCGCGCGATTGTTTGTGCGTTACTAATTGATAAAGGTGTGGCAAGATTCGCAAGTATGTCCGCTAAATCTTGGGATATATGAGCAGGGTAAGTTGAGCTAAACTTTTACTTTCAGTTTCTCAGAATTCGGATATTTGTTACTTAAAGTGTTATGTTATGCATTTTTCATTTTAAAATATTGTTTTTTTGTATTTATAATATTAAATTTGTTTTTAAACATTTGTAATCATTTTTTATTTTTAAATTTTTTATTACGGGGCCTCCTCTGTACTTTTATTCACGTTCCTTTCGAATGGATACTGAAGGGATCATGGCGATATAATTTGGCTTGATTAATCCACTGAGGACAAGTCCTGTCTTTAGGAGTGAAAATGTTGTGGCGTTTTTTTTTTATCTCCGATTTTTCTTCTTACTTCTCACGGATTAGGCGGATGATCAAACAAAACGCCAGAATTTTTTCCGAACTTCGCGAGGCGAAGGACTTGTTAGGCTAAAAATTTTTCATTATGACTACCTCGGATAAACGCTGCCACCGCACTATGGTCCAAAGGGCCAAATTTTTGGCATAAACTCTAAAAATGATCGTAAGATTCTGAAAATTTGCACGAATATCAGGGAGGATAAAATTGAATTTCAAAAAAAATTTTGTGTTATTCTGACCACGCCTTCCCCCAACAATACAACCGATATAAACAAAATTACACATATGTCGTATTTATTGGTATAAATAGTAAAGTCGTCTTATATACAACCCCAAAATCAACACAAATGAAAACGCTAATACATTTATAAAATATATTTTTATCATTATTTTTTATTAAACTAATTTTCATTTTCAATTTCTGAATCCAAAATAATATTATCTAAACAAAAAAAATCTTCTTCGTCTGTTTCTCCATCCGACTTTCCGGTCATATATAGCTCTGGATCAGGAACATCGAGTAGATCAATGACTTCTTTGGGAAGGACCTTTTTAGATTTTTTTTTCCCTTTCTTTCAAACAAATTGTAGAGAGAAATGAAAGACGTCTTCAATATTTGCTAATCGGCTGCATTTTCTGGCATGAGACTTTCGATCGCTCTTGTATAATTTGTTTCGCGCTTCAGATGCATTTTCTCCAAGCACACCAACTGGAACAATAAAATGGGTTATAATATGCTCAGAAGAAATAGCTATTAAAATAATATAAAAATTATAGATGAGTTTAAAATCCAAATCCAAGATAGCCGAAAATTTTAGACTAGTTGAGAATGTCCGTCTTGCGGTATTTCCGTCATTGCTATTACAGCTTCCATTTTGTTTTGGTGTATCTACATTAAGGCCAAGCTCAATCCACAACTTCTCTTGAATACTTTTTCTACGCAAGGATACTTTAAGCTTTTCATCTCCTTTCACGTGCCATTTCTTTACTTCAATTCTATAGGAAATTCGCAGAGGAAACTCCATAAACCGTATCCATGCATGTAGCGGACTCACTCCATATTTTAAATTTTCTGATTTCACATTAAAAATCGGCGAGTTAAAATCAGTTGTTTTAAGCAATTGAGTAGGCTTTGCTCCACATAACGGACATGATTGGCACGAATTGGTTCCGGTTACAATGTTTAAGACCTTACCATCGATTAAAGTCATATGAGTTTGGTATTTTACAGTTATTATATTGCTTTTGTAGCTATAAGATAATACGTTTAGGTTTTCTATTTCCACGTCCAGATTTTTTTTCTCTTTTAAAATCAGTGCAGTACTTTCCTTCACGAACTCAATTTTCAAAGGTCGACAAAATCTCACTGACTGTGGAGTCCTATTAATCCAAATAACCCGATGATGCTGATCCATTAGCTTTAACGGTATAACAGTGGTGACAAAAAGCGAATGATCTAAGCCAACTGATTCATTCAATTGAAATCTTTGCTTATATGTCCTGTGTCCAGTAGACCCATCGAACACATAGCTCACAATTAAAGTGCATTCTGTTGCATCTGGCCAAATATCAAAAACATCCTGTTGCATTTCAAGCATGCGGTGAGCTGTATGATCTAGCAAATTTTGGAATGAGACTTCCGCTTTCGTTTCACAGATTTTAATTTCCAGTGGTCTGCATTTCAATTTGGATTCGGCGATTTGATTATATGAAGGGAAAATATCACATCCTTGTTGCTTATTTAGTGCTCCTATATTCAAATATTGCTTCTTTGTAAATCCATTTTCAATAAAAAAATGCCAGTGCACTATCAGGACTTATTGGAATCGGCTCATTCATATTAAGTTTTTTTTTTAAATCATTTATGTCTTCACTGCTTTTAGCTTTCTGAAACTGAGGCAGCGTGTAAAAGGAGAGAAGTTGAATGAGCTTCTTCTGAAGCCAGCTCAGATGCTAATTTTCTTTTAAGGCGACGTCCTGCATCTTCATAATTCGACTTTTTTCTCCCAGTTTTCAAAGTGACTGGTTGCTTGTCAATGCGTATAACCATTTTTGAACCAAGCCATCGTGAGTGAACTGATTTAAAACGCCCTAACATACGATTGCATTTCGGTAAGTTTCTCTTAACATAGTTAATGAAATACTTAACTTTATTTAGTATTTCCCCCATATGCTCTTCAGAAAGGTCAATCCTGTCGCTTTCTGTTATTCGTTTTATAACAAAACCTCTAACAGCGTCGTCTTTCCGGTTGCTCTCCTCCCAAACTTCGAGGAGCGCTGCATGAGAAAACTCATAAACACCTGCAACATGTATTGTTTTTTCGAAAAGGGGCAAAAACGGGCGAAAACCATTACTTAAAATTGATTTTATAGTAATTTGTTAAAAACATTAATATATTACCTTCAAGGCACTTGGAGGCACTTAAAAGAAAACTTTAACAGAACACGTGTACTTTTGTTAGAATAACCTAGAACAACACACTTGCAACACATTGGACAAAACAACACAAACATGTATAAATATAGTAAAAAGTTTAGAAATTATAAATTTACATACCTTGACCTTTATTTTCCATAAAGACACTTTTAGCTTTGAATGTTCGCTTTAATTAAATCACTAGCTGCAAGTTATGAAAATTTTCCCGCGTTTTTTAGCCAAAACATAACGACACTGAACAGCTGACTTTAAAAGCGCGTAGAAGATAAGGGGCATTCCGAAAAAATCTTTCCAAAATTTTTATACATCATTTCAGTATTATAGAAACCAAAAAATGAAACAAAAATAAATTATTTCACAAAAAAAATATCATTTATGTCAAAAATTTGGGGTTTTGGACCATAGTGCACCGTCTCTGATTCTGCAGCTGTTTCGGCTAACTATTCTTTACTATCATTGAGTTCGTTCAACTTTGGAAAGGGGAATTATATAATTCTAGTACGGCGTCCGCTTATCCGGTAATTTTGGTTCAGATTGCTAAAAGAATTCCGTAATATTTTGGGGAGCCGATTTTGAGTTCATAAATTTTCAACACCTTTCTTCCATGAAGATATTCGCTTTTGTTTCCCGAAAAATCTCTAAGGGTCCGCACGATATTTGTTTATTTATCTGAATCGCTAGGATTCTCTTTTTATAGTTTGCCGTGTATATTTTGAAAAATCTTTATTGAGATTAAGAATTTCCTTTACCAGACTACTTAAATTTGCCTTACGACAAATTTAATATTTTTTTCATAATTCGCGCGGTTGTTTGTGCGTTACTAATTGATAAAGGTGTGGCAAGATTCGCAAGTATGTCCGCTAAATCTTGGGATATATGAGCAGGGTAAGTTGAGCTAAACTTTTACTTTCAGTTTCTCAGAATTCGGATATTTGTTACTTAAAGTGTTATGTTATGCATTTTTCATTTTAAAATATTGTTTTTTTGTATTTATAATATTAAATTTGTTTTTAAACATTTGTAATCATTTTTTATTTTTAAATTTTTTATTACGGGGCCTCCTCTGTACTTTTATTCACGTTCCTTTCGAATGGATACTGAAGGGATCATGGCGATATAATTTGGCTTGATTAATCCACTGAGGACAAGTCCTGTCTTTAGGAGTGAAAATGTTGTGGCGTTTTTTTTTTATCTCCGATTTTTCTTCTTACTTCTCACGGATTAGGCGGATGATCAAACAAAACGCCAGAATTTTTTCCGAACTTCGCGAGGCGAAGGACTTGTTAGGCTAAAAATTTTTCATTATGACTACCTCGGATAAACGCTGCCACCGCACTATGGTCCAAAGGGCCAAATTTTTGGCATAAACTCTAAAAATGATCGTAAGATTCTGAAAATTTGCACGAATATCAGGGAGGATAAAATTGAATTTCAAAAAAAATTTTGTGTTATTCTGACCACGCCTTCCCCCAACAATACAACCGATATAAACAAAATTACACATATGTCGTATTTATTGGTATAAATAGTAAAGTCGTCTTATATACAACCCCAAAATCAACACAAATGAAAACGCTAATACATTTATAAAATATATTTTTATCATTATTTTTTATTAAACTAATTTTCATTTTCAATTTCTGAATCCAAAATAATATTATCTAAACAAAAAAAATCTTCTTCGTCTGTTTCTCCATCCGACTTTCCGGTCATATATAGCTCTGGATCAGGAACATCAAGTAGATCAATGACTTCTTTGGGAAGGACCTTTTTAGATTTTTTTTTCCCTTTCTTTCAAACAAATTGTAGAGAGAAATGAAAGACGTCTTCAATATTTGCTAATCGGCTGCATTTTCTGGCATGAGACTTTCGATCGCTCTTGTATAATTTGTTTCGCGCTTCAGATGCATTTTCTCCAAGCACACCAACTGGAACAATAAAATGGGTTATAATATGCTCAGAAGAAATAGCTATTAAAATAATATAAAAATTATAGATGAGTTTAAAATCCAAATCCAAGATAGCCGAAAATTTTAGACTAGTTGAGAATGTCCGTCTTGCGGTATTTCCGTCATTGCTATTACAGCTTCCATTTTGTTTTGGTGTATCTACATTAAGGCCAAGCTCAATCCACAACTTCTCTTGAATACTTTTTCTACGCAAGGATACTTTAAGCTTTTCATCTCCTTTCACGTGCCATTTCTTTACTTCAATTCTATAGGAAATTCGCAGAGGAAACTCCATAAACCGTATCCATGCATGTAGCGGACTCACTCCATATTTTAAATTTTCTGATTTCACATTAAAAATCGGCGAGTTAAAATCAGTTGTTTTAAGCAATTGAGTAGGCTTTGCTCCACATAACGGACATGATTGGCACGAATTGGTTCCGGTTACAATGTTTAAGACCTTACCATCGATTAAAGTCATATGAGTTTGGTATTTTACAGTTATTATATTGCTTTTGTAGCTATAAGATAATACGTTTAGGTTTTCTATTTCCACGTCCAGATTTTTTTTCTCTTTTAAAATCAGTGCAGTACTTTCCTTCACGAACTCAATTTTCAAAGGTCGACAAAATCTCACTGACTGTGGAGTCCTATTAATCCAAATAACCCGATGATGCTGATCCATTAGCTTTAACGGTATAACAGTGGTGACAAAAAGCGAATGATCTAAGCCAACTGATTCATTCAATTGAAATCTTTGCTTATATGTCCTGTGTCCAGTAGACCCATCGAACACATAGCTCACAATTAAAGTGCATTCTGTTGCATCTGGCCAAATATCAAAAACATCCTGTTGCATTTCAAGCATGCGGTGAGCTGTATGATCTAGCAAATTTTGGAATGAGACTTCCGCTTTCGTTTCACAGATTTTAATTTCCAGTGGTCTGCATTTCAATTTGGATTCGGCGATTTGATTATATGAAGGGAAAATATCACATCCTTGTTGCTTATTTAGTGCTCCTATATTCAAATATTGCTTCTTTGTAAATCCATTTTCAATAAAAAAATGCCAGTGCACTATCAGGACTTATTGGAATCGGCTCATTCATATTAAGTTTTTTTTTTTAAATCATTTATGTCTTCACTGCTTTTAGCTTTCTGAAACTGAGGCAGCGTGTAAAAGGAGAGAAGTTGAATGAGCTTCTTCTGAAGCCAGCTCAGATGCTAATTTTCTTTTAAGGCGACGTCCTGCATCTTCATAATTCGACTTTTTTCTCCCAGTTTTCAAAGTGACTGGTTGCTTGTCAATGCGTATAACCATTTTTGAACCAAGCCATCGTGAGTGAACTGATTTAAAACGCCCTAACATACGATTGCATTTCGGTAAGTTTCTCTTAACATAGTTAATGAAATACTTAACTTTATTTAGTATTTCCCCCATATGCTCTTCAGAAAGGTCAATCCTGTCGCTTTCTGTTATTCGTTTTATAACAAAACCTCTAACAGCGTCGTCTTTCCGGTTGCTCTCCTCCCAAACTTCGAGGAGCGCTGCATGAGAAAACTCATAAACACCTGCAACATGTATTGTTTTTTCGAAAAGGGGCAAAAACGGGCGAAAACCATTACTTAAAATTGATTTTATAGTAATTTGTTAAAAACATTAATATATTACCTTCAAGGCACTTGGAGGCACTTAAAAGAAAACTTTAACAGAACACGTGTACTTTTGTTAGAATAACCTAGAACAACACACTTGCAACACATTGGACAAAACAACACAAACATGTATAAATATAGTAAAAAGTTTAGAAATTATAAATTTACATACCTTGACCTTTATTTTCCATAAAGACACTTTTAGCTTTGAATGTTCGCTTTAATTAAATCACTAGCTGCAAGTTATGAAAATTTTCCCGCGTTTTTTAGCCAAAACATAACGACACTGAACAGCTGACTTTAAAAGCGCGTAGAAGATAAGGGGCATTCCGAAAAAATCTTTCCAAAATTTTTATACATCATTTCAGTATTATAGAAACCAAAAAATGAAACAAAAATAAATTATTTCACAAAAAAAATATCATTTATGTCAAAAATTTGGGGTTTTGGACCATAGTGCACCGTCTCTGATTCTGCAGCTGTTTCGGCTAACTATTCTTTACTATCATTGAGTTCGTTCAACTTTGGAAAGGGGAATTATATAATTCTAGTACGGCGTCCGCTTATCCGGTAATTTTGGTTCAGATTGCTAAAAGAATTCCGTAATATTTTGGGGAGCCGATTTTGAGTTCATAAATTTTCAACACCTTTCTTCCATGAAGATATTCGCTTTTGTTTCCCGAAAAATCTCTAAGGGTCCGCACGATATTTGTTTATTTATCTGAATCGCTAGGATTCTCTTTTTATAGTTTGCCGTGTATATTTTGAAAAATCTTTATTGAGATTAAGAATTTCCTTTACCAGACTACTTAAATTTGCCTTACGACAAATTTAATATTTTTTTCATAATTCGCGCGGTTGTTTGTGCGTTACTAATTGATAAAGGTGTGGCAAGATTCGCAAGTATGTCCGCTAAATCTTGGGATATATGAGCAGGGTAAGTTGAGCTAAACTTTTACTTTCAGTTTCTCAGAATTCGGATATTTGTTACTTAAAGTGTTATGTTATGCATTTTTCATTTTAAAATATTGTTTTTTTGTATTTATAATATTAAACTTGTTTTTAAACATTTGTAATCATTTTTTATTTTTAAATTTTTTATTACGGGGCCTCCTCTGTACTTTTATTCACGTTCCTTTCGAATGGATACTGAAGGGATCATGGCGATATAATTTGGCTTGATTAATCCACTGAGGACAAGTCCTGTCTTTAGGAGTGAAAATGTTGTGGCGTTTTTTTTTTATCTCCGATTTTTCTTCTTACTTCTCACGGATTAGGCGGATGATCAAACAAAACGCCAGAATTTTTTCCGAACTTCGCGAGGCGAAGGACTTGTTAGGCTAAAAATTTTTCATTATGACTACCTCGGATAAACGCTGCCACCGCACTATGGTCCAAAGGGCCAAATTTTTGGCATAAACTCTAAAAATGATCGTAAGATTCTGAAAATTTGCACGAATATCAGGGAGGATAAAATTGAATTTCAAAAAAAATTTTGTGTTATTCTGACCACGCCTTCCCCCAACAATACAACCGATATAAACAAAATTACACATATATCGTATTTATTGGTATAAATAGTAAAGTCGTCTTATATACAACCCCAAAATCAACACAAATGAAAACGCTAATACATTTATAAAATATATTTTTATCATTATTTTTTATTAAACTAATTTTCATTTTCAATTTCTGAATCCAAAATAATATTATCTAAACAAAAAAAATCTTCTTCGTCTGTTTCTCCATCCGACTTTCCGGTCATATATAGCTCTGGATCAGGAACATCGAGTAGATCAATGACTTCTTTGGGAAGGACCTTTTTAGATTTTTTTTTCCCTTTCTTTCAAACAAATTGTAGAGAGAAATGAAAGACGTCTTCAATATTTGCTAATCGGCTGCATTTTCTGGCATGAGACTTTCGATCGCTCTTGTATAATTTGTTTCGCGCTTCAGATGCATTTTCTCCAAGCACACCAACTGGAACAATAAAATGGGTTATAATATGCTCAGAAGAAATAGCTATTAAAATAATATAAAAATTATAGATGAGTTTAAAATCCAAATCCAAGATAGCCGAAAATTTTAGACTAGTTGAGAATGTCCGTCTTGCGGTATTTCCGTCATTGCTATTACAGCTTCCATTTTGTTTTGGTGTATCTACATTAAGGCCAAGCTCAATCCACAACTTCTCTTGAATACGTTTTCTACGCAAGGATACTTTAAGCTTTTCATCTCCTTTCACGTGCCATTTCTTTACTTCAATTCTATAGGAAATTCGCAGAGGAAACTCCATAAACCGTATCCATGCATGTAGCGGACTCACTCCATATTTTAAATTTTCTGATTTCACATTAAAAATCGGCGAGTTAAAATCAGTTGTTTTAAGCAATTGAGTAGGCTTTGCTCCACATAACGGACATGATTGGCACGAATTGGTTCCGGTTACAATGTTTAAGACCTTACCATCGATTAAAGTCATATGAGTTTGGTATTTTACAGTTATTATATTGCTTTTGTAGCTATAAGATAATACGTTTAGGTTTTCTATTTCCACGTCCAGATTTTTTTTCTCTTTTAAAATCAGTGCAGTACTTTCCTTCACGAACTCAATTTTCAAAGGTCGACAAAATCTCACTGACTGTGGAGTCCTATTAATCCAAATAACCCGATGATGCTGATCCATTAGCTTTAACGGTATAACAGTGGTGACAAAAAGCGAATGATCTAAGCCAACTGATTCATTCAATTGAAATCTTTGCTTATATGTCCTGTGTCCAGTAGACCCATCGAACACATAGCTCACAATTAAAGTGCATTCTGTTGCATCTGGCCAAATATCAAAAACATCCTGTTGCATTTCAAGCATGCGGTGAGCTGTATGATCTAGCAAATTTTGGAATGAGACTTCCGCTTTCGTTTCACAGATTTTAATTTCCAGTGGTCTGCATTTCAATTTGGATTCGGCGATTTGATTATATGAAGGGAAAATATCACATCCTTGTTGCTTATTTAGTGCTCCTATATTCAAATATTGCTTCTTTGTAAATCCATTTTCAATAAAAAAATGCCAGTGCACTATCAGGACTTATTGGAATCGGCTCATTCATATTAAGTTTTTTTTTTTAAATCATTTATGTCTTCACTGCTTTTAGCTTTCTGAAACTGAGGCAGCGTGTAAAAGGAGAGAAGTTGAATGAGCTTCTTCTGAAGCCAGCTCAGATGCTAATTTTCTTTTAAGGCGACGTCCTGCATCTTCATAATTCGACTTTTTTCTCCCAGTTTTCAAAGTGACTGGTTGCTTGTCAATGCGTATAACCATTTTTGAACCAAGCCATCGTGAGTGAACTGATTTAAAACGCCCTAACATACGATTGCATTTCGGTAAGTTTCTCTTAACATAGTTAATGAAATACTTAACTTTATTTAGTATTTCCCCCATATGCTCTTCAGAAAGGTCAATCCTGTCGCTTTCTGTTATTCGTTTTATAACAAAACCTCTAACAGCGTCGTCTTTCCGGTTGCTCTCCTCCCAAACTTCGAGGAGCGCTGCATGAGAAAACTCATAAACACCTGCAACATGTATTGTTTTTTCGAAAAGGGGCAAAAACGGGCGAAAACCATTACTTAAAATTGATTTTATAGTAATTTGTTAAAAACATTAATATATTACCTTCAAGGCACTTGGAGGCACTTAAAAGAAAACTTTAACAGAACACGTGTACTTTTGTTAGAATAACCTAGAACAACACACTTGCAACACATTGGACAAAACAACACAAACATGTATAAATATAGTAAAAAGTTTAGAAATTATAAATTTACATACCTTGACCTTTATTTTCCATAAAGACACTTTTAGCTTTGAATGTTCGCTTTAATTAAATCACTAGCTGCAAGTTATGAAAATTTTCCCGCGTTTTTTAGCCAAAACATAACGACACTGAACAGCTGACTTTAAAAGCGCGTAGAAGATAAGGGGCATTCCGAAAAAATCTTTCCAAAATTTTTATACATCATTTCAGTATTATAGAAACCAAAAAATGAAACAAAAATAAATTATTTCACAAAAAAAATATCATTTATGTCAAAAATTTGGGGTTTTGGACCATAGTGCACCGTCTCTGATTCTGCAGCTGTTTCGGCTAACTATTCTTTACTATCATTGAGTTCGTTCAACTTTGGAAATTTAAAAGCTCAGCGCTCGTGGCTTAGTTCGCGTGAACTTTTTTGAGGGCATTGGTTGTCAATGCTTACTATTATTTATGTCGTGGTTTTAATATCTTTTTTCGTCATATACTGAAATAGCGTGTAGGTGGCCTTTTAAAAAATTGTTTTGCTGCTTATATGAGTATATCTTCATTTTTCTTAAACTCACTTAAACTAGAGCGTTTTTCCTTGTTTTCATTTGTTCTGTTGAAATTGACTATAAACGACTTACACTGAAAAGCTTGGGCGGTGGTAGAGAACAGAAACCTAACACACCTTTTCTAAAGCTGAGGGAACGTGGTCTTCCCAATTAACAATGCATCCATGAATGACTTAAAGCAGCAGAAACTATTTGGACGCTTACTAGATGTTTAATTTCGCGTTGGCTTTTGAGTTACATAGCATTTAAGTGCTGAGTAACTGGCTAATGCTTCGAGCCCATGACAAGCCAAGCTTGCCTCCTGACTGACTTTGAACCTTGAAGAGGGCCGTTAGGAGTAAGACGTAACCCATTGAATGAATATTGTTAACCCTTGCTGGTATAAAAAATAATCAACGTTAGTAACACCGCGTTACATTTTTGAGGATTGTTGCTAACTTCAGTGATTTTAAAAAAAAATTATTTCATTATTTCTCTGGCCGTTTCTTTGACAGCTATATAAAAGACTCGTGCAATTTTTATAAAATTTAATTCGAAATTGTTAATAATATAACAAAATGATATTTTCAATATTATAAGATAATATGTCCAAACGAGAAAGGAAGTTAACTTCGGCAAACCGAAGTTTGTATACCGAAGTTTGTATTGCAGTTATAAGAAATAATCAAATTTAGTAACACCATGTAAAATTTTTTAGGATTGTAGCTGACTTCAGTGATATTAAAAAAAACATTTTTCTTTCTTTTTTAGACCAATTTTTTGACATCTATATGTTATAGTAGTCCGATTTTTATTAAATTGATTTCGAAATTCTTAAAAATATAAAAAATTATATTTTAAGATAATATGTCATTAAGCCCCAAAGCTATAATTTGTTTCATATTATTTTTCCACCAAATTTCCAAACGTTCCTATGACAGCCTTACGATATAGTCGCCCGATTTTAATAAAACTTAATTCGAAATTCAGAACCAATTAAAAAATATTATTTCCAGGCTTAGAAGATTATATGTCAAAAAAAAAACCAAAGCTATAATTTGTTTCATATTATTTTCCCACCAATTTTCCGATCGTTTCTATGACAGCTATATGATATATGTTATTTCCAAGCTTAGGAGGTTATATGTGAAGAAAAACACCGGAGATATAATTTGTTCATATTATTTTACCTCTAACTTTCCGACCGTTCCTATGGCAGCTATATCATATACTCGTCCGATTTTGATAAAATTTAATTCAAAATTCAGAACTAATTAAAAAATCTTATTTTCAAACATAGAAGACTAAGATATAAGTTTTTCATAATTTTTGACTAATTTTACAAACGTTTCTATGGCAGCTATATGATATAGTCGTCCGATTTTGATCAAAATTAATTCGAAATTCAAATGAGTTAAAAAATATTATTTCCAAACTTAGAAGGTTATATGTTAAAAAACACCGAAGACATAATTTTTCGCATTATTTTACCACTAATTTTCTGATCGTTACTATGGCAGCTATATGATGTAGTCGTCCGATTTTGATAAAATTTAATTCGAAATTTAGAACTGAATAAAAAATGTTATTTCAAAGCTCAGAAGGTTAGATGTTAAAAAACAGCGAAGATATATTTTTTTTTAAATTTTTTTTCCCGATATGGGGAAGATAAGATATAGTTGTCCGATCCGGCTGGATCCGACTTATATACTACCTGATATAGAAAGAAGACTTTTGAAAAAGTTTCAGCCCGATAGCTTCAAAACTGAGAGGCTAATTTGCGTACAGAAGGGCGGACAGACGGACATGTCTAGATCGACTTGTTTAGTGACGCTGATCAAGAATATATATACTTTATGGGGTCGGAAACGTTTCCTTTAGTGCGTTGCAAACTTTTGACTGAAATCATTATACTTTCTGCAAGGGTTTAAAAATGTAAAAAAGCCTTAACCTAGGGAAACTAAAAGAACATTTTCTACCCACCACCTGGAAAAAATATCTAAAAAAAAATAAAGGCAAAAGAAAATGTGCGATAATGCCGAAGAAAAAGAACATGTCGTAGGAGAATGAAGAAAGAAGGCTCTCTTTTTTTAGCATCCGCTGCAAAAGATTTTTTTGCCTTGCATAACTGGCCTACGCCATGCGCTTTCCAGTGCCGACAATGGAATGCATACATACATAAATATCTCCCCTTGCCATTAATCGCGTGTTCCTATGTAAAGTCAAATTTGCAAATTGAAAAAATACACAAAGACTACGAGCACAAAAATAAAAAATGAAAAACCTAATAAAAAAAACGATTTTAAATTTAATTAATCTTACAATCACATCGAACCCTTTTGAAATAAACCTATTCCAATTTTTTTCTCTTTTATAAGTATTATTTGATACATACATACATATATAAATTAAACGAATTTAGTACTTAATATAATCAAATTTTTATTTCAGCAATATTTCATTTCTCACAAGTCTACTCAAATAAGTGAATATAACTGAATTTAAAATATTATTAATTCTTAGAATAAAAACCAAATATAAACCAAAATGTGAAATTAATAGCTAAAAATATATTGTTAGCCGTTATGAGAAAGGAAGTAGGTATTTATATTTAATAAAACCAATTATAATGAAGTCTAACTAATATTCTCCTTATCTGGGGATTATTGAAGTCGGAGTGCCGGGGTAAGAAGGTGTAGTTACTCCCTGGGATCCTGAGGATGCATAAAAGACATACAAGATCATGCACCTTCGCAATACCTTGCGAGGAAAGGGGAGTGACGTATGCAGGGTTATCCCTTCTGTTTTGTTGGTGTTGTTTTTTTGTCTATTTTCCTTTACTTTCTCCTTTTTTTT
Organism: Drosophila biarmipes; assembly: GCF_025231255.1. Taxonomy (NCBI): domain Eukaryota; kingdom Metazoa; phylum Arthropoda; class Insecta; order Diptera; family Drosophilidae; genus Drosophila; species Drosophila biarmipes. Next base: position 492,794 of record NW_026114533.1, read on the forward strand.
GCCTTCTCAAACTTAGTACACGAAATTTAATTTATCTTTAATAGCATTCGAGCAATGGTAACGTGGCGGTACCCTTTTCATTAAAAAACCCACCCCAAGCCGACCAGACCTAAATAGAAGCCGAGGACATCGCGTACTCCGCTCAAAGCGTTATTTCTTTCCACCAGCTCATTTTCCAAACTAAACTGTATATGCTAAAGATATTGTTGGCGCCCAACGTGTAAGGCCTGATCTTGGCTGTCTTGTCTTAAAATATATAAGTAAACAACTTCAGACTAAACGGAGTTTACTTATTGTATAAAAATAATGTATACCGTTGGGAACAAGAAACATGGTCAGACTCTATATCTTTCTTTACCCGTTCTAACCCAATCAATTATGCCGTTGAATTTGTTAACAAAAAGATAAGGGAAGTCTCATAATGGCAACAGATCATTTTTCTGGATTAACGAACCAAGGTTGTAGGTACGTTCCAAAAATTAGACTATAATATTTAGGTAGTGAGATTGAAAATAAATCAGATTGGATATGGATTACATAGAAATGTCTATGTCCTGCCACGCAGCAACTTTTCTGTGTTAGGTTCTTAGGGTATTTCTGGATTAAATAATATCGTATTTTAGGTCTTCTACCGTTCTACACTATTCTCAAAATGGGTATATTTTTTCTGGGGTTCATTTGTTTTTTAGGTATTACAAATCGCTTACAAAAACAAATGTTGCAGCGCAGTGCAGTGCTTAGAGTTTTTAGCTAACTAAGTTTTTAACTAAAGTTGTGTTGTATAAATGTTTAAATGGCCAACAAGGTTGCAAGTGTTAGAAAATCAACAGCGAAATACAGTATCGGGGAGTAAACATTCAGAGGTTGATGATCAGCGTCAGGACAGAGCCAGTCATGGTTCCGATGAATAAGGGACGAATGCAGGATACCTTTCTTCTACACGAAGTCAGGCCGAGCCTTGGTTTGCTCAGTTAGACACAAGTTTGAGAACAGATAGTATCACCCAGATAATAATAAATTGGAAGTTGCGCTTTTCTGGTCGTTCAAATATGTCGATCGACGACTTTATCTATCGGGTAACATTCCAAACATTTATTGGTAAATATACCTGTCACTTGTAGAGTACTAGATTCGTCGGAAAGAATGGAACACGTAAAAGGAAGTGTTTCCGACCCCATAAGGTATATATATTCTTAATCAGGATAACTAGCCATGTCCGTCTGTCCGTCGGTCGGTATAAAAGCTAGAACAGCCAAACTTGGCATGCAGATTTCTGACACTTCTAAGTAACTTCTAGAAGATGAAAACTATCGTTCACGATATCGCATTCGGATCGCGGAAGTCACTCCCGTCGGGAAGAAATGTGCCACTTCGGCGACACTTCGGGAATTCACTTCGGCGACTCTTCTTGAAGTGTCTTCGGCGACACTTCCAGGAGTGACTTCGGCGATACTTCTGAAAGGAGTGACTTCCGCGATCCGAATGCGATATCGCCGAAGTGACTTCTGGAAGTGTCGCCTAAGTAACTTCTGGATGTGTCGCCGAAGTGATTCCGAGAAGTGCCGCCGAAGTGGCACATTTCTTCCCGACGGGAGTGACTTCCGCGATCCGAATGCGATATCGCCGAAGTCACTTCTGGAAGTTACTTAGAAGTGACTTAACAGACGCTTGCAGAAGATACCTTTCCCCATTGGAAACCTTGGAAATCTTGAATAAAAAAACTTGTTTTTACATGTTAGGCAATATTTTGCATTTATTTTTTCCATAAGGTGGAACATAAGGTAAGAACTATAGGAAACAAAAATTTAAAAAAATTATATATTTGGTGTTTTTTAACATATACCTTTCTAAGCTTGGATATGACATTTTTAAATTAGTTCCGAATTTCGAATAATATTTTATCAAAATCGGACGACTTTATCATATAGCTCCCGTAAGAACAATCGGAAAATTAGTGGTAAAATAATATTGAAAAATTATATCTTGTGTGTTTTTTAATATTTTTTATTTTTGGAAATAACATTTTTTATTTGGTTTGGAATTTCGAATTAAATTTTATCATACCATAGGAACGATCGGAAAATTAGTCGGAAAACATGAAATAAAAATTATATCTTTGGTGTTTTTTAACATATAACTTTGTAAGCTTGAAAATAACATTTTTTAATTAGTTTCTGAATAATCCATCGTTGTTTTATTGCAACTTAAAGTTCTATACCTCTAAAAAAAACACCCGTTACTACCTGCAATAGAAAGAAGACTTTTGGGAAAATTTCAGCTCGATAGCTTAAAAACTGAGAGACTAGTTTGCGTAGGACAGACAGACGGTCATGGCTAGATCGAGGATATGCAGGATATGACTCACGCGGTCTTTTGACATGCCTACAGTCTCACTTATTTCGAGTATCTTCAATCGGCCGTCTGCCAATACGAGATCGTGAATTTTTGTCACGTTTTCCTTCGTGGTATGATACTATCATCAAAATCCGACGTGCGACTACATAAACCAATTTTTGGCGGTCGCAATCGAAGGAGAAGAGTTACCGTACACAGCATCCAAGCGGTCTTTAATATCGCTGCGCTATTTTTCTTCCAAAAACAAAATTTGAATCACAGACCGATATTGTTCTTTCCCATTTTTCTAAAATCCCCGGACACGTCCGATTCCACACTCAACCAAAATCAAAAAATCAAATGCCCGTTACTCAGCTTAAGATAGCAAATGTGAAATGGAAATATATAACAAGCAAAGCGATATTTTAGGGCTCCACCTACAGTCTATTTCAGTATATGCTATGTGGGCGGCTGACAGATTTAAACGTTTAAGCCTAGATCAACGGCAGATCATTTGGCGGTAGTTGGGAAGTGGCTATCAGACTAGCGAATCAAAATTAACTAACAAAAGTGTTGTTGCGATAGATTATAAGAACTAGTTCGACGGGACATTTCTAGCACTAGCACTATTGATATTGGGCCGATAGGGCGATCGATATAATGTATGGGAAAAGTGCACACCATTTGCACGTGTAAAATGTTCGCTCTTTTTTTGATTTGGCACGGGAAGAAGAACCCACGTGTCAAAAACCTCAAGTGTCGAACAACACATTACTGCATGTACCAGGGTTCAACGGTAAGAAGTCGTCACTTTATCCATGGATGTTGAGTACCGGATGGGAGCGTAACAGTGCAGCCATGTCGGGCCGACCAGCAGCCAGAGTATCAGCAGAGCAGCTGGCTGCACGGAAAACTAATGTTGCTGACTTGGTAAAGTTTTCCGGAAAGCCTGAGGACTGCCCAATTTGGTTTTGGCCTATGTGGTTTTTCGAACGCGAGAACCTGACGCAGTTGCGCCACGTACTGGAGGGACCAACAAAGTTAGCGGTTCGGAGCTTAATGCTCCATGCAAACTTCGTATCGCATATACTGTCCACACTAAAGATGAGTTTCGGAAGGCCGGAAATAATAATTGATTTGTTGCTTAAAGAAATAAAATATTTATCCTCGGTGAGGGAAAAGAAGTTGGAGAACCTAGTCGACTTTTCTATGGTGGTGCAACACGTGTGCGCCACCATGAAGGCGTCTAAGTTAGAGCAGTACCTAAACAACCCTGCTCTAACGCAAGAGTGGGTATCCAAACTGCCATGCATACTCCGGACCTTTTTGGACATGCACAAGATGACTCGTCGTGTGTGTACCCTGGCAGACTTTAGCGCATGGCTCTCGCAAATGCCGCAAGGAGCGAACAGCGTGATAGTTCCCAGTTCGCAAGCTAGGTCTGAGAGGCGACACGTGGTGTGTAAGGCATGCAAGGTGTGTCTAAAAAGCTGTGGATCAGTTCAGGAGTGCAGGAAGTTCCTAGAGATGACAACTTCAGATCGTTGGAAAATGATCAGGTGATTAGGACTGTGCTGGCGGCGCAACTGAAACCACGTTGTCCAGTCTAGCGGTATGGCTGGCACTTGCGGCTTAGAAGGGTGTCCGCAGAAGCACCACCCATTGCTACATCGGGAAAGCCGTGAAGGTGTTCAGGCTAACTGTATTGCTCATCGTCAAGATGCAGCCGCTGTGGCGCTTTATTCCAATGGGAATCAAGTTAGCACATACGTCTTTTTAGACGACGGATCTTTTCTCACCCTGATTGATGAGCCCCTGTTGGCGGCCCTAGGAGTGAAGGGACAACGACAGCCACTCTGTATGCATTGGACCGCAGGAATGAAGAATAAGTACAAGCACCTAAGACACTTACCAATGGAAGGCTACGCCGGGGTCCAACCGAGACTGCTGATCGACCTTAACCATTGCGGTCTTGGACGCGCCCTCCGCACAAGGGAAGACAATAACTGTGGTAAGAACAGCTAGTGGGTTACTGAGCAGAGTGTTAATCCCAGTCTGATGACGATCTCCTGGCCATCCGGCAATTGGAGGCAAATACAACGCGCTTCGAAAGATGGTTTGAGACCAGCCTGCTGTGGAGGCAAAAGGATAGTGATCTACCCGATAGTCTGCCCACCGCCCTCAAGCGAGCTCATTGTCTTAATCAGAAGCTCTTGCGTCAACCAGACCTGGGTGGCGAGGTGCGGCGACAACTAGACGAGTACGTTCGGAAAGGATATGCAAAACCAATCTCACCAATAGGAGTTGAAAGTCCTTATTGGTATCTGCCAATATTCCCCGTAGTCAACGTTAATAAGCCGGGAAAGCTTACCATTGACACAGAAGAAGAGACAATTAACTTGGCTAGAACCGTGCACCATATACATTCTCAAGCGGGATTCCAGATACCCAACTGGGTTTCCAACTCCCGAACAGTCCTGGGGCACTAGGACAAGAGAAGGGTGTGATGGTACAACTGGTTCTTGGCATGTGGAAAGGTACAAAGGAAGATATGATAAGGAGATTTGGCGGTCTGTTAGTCAGTGGGACGACTGGAAGCAGAATGGATCAAATGGAAGCGATGGCTTCATTACACTCCCAATATCGTATTGTGCATCCCAGGTGCTATATGCCTATACAGCTGCCGGGGCACCAGGTGGAGATGCACACTCTTGTAGATGCCAGCGAAAGTGGATTCGCAGTAGTGTGTTATCTAACCGCTATCTGCTGCTGCTTGCTGAACAGCAAAAAAAAGGTGGCTCCGCGGAGGCTGGTATCTTTCCCACGCCTGGAATTCATAGGCGCTACTCTTGGTGCCATGCTGGCATATGAAGGACAAGAGAAGGAAGGACATGCCGTTGGCAATGTGCCAAAATTCCTATGGCAGGAATCAGAAGGCTGACCAACTGAATCAGTCCAAAAAACCGACGAAACTGATGCTGAACTAAAGGTGCAGTTTATTAGAGTATGCATGAGTCATGCAGAGCTATGGATCCGTAGAGATTTCCTTCTTGGACCAGACTGCTGCGGAGTATGGCGAATGTGATCTGGAGCCTGCGATGCTGGAAAGCGAAAGTGGTGACAGCCAAACAAGTTGAAGACTCGACTCCCAAGATGATCTTTTAATGGCAGAAAGTATCGTATGGTCAGATGCGCAGGCCGAGCACTACCAGGATGAGCCGTCATTGCTGCGCATGGCCCAACCTCTAACGAGGAGAAGTTCTTTGTGCAAATTGGGGCCGAACCTCGACAGTAACCGTGTGTTACGACTTCAAGAGCGAACAAAGATGGGAAGCGGCAAGGTCAGAGTGGTCCTTCCTAGCAGTAGTCCCATCATGCCTATTGATAATCTTCCTCCAAAGTAAGACAGGCTTCCTTGATATGACAATACTAGACTAAGAAGCCTTAAAGCAAACTTATATAAGAAATACAAAATGTAGGTAAGGCCATCCGATTTTTCATGAGATGGTGTGGCTCGTACTAATTTTATTGTATTTAACAGTTATTGCTTTGTAAATTTTTTTTTAACGTAAACAGATTACTCATATCAATACCTATCCATTGACCTAAAAAAAAGTTTGCCACGCCCATTCTGACGCCCACAATTCGCAAACACCGCTAAAAGTTTTTATGATAAAAAAAATGTTCACTGATATGTATTTGTTAAATCAATACCTATCGATTGACAAAAGAAAATGTACCACGCCCATAAATAAAAAAAAATATTGAATAAATTATTACTAATCATTTGCAACATTTTTGCTCCTCTCTGATGTCAACGTGTTAACATTGTTTTGTTAGGCGATGATCGACCACCACTAGCTTACCCGAATTGGCTTCTTTTGTAATAGATGGATTGAACAAAAATTTGCAGTCAGACGTTTTATATCCAATAAAACCTTTAACTCTGTAAACCACCCTCTTCAGTTATTAAAATTAAATCACCTCAAGTTTTTTAACAATACTTTAACGTGAATTTCAAGTTACCTGAATGATATATCTCAGAGGTCTAGGCCCTTCTCTGTTGTCTATGTTTTTTATACCCTTGCAGAAGTTTGCAACGCAGCGAAGGAGACGTTTCCGACCCCATAAAGTATATATATTCTTGATCAGCGTCACAAGACGAGTCGATCTAGCCATGTCCGTCTATCCGTCCGTTTTCTCTCAGTTTTAAAGCTATCGGGCTGAAACTTTCCCAAAAGTCCTTATTATCTTATGATATTGGTAATATAAATTTTTATATTTTTAAGAATTTCGAATTCAATTTATTAAAATTATCAATCATTTTTTATAACTGCAAGGGTATACAAACTTCGGCTTGCCGATGTAACTTCCTTTCTTGTTTTAGCTTGTTTTCAGATTTGTTAATAAAGGCTCTAACGATTTCAATCTTTGTTTTAAGTTTTACAGCTATTTAGATTCGTCAACAAATTGTTGTAACAAGGAATAACGCTATAGTAGAGTTCCTCGACTATCCGATACTAATATTAAGGGAGCAAACGGGAAATGGAGATATATAAGCAGGAGAGCCTTATTGTAAAGTGCAACCTACCCGCTATTTCAGTATATGTTATTTGGGCAGCAGACAGATTTAAGCTTTTAAGCCTTTTGTGGGCGTAAAGTGGGCGTGGCAAAATTTTTAGGTCAATCGATAGATATTAATGAGACAAATACAGTTTAGCAAAAAATTGTTTTTAGCATGAAAACTGTGGTCACCACAGTTTTGGGCGGATTGTGAGCGTTAGAGGGGGCGTGGCAAATTTTTTTAAGTCAGTCAATAGGTGTCAATGTGACAAATAAATTTCAGCTTCAATTTTTTTTATAATCATATTCGGCGTTAGAGTGGGCGTGTCACCCTGCGTGTCTGCATGCCAAGTCTTACTGTTTTAGCTTTTATAGTTTCCGAGATCTCAGCGTTCATAGGAACTGAAGGACATACACACTTCTCAACTCTATACAAAAATAGTGACCACCGCACCTTCATCAAACAACCGTTCTGATAACCACTTTTATGACAAAAATGTACTATACACTCAGGTAAATAATCACACTTTCTACAAGTTTTACATTCAACATGCTGCAATTGAACATACCTTTATATAAAGTGTAGAATTAATTTAGTTCTGCTTCTGCAACAGCTGTTGCCTTGGGTGTACTGCCTAGTTCGTCATGGGCTTACCTCAGTACCGCCCAAAGGAGGCCCATGTCGCCATACGGTTAACAAATTTTTTTTTTATATATTTTTCGACCAGCTCCTTTAGTAATACTAGTCTTCAAGCATAATCATTACCAGTGTATGGGTAAAGTCGCTTACTGGACCACTTCATCTAGGTCAAAGAATTGCTGCCTGAGATCATTCATCCGGCTTATCCTACCACTTTCGGCAGTATCTATGCCGTAATTTTTTTTAAGCTTTTTGCTTTAACCGATCTTTAATGTCGATTCTTGTATGACTTGTCTCTCCTATAAATAAAGTTGACACAGATGAGTGAGTGAATCCTGTGAAGCCGGATGACAATGTGAGTCCAGTAAGGCTGGATGATGTTTTGTATCCTGTGAAGCTGGATGAAGCTAAATAGAGGAGGTGATTTTTGATGATGATGCATTGACTGTAATATGCTGATCAGTCATTCTCATAACCAGTGGGTAATTCTAAGATCATGTAAAATTTTTTTATATTGGCAACGGCTTGATTTATTGGGTGCTGGTCATTTTGAGCACCCTTGGGTACGAAAACTTAATTTAAAATATCTGTTCAAAAGTTCTAAAGTTTTTGCCTTAATGCTGAATTGGTAATTAAAGAATTTGTTCCCAACAAACGGATAACTAATAATAGTCTTTAACTGGTGACAAAAAACTAAGCATTTTATTTTTGGCCTATCAAAATGGTAGAGGACTTAATATGAAGCTACCTAAGCTTTATGCTGCCTCCACTGCCTTATCCGAAAACTTTCTGGTCTTTACTTGGTTGGTCCTTGGTTTACCAATGCGCTTTAAAGACTTAACAACATAAAATCTAACAGTTTTAACAAGTATAAAAAACTGGGTAGGCCTGCAGTTTTTTAGAAGTATGTGGTGACTCGAAAGGATATTAATGTTCTCAACAGTCATTGCTATTCTATGTATCTAAATCGATGTAAATTTGAATTTTCAAATGATCCGAAACAGTTTTACAATTTTGTTAATGCCGAGCGTAAGGCATCTGCATTGCCTTTATCGGTACGTCTGAACTCAATGGAGGCATCAACGGATTCTGAAATTGCTGATTTATTTGCTGAGTTTTTCCAAACTACTTATAGTTCGACAGCTTGGTCAAGTTCTAATTACCCTAATCCCTTAAATAGGTCAAATTGTATTTTTCCCATGTAATTACCGAAAGCTCTCTCTTTTTAAAGATTTAGCAACAATAACGATAGCGTATTATCCCGGTCCAGATGGACTTCCTGAATTTCTTGTGCGTCAACCGTTTGTAAATCGATTCCTCATCTTTTTAATTTGTCTATTTCATCAGTTTTTTTACTATCATAAAAAGAGTGAGAAGGCTGACATTCTATATACAGATTTTAGTAAGGCTTTGACTCCGTTAACCACACTTTTCTTCTATTCAAATAATATCGGCTTGGGTTTCCTGGTAACCTATTAACTTGGGCTTCAAGTTACTTGAAATGTAGGACTGAGAGAGTTATATTCAAGAACGCTGTTTCAAAATTGATCTACGTTACATCTGGAGTGCCTCAGGGTAGTCTTTAGGGCCCTTTGCTGTTTACTTTGTTTATTAACGATCTTTCCTCTACACATTCTCGTGCACTAATGTATTCTGATGATGATAAGCTTTGTTTATCAAATAACGATATAACTTAAAACTTACAGTCAGATATTGATTGTTTTAATGGATGGTGTAAGTACAACCTTTTAAATTTGAACTACGTTTTTACTTTTTATAGGGGTATTTCTACGTTTATCAGTTACTTTCTTAAAAAAATACGCCACTCGACCGTATGTAATCAGTTAACGATTTCGGAGTTCTTTTGAACCATAAACTTAAATTTTACTTCCAACTTATGTCCACTGTCAACCATGAGTGTTATTGTGGTTATAAAGCGTTGCTCTGAAGAGGTTGATGGCCTTTATACAATCAAATTATCATTTACATTACTTGTCCGTCTTATTTTGGAATATTGTTCGTCGGCTTGAAGTCCATAATATCAAGTGCACATTGACCGTATTGAGTCAGTCCAAAAAAATTTCTTATATTTGCCCTTCGTAGTTTCCTGTTAGACTATCACGAAACTATTAACCGTTAAATTTGCCACGATGTACATAAAATGTTTGTCTGTACTTTCTTTCTCGTTCTACGTAATAACTGTAACAATCTTTATCATTTAATTTGCATTTCAACTTCTATCACTGTAGTAAAAACTAATATTTTAACTAATTTGCTTCATTTTTAGTTATGCCTTATATTTTCATTTGTATCCCATCTCTATTTGTTTTAGGTGTCTTCCGCGCGAACTCGCATTTTTTGCCCAAATTGATAATAGGGGCCGACGCGTAACAAGCACGCGCTTGTTGTCTTTTGGCCACCTGTTTGTACTGTTCGAAGTACATCCACGTCCATCATATATCCCCTATTTCCCACAGAGAGCTTTTGGCTGCTTTAGTTGATTTCAATCTTCTTCTTCTTTTTTTCTTTCATGACTCCCTTGTCTCTACGCCTTTATCTGCCTAAGATTTCGTTGACGGTCTGTTAGAATTATCATTACAGCAAGTAAGCGAAATTCTAAAAACAAATAATCAAATCTGGTGTTTCACAGTCACGGATTCTAGAATTGACCCACTGGTTGTGCCTAAAGACCGATATCATCCCACGTTGGAACCAACAATTTGTCTCCCCTGCATCGATACCCTTTCTCCTTTACTTCTTTAACTAAATCTAGATGCTTTCGTAAATGTGACTTAAATGAAATAAATATAATTATAAACAAGAAAGGAATTTTTCTTGGCAAGCCAAAGTTCTTATACTATTCCACCTATAAGAAATAATAAATGGTGGTAACACCGTGTTTAACTTTTAAGGATTGTTGCAAGCTTCAGTGATATTAAAAAAACAGTTTTTTTACTATGTCATTATGCAGTGTCAGAATGCAGTGTGAGAGAGGAGGTGGTGTCATAGTGGCTGCTAGCCCTGAATTCGGGAGACTTTAACCTCAGCTCTGTTTACTGGACGTATGAACAACAAGCATCTGCTATGGTACCCGGAAATGTGCATAAATCACAGGAAATAATTGTCATTGATGACTGTTTTAGTTAGGGCCTCACCTTCATTAATTATATTTTTAATGACTTGCATAAGCTTCTTAATTTAATCTTCATTATTGTTCACTCTTGCGTAACTCTTACTAAATTCACAATTTCAAATACTGTTGTGCATCACAAACTACTTTTTACTGTTTTTGAAAATGACTTTCCTTTAGATATAACTTTTTTTCGTGTACTCAGGTGATGTTAAATAACGTTTTCTGTGCAATGATATTTCTTTCCAGACCAGACTTGTATCCCGATAAATAGCTGCTTTGACAAATAACTGTATTTAAATAGGACTAAGTGTAGGGTAATAACTTTCTTTCATGTCAAACCTTTATACTAGGGCTTATTGGATATAATAGCCCTAATAAACGATCTTAGGTTCGTTTGGACCGAGTACTACATTTTGATGATGGCATTTCACCAACGAATACAGCTTGAGTTGCGCTTGACTTTATTAGAAGGTGTTCAAAAAAATTGAATGACCAGAAGAACTTAACATTGTCTTATCCATTTATTTTAATAAATAAGTTTTAATTCTCTTACCCTCCAGTTGCAAACCGCAGAATAATTCTTAGAGCAGTTCGGACGGTACTATATGTTATCCAAGATGACATTTATTATACCGACTTGGTAAGCTAGCCTTTCTTTTCTGATTCACACAGATTAATTTTGATTCATACAGATTAATGATTAATCATACAGATTAATGATGATTAATCATACAGATTAATGAGAAATTACATTCCCCTAATTTTAAATCTTTCTGGATTTAACCACTTAACATTTAAATGAATATTTTCTTGCCTACACATTAAGAAGCCAAAGATTGTTGCTAAGCGGGCACTATGAAAATAATAATTAAATTTGTCAACGTCATACTATTATATACATATGTATTGCATTCTAAAGATTTGTGTTCTCTCACATAAAGATCTGGTACAGTGACTTTAGCATATGAGCTTCCCTCGAAGACTAGTGACACAACCGGGGTAATGGGCTTAAGCTGATTCATTAGAAAGCTGCGGAGACTGGATTCGTCCAGCGAGTAGTCCAGGTTTGTGATTTGCAAAGTTATTGCATCGCTGGCCTTCGACAAATTGCCGAAAGAGTGGTCTTCACTATCTGCATCTTTTACACTTTTTATCTTTCGAGAGGATAATGCGGTTACTTTTGGGCTGGATATGGGCCAAACAGGTAAGGGCGCGTTCATATTAAAGGCGAAGTCGCCCGCTGCGTATTTTGGTCCGGGTATAGGAAACGAACTTTTAGCGAGTGCATTATTTTGGATTGTAGCGGCTGACAAAAAAGTTTTCTGTTGCAGGACAGAATAATTTGTTTGCTGATAGACTGGTAATACATATGGTTGGTAAGTCTGGAAGGGTGACGCTGCACCCTGATGTTGCTGGGGCTGCAAATAATTGCAGAAGAGAGATTGGCCAGACACATTAAATGCATTTGCTGTAGCAGTACATGGCCGATTGTAATTGTATGGAGTGTAGCGGAGGCCGTTGTCTGAGCCGGTATTCCCATTGGCATGCACATACTGACATACATCTGGATTGCTGGATAAAGCCAGGGATGTAAAAGAAGTAGGTTCTTGACTTCCTCCAACGAACTTTCCAGTAAGAATGTCAGACTGTGAGGTATAGCCGGGAGCCCCAAATGTATAAAAGCGCATTCCACCTATTTTTAACGCCCCAGGTTTGTTGTTAGGTTGAGCGTAAAATTCAGCATACGGTAATCCTTTTGGGATATGGTGATAAAGCAATGGCTGGAAATGTTCCAATTCGTAAAATGCATTTCCTGTTTTTTCGCTTCCGTTCCGTGGCCAGCTAGAATGATACAAAATAAATACACAAATAAAACAAAAATTTTAAAGATAAATGTTGGAAATGGTATAATAAAATAAAGGGTTTCAAACATATTTAAACTTATACAAAAAAAAGGAAACGATTTAGTCGTGTGCCTCCATTATCAGATCCCCCTTAATCAGCTTAGGATACCAAACGATTTGAGATTGTCGAGCGCTACCTAAGATTACATTTGGTCATATGGCGTCAGACATGTTTCAGCGTTATGCACGTTTAAGTGGGCGGGGAAATCCTTTGTTGGGCCAACATTTTCAGTTAAAATATTTATGCTTGCTTAGAGTGGTTGGTAAGCGCTAGAGAAATCTCCAGAAAGTGCAAACGCAATCCCAGAATTGTTTATATATATATAGGCGTTGATGCACTTCGAACAGTACAAACAAGTGGGCCAACGACAGGCGCGGGGCCCTTCATCAATTTGGGCAAAAAATGAGAGTTCGCGAGGAAAATAAATACATAAAACAAATAGAGACACAAATAAAAATGAAACGCACAACTAAGAATGAAGCAAATAAGTTAAAATATTAGTTTTTAATACCGGGATAGACGTTGAAATGCAAATTAAATGATAAAGGTTGTTATAGTTATTACATAGAACGCGAAAGGGCTGGTGCACACAAAAATTTAATGTACATAGTGGCACATTTAGAGGATAATAATTTCGTGTTAGTCTAACAGGAACATTGAATGTTAGGCGGTCCAAAATATCTGCAGAAACAATGTTACCTCTTATAAGATATTGTATAAAAATAGTACCAAGCACTGCTCTACGATTTACAAGTGTAGGTAAATTAAGCAATGGTAATCTACTCTGGTAGGAAGGTAGCCTTACGTTTTGATCCCAGTTCAAACTACGCAGGGCAAATAAGAGAAATTGTATGTTTCACACTGAAACAAACTTTCACTGCGTAGGAAGCCAGGAATCTGCATGCCAAGTATAAATAGTATAGTTTATATAGTTTCCGAGATCTCTGCGTTCATACGGACCGACGGACATGGCTAGATCGACTCGGCTAGTGATCCTGATCAAGAATATGTGTACTTTATGGGGTCGGAAACGCTTCCTTCTACCTATTACATACCTTCCGACGAATCTAGTATACCCTTTTAGTATACGAGTAACGGGTATAAAAATGTTATTTCCAAGCGTAGGAGGTTATATGTTTAAAACACCAAATATATAATTTTTTTTTTTTTTTGATTTGATGTGTGTTTAATGTGTTATTTTTTCAACCTTGTTAGGTATCATTAGCGTTCAGCAGAGTAAACTTTATTACTATATACTATCCATCAGTGCGGGTTCCTTCACAATAAAGTGGTAGCCTAGATACAATCATAACTTCATCGTCTTCAAATACTTTAGTATTACTACTAATTTAGTTCAATCTTTGTACCTACTTTTTGCAAAACTACTATAAATTTAAGCCATCATTTTACTCAACATTACACCGCGCATCGCCAGAAAGGAACAGATCCAGTATAAGTTTTAAAAGATCAATCTATACATAAGAAAATTGTATTCGTGCATTTTTCCACAATTCTGCTTTCTTAATGGTCCGTTCTCCGTCTTTAAGTAAATTTTTCGAATTGACCATCATTTTATGACAGTTTTATTTAGGTAATCCCTATCAAACATTAAACATTTTTTTTCAGTTCATGTACAATTTGAATGCACTGTACGAAAAAATCGTCGGTTGACTGTTTGACCCCTAACTGATATGATCGGAATATTAAAATCTGTAAAAACCATTTTGAAATACCATTTGTGCCTACGAAAAGTCAAATCTCGTTTGGTACCGAAAACGCTCAATTTTATGCAAAAAACTCGTCGCGTTGATGCTTTCTGACTATCAGGACAAGCTCAAATGCATAATCTCGGGCGATGAGACTTGAATTTATGCTTACGACCCTGAAACAACAAACTAATCAAGGTTATGGTATTTTCGTTGTGTGGTGCACTATTAATTCCTACTACCTGGCCAAACGTTAAGAAGGAATATTATTTGAGCGTTATACGTCGTATGCTTGAAGCACTTCGACGCATTGCATCACGATATTGCGATACATTTCGCAAAGAATTCGACGTATATCGTTCCGCAACCACCGTATTCTCCTGATTTGGCTCAGTGACTCAAGAGACCACTCCGGGGAACGCGTTTCGAGTCGATTGAAGAGATTAAAACGGAATCGACGAGGGCGCTCATGGCTTTACCGGAAAGGGACTATTTGGCCTGTTTCGAGGACTTGAAAAAACGTTGGATTAAGTGTATTTTAAAGATCCTAATATACCGATCACATCAATTAGGGGTCTAACAGTCAACCGACGATTTTTGAGCACTGATTCCTTCACTTCATTGACGTGTTGGCCATCTGTTGACGTCGATGGTCGTCCGAAGCGCTCAAAGTCATCAATACGTTCCCGACCCTCTTTAAAGTCTTTGTTCCACTTATAAATATTTTTCTGGGACATGGTAGAACTTTAAAGGCCTTCCGCAACATCTTCAACGTTTCCACAGCAGATATTTCACTTTAATGGCACTTCTTTGCTCAATTAAATCAGACATTGTAAAAATCGACAAATGCACTCTTGATCGTTTGGTAAATTAATACTGATAATGACATTGACATGAAATTACCGCCAGATGTCATCAACAGTCCTGCCCACTCAAGAAAAAAGAAACTAGTCCGCCATCTTAAGCCCGCGAATTTTAAATTGATTAAAATAAATAATAAATTAGAAATTATTTTTTTTTTTTACTTCCTGTTTTGATGATAATGGGTATTTCTTTAAAGTATAAAAATAAACAAAAATTTAACTGAAGTACGAGTATAGTGGTCTTCTCTTACCTATCTTTTGAGTCAAAATAATATATGTAGTTGAGTGCCTCTACTATCAGATACCAGTTACTCAGCTTAAAAGAACATAAGAGAAATGGGAATATATAAGCAGCAAAGCGATATTGAATAGCGCCACCTACCAGCTATTTCGTTACATGGTAATGTGGGCGGCAGAAAAACTTAATCGTTTTTGACATTTGTAGAAAACTTTATTTTAGGTCAATCGATAGACGAACAGACGGACATGGCGAGATCGACTCGGCTTGTGATCGTGATCAAGAATATATATACTCTTCCTTTTGCCTCTTAGATACCTTCCCACGAATCTAATATACCCTGTTACCCTACGACTAACAGTGTGACCGTATATTTTGACGGGCTTCAATTGGTTCCTTAATTTCAATTTGTTTAACCGATTTTGTTTCCTTAGAAATTAAAATGATGAATTATTTTCCGTCATGGCACCATTAGCAAAATCCGCTTCAGCCCAATTTATAGCCCCATTTAGAGGCCACTGTGCACGCTCCCGGGGCTCAACCTTATCCATGTAACAAGCGGTAAAGGCAGCATATGACATATACTCCGATTGCGTTTTGACAGCAGGCGAGAGCGCCGCAGACATCAAATCAGTTCAGATCCTCGAGCAAATACCTCAAGCTCCAGTCTCTCCGTCCCAAACTTCGACATTCTACAGCTGTCGGCTCCCTCCTAGCGATAAAGAGCTTTTCTCTGGCGAATATCTTCGCTGGCCGACTTTCCGGGACCTTTTCACGGCGATATATATAAAAAATACCAGTCTAAGGCCCGTCCAAAAATTTTTTTATCTAAATTCAAAAACGCGTGACGAAGCACATTCCATAGTTTCGACTCCCCAATGCTGGCTTTCGCTCAGCATGGAACAAACTAACTGAGCGTTTTAAAAATAAGCGATTTCAGGGGAAAAGTCACCTGAAAACTGTGTTCAATGTGCGATTAAATAGAGTTTGGCAACGCACAAAAAAGTTCAATGCTCAGGCAGGGTTCTAAACTGATAAATGTGGTCAGCCAGAAGTTTACAACGCAATGAAGGAGATGTTTCCAACCCCATAAAGTATATATATTCTTGATCAGCATTGCTAGACGACTTGATATGATATAGTCGTCCGATTTTAGGACAATTTAATTTGAAATTCGGAAGTAATTAAAAAATGTTATTTTCTATGTTAAAAAAACACCAAACTGTAAGATATAATTGTCCGATCCAGATCGTACCGACTTATATACTACCTGCAAAAGAACGAAGACTTTTGGGAAAGTTTAAGCTTCAAGTAATAGCTTTAAAACTGAGTGACAGACGGAGGGACAGACGGACGGACAAACGGGCGGACAGACGGACATGGCTAGATTGACTTGTCTAGTGATAAACTGATTTTATGCGTCTGGGGTACCAAATTTAAGCTACATCCAAAAGATTGAGGTCTGGCCTGTGCAGTGTCCGCAAGAGCAATTTGTTTTCAGGATGTACACGAGAATGATGACGACCATTACACTGCTTGCACGAATGTTTCGATTGAAATTGTGAAGATCGGTGGCCAGGCCGTAGGCAATAGAAGCAAAGCGAACAATGGAGCGTCGTTGTTCCGTGTTCAGATTTTGATATGGCGAGCATCTATACAGCTAATGGGCAGAAAATTAATGACGTGGCTAAACCGGCTCGTCTTGTGATCCTGATTAAGAATATATATACTTTAAGGGGTCTTCTTCATTGCGTTGCAAACTTCTGACTGAAATCATTATACCCTCTGCAAGGATATATAATATGCATGTTTGTTCGCACTCTATAGGTTGCCATGCGTTTTTTTTAATTTGACAACATTAATGACTCTCGGTATTTTGTATATAGTTATATATATATATATATATGTATATATATATATCTATACTTATATATATATATATCTATACTTATATATATATTTTGTATGTGACTTTTTTTCAGGAGGAGCCGTAGCAATTTCAGAAAGTTTAATTTTGTGTTCCTGAAAAATGTAAGGCCAGGCTGAAGTCCTTAGTATTTCCACACACCTCCTGCAAAACCGACTGAGGGACGCCGTTTATCGTACAAAAAAAAGTACGATCTAAATCTGTGCTAGAAGTATATTATAAAACGTTTTAAAGGAGGCGAAGAGTCAGATTTTAGAGATAATAAGATAATGGTGAGAACATAATACTCACAAAGCTTCATGAAAATTTAAAATTAGGGTAATAATTTTTGTTAATCTGCATGAAACAAGTCGGGATTCGAATAAGATTAAAAACAAAAAGCGTCTTAAGCACCGTTCTGCGGTTGACTAGGGAGAGTACGTTATTTAGTGTTAATCTACTAGACCTAAAGCAGATAGCACAAGTTTTTCTTTTTACCGATTCGATGTAAATGATATGAATGCCGTATTCTGGATTCCAGGCGGGAGAGCCATACTCAAGTATCCGGCGGACCAGCGAAATAATAATAAAAAATAAGGTCATAAGGATAATTAAATTCCTTTGATCATCTATTAATTTAGCTTTATTTAATTTGACATCATCTGCCTACATTTAAACGCAAGAATAAGTTATAAACGGGGAAAAGGTAGTTTTTAATTTAAGTAAAAATTAAGAGGACCAAGGCCCAAGATCAGTTCCTTTTCGGACCTCGGAGGTAGGGCGGAGTAGACAGGATAGAGAATTTTAAAAAGTTTTTTTTTTGCTTTGCGATTTAGATAACTTAAGATCCATCCTAAAAGACCCACAGAGAAACCGAGTTAATCGAGTTTACTAACCAGAAGAATGACATTTTAAGAGTCAAATGCTTTACTAATGTGGGTGTAAATGAAGTCTGTTTGAAAAATGATATAAGTTCGTAAAGGTTAGTGGTTCTAGTTTTAATGAATTAATAGATTTAGAAACAGTACCCTTGAATTTTCTATAAAGTCTGTAATTCTTTTTTAATAGGTTTATCAACTCTTTATGGAACCAAGTGGCTTGTTGGAGACCGACGGATAGTAATACGGAACACAAGAATTAAAATATGAGTTTACTGTACTATTGAAAAAATCATCCATATTTCGGGATAAGTAGAGATCGGTCTAATCAAAGCCTGGTATATAAAAAATTGGGCCTGTGAAATCCAGTTGCGCGAAAACAATGTAATCGCTTAGTTGACTTCTGATTTTTCTTTTAGCGAAGCACGAATATCGATTAAGACATCGAAAGCATCCACAGGTCCAGAAAGTAGTCTAAACAAGAAAGGAAGTTAACTTCGGCAAGCCGAAGTTTGTAAACCCTTGCAGTTATAAGAAATAATCAACTTTAGTAACACCATGTAAAATTTTTGAGGATTATTGCTGACTTCAGTGAAATTAAAAAAATGATTTCATTCTTTTTTAAGACCATTTTTTTGACATCTGTATGTTAGAGTGGTCCGACTTTTATTAAATTGAATTCGAAATTCTTAAAAATATAAGAAATTTATTCCCAATATTATAAGATAATATGTCAAAAAGCCCCAAAGCTTTAATTTGTTTGACATTATTTCCCACCAATTATCCGATCGTTCCTCTTGCAGCTGTATGATAGTCTTCCAATTTAGAAAATATTTAATTTAAAATTCAGAATTAATTAAAAAATGCTATATCCAAGCTTAGAAGGTTATATCTTAAAAAACACCGAAGATACAATTTTTTTTTATTCCTTTTCCCGATTGTTCCTATGGGAGCTATAAGATATAGTTGTCCGATCCGGCTGGTTCCGATTTATATACTACCTGCAGGAAAGAAGACATTTGGAAAGTTTCAGCCCGATAGCTTTAAAACTGAGAGACTAGTTTGCGTAGAAACGGACGGACAGACGGACATGGCTAGATCGACTCGTCTAGTGACACTGATTAAGAATGTATATACTTTATGGGGAGACGTTTCCCTCCTTCACTGCGTTGCAAATTTCTGACTGAAATCATTATACCCCCTGCAAGGGTATAAAAATGTGTAATGTAGTTTGCTTACATGAAAAAAATGTCAAGCTAAACTTCAGTGAAATCATGTTGAGATAAAGGAATAAAGATATTCATTCTTATACCCTTGCAGAGAAAGGTATGATTTCTTTTAGAAGTTTGCAACGCAGTGAAGGAGACGTAAAGTATATATATTATTGATCAACATCGCTAGACGACTGTCCGTCTGACCTTCAAACCGTCCGTTTCTACACAAACTAGTCTCTCAGTTTTTAAGCTGAAACTTTTCCAAAACTCATATTTCTTTTGCAGGTGTATATATAAATTTAAATTGGCTGAATTAGCTGAGTTATCCGAAAATTGGTCGGAAAATAATATAAAACAAGGAAAAACGTTATAGTCAAGTGCCTCGACTAACAGATACCCGTTACTTAGCTTAAGGGCAAAAGGAAACTTGAGATATACGAGGGCAGTCCGATTTGTACTAACCTCATCGCTCGATGCCGTCACTATCGCAAGAGAAATTAACTATCGTATAGTACATTCTCGTAGACGGCTTCTGTTGACTGCGTGTGGAATCGGACGAATTCGCGGATTTAAAAAAAAATGGAAAAAGAGCAATATTGGTCTGTGATTCAATTCTTAATTTTGGAAGGGAAATCGCGCAGCGAAATCATAGAGCGCTTGGATGCTGTGTACTGTGACTCTACTCCTTCGATCACGACCGTTAAAAATTGATTTAACGAGGTTCAAAGTGGTCGCATGTCGGAATATGTTGAGATAAAAATCGAAATCAAATTTTTGTTTTTTGTTTGAAGGCTAAGTACTTATCAGAACACCCTCGTATAAACACCGAAGCTATATTTTAGGGCGCCACCAACGGCTATTTTAGTAGATGTTATAAGCCGTTTGTGTGCCTTATAGTGGGCGGGCACATTTTTTTTAAGTCAGTCGATTGAGTATTTGTTTGTTTTGTTTGTTTGTTGTAGCTATTAAAGAAACGGTTAGAGAAATAATGAAATAATTATTAAAGAAATACTACAAGATGGTCCCTTTTGGTGAGCTTATTATGACTGTAAAGCAAAGAGATGATTTAAATACTCCGGGAATTTAGATGCAGACAGCATGTATGTGCTGGTGATACATATATAAAACTGTCAGGAATCGATAGTTTTACTTACACGTATTTCTTCCGAATTGAGGGTAGAGTCCACGGCAATTCAGGTCATGCTTAAAAAATAGTGTTATAACTGGGAAACATTTCGGAAACATTTAGGATATCCGCTTTAAACCATTTTTTAGTAAACACAATAATTCTAGATGCAAAAAAAGACTACCCAAATATATTTTAGTTAGCTTGCTTCACAAGCCACTAACAGGAAAGAGTTATACTATTTTTGTTTGTTTTTGAAGAAGGTTCTGCATTAGAAGGTAAATTTTCTGCCATATTTGGGAGTTCACTTGCGAAATAATAAATTCGAATATTAAACGTAATATTTAATTTGAAATTCAGAATTAATTAAAAAATGCTATATCCAAGCTTAGAAGGTTATATCTTAAAAAACACCGAAGATACAATTTTTTTTTATTCCTTTTCCCGATTGTTCCTATGGGAGCTATAAGATATAGTTGTCCGATCCGGCTGGTTCCGATTTATATACTACCTGCAGGAAAGAAGACATTTGGAAAGTTTCAGCCCGATAGCTTTAAAACTGAGAGACTAGTTTGCGTAGAAACGGACGGACAGACGGACATGGCTAGATCGACTCGTCTAGTGACACTGATTAAGAATGTATATACTTTATGGGGAGACGTTTCCCTCCTTCACTGCGTTGCAAATTTCTGACTGAAATCATTATACCCCCTGCAAGGGTATAAAAATGTGTAATGTAGTTTGCTTACATGAAAAAAATGTCAAGCTAAACTTCAGTGAAATCATGTTGAGATAAAGGAATAAAGATATTCATTCTTATACCCCTGCAGAGAAAGGTATGATTTCTTTTAGAAGTTTGCAACGCAGTGAAGGAGACGTAAAGTATATATATTATTGATCAACATCGCTAGACGACTGTCCGTCTGACCTTCAAACCGTCCGTTTCTACACAAACTAGTCTCTCAGTTTTTAAGCTGAAACTTTTCCAAAACTCATATTTCTTTTGCAGGTGTATATATAAATTCAAATTGGCTGAATTAGCTGAGTTACCCGAAAATTGGTCGGAAAATAATATAAAACAAGGAAAAACGTTATAGTCAAGTGCCTCGACTAACAGATACCCGTTACTTAGCTTAAGGGCAAAAGGAAACTTGAGATATACGAGGGCAGTCCGATTTGTACTAACCTCATCGCTCGATGCCGTCACTATCGCAAGAGAAATTAACTATCGTATAGTACATTCTCGTAGACGGCTTCTGTTGACTGCGTGTGGAATCGGACGAATTCGCGGATTTAAAAAAAAATGGAAAAAGAGCAATATTGGTCTGTGATTCAATTCTTGTTTTTGGAAGGAAAATCGCGCAGCGAAATCATAGAGCGCTTGGATGCTGTGTACGGTGACTCTACTCCTTCGATCACGACCGTTAAAAATTGATTTAACGAGGTTCAAAGTGGTCGCATGTCGGAATATGTTGAGATAAAAATCGAAATCAAATTTTTGTTTTTTGTTTGAAGGCTAAGTACTTATCAGAACACCCTCGTATAAACACCGAAGCTATATTTTAGGGCGCCACCAACGGCTATTTTAGTAGATGTTATAAGCCGTTTGTGTGCCTTATAGTGGGCGGGCACATTTTTTTTAAGTCAGTCGATTGAGTATTTGTTTGTTTTGTTTGTTTGTTGTAGCTATTAAAGAAACGGTTAGAGAAATAATGAAATAATTATTAAAGAAATACTACAAGATGGTCCCTTTTGGTGAGCTTATTATGACTGTAAAGCAAAGAGATGATTTAAATACTCCGGGAATTTAGATGCAGACAGCATGTATGTGCTGGTGATACATATATAAAACTATCAGGAATCGATAGTTTTACTTACACGTATTTCTTCCGAATTGAGGGTAGAGTCCACGGCAATTCAGGTCATGCTTAAAAAATAGTGTTATAACTGGGAAACATTTCGGAAACATTTAGGATATCCGCTTTAAACCATTTTTTAGTAAACACAATAATTCTAGATGCAAAAAAAGACTACCCAAATATATTTTAGTTAGCTTGCTTCACAAGCCACTAACAGGAAAGAGTTATACTATTTTTGTTTGTTTTTGAAGAAGGTTCTGCATTAGAAGGTAAATTTTCTGCCATATTTGGGAGTTCACTTGCGAAATAATAAATTCGAATATTAAACGTAATATTTAATTTGAAATTCAGAATTAATTAAAAAATGCTATATCCAAGCTTAGAAGGTTATATCTTAAAAAACACCGAAGATACAATTTTTTTTTATTCCTTTTCCCGATTGTTCCTATGGGAGCTATAAGATATAGTTGTCCGATCCGGCTGGTTCCGATTTATATACTACCTGCAGGAAAGAAGACATTTGGAAAGTTTCAGCCCGATAGCTTTAAAACTGAGAGACTAGTTTGCGTAGAAACGGACGGACAGACGGACATGGCTAGATCGACCCGTCTAGTGACACTGATTAAGAATGTATATACTTTATGGGGAGACGTTTCCCTCCTTCACTGCGTTGCAAATTTCTGACTGAAATCATTATACCCCCTGCAAGGGTATAAAAATGTGTAATGTAGTTTGCTTACATGAAAAAAATGTCAAGCTAAACTTCAGTGAAATCATGTTGAGATAAAGGAATAAAGATATTCATTCTTATACCCCTGCAGAGAAAGGTATGATTTCTTTTAGAAGTTTGCAACGCAGTGAAGGAGACGTAAAGTATATATATTATTGATCAACATCGCTAGACGACTGTCCGTCTGACCTTCAAACCGTCCGTTTCTACACAAACTAGTCTCTCAGTTTTTAAGCTGAAACTTTTCCAAAACTCATATTTCTTTTGCAGGTGTATATATAAATTCAAATTGGCTGAATTAGCTGAGTTATCCGAAAATTGGTCGGAAAATAATATAAAACAAGGAAAAACGTTATAGTCAAGTGCCTCGACTAACAGATACCCGTTACTTAGCTTAAGGGCAAAAGGAAACTTGAGATATACGAGGGCAGTCCGATTTGTACTAACCTCATCGCTCGATGCCGTCACTATCGCAAGAGAAATTAACTATCGTATAGTACATTCTCGTAGACGGCTTCTGTTGACTGCGTGTGGAATGGGACGAATTCGCGGATTTAAAAAAAAATGGAAAAAGAGCAATATTGGTCTGTGATTCAATTCTTGTTTTTAGAAGGAAAATCGCGCAGCGAAATCATAGAGCGCTTGGATGCTGTGTACTGTGACTCTACTCCTTCGATCACGACCGTTAAAAATTGATTTAACGAGGTTCAAAGTGGTCGCATGTCGGAATATGTTGAGATAAAAATCGAAATCAAATTTTTGTTTTTTGTTTGAAGGCTAAGTACTTATCAGAACACCCTCGTATAAACACCGAAGCTATATTTTAGGGCGCCACCAACGGCTATTTTAGTAGATGTTATAAGCCGTTTGTGTGCCTTATAGTGGGCGGGCACATTTTTTTTAAGTCAGTCGATTGAGTATTTGTTTGTTTTGTTTGTTTGTTGTAGCTATTAAAGAAACGGTTAGAGAAATAATGAAATAATTATTAAAGAAATACTACAAGATGGTCCCTTTTGGTGAGCTTATTATGACTGTAAAGCAAAGAGATGATTTAAATACTCCGGGAATTTAGATGCAGACAGCATGTATGTGCTGGTGATACATATATAAAACTATCAGGAATCGATAGTTTTACTTACACGTATTTCTTCCGAATTGAGGGTAGAGTCCACGGCAATTCAGGTCATGCTTAAAAAATAGTGTTATAACTGGGAAACATTTCGGAATCATTTAGGATATCCGCTTTAAACCATTTTTTAGTAAACACAATAATTCTAGATGCAAAAAAAGACTACCCAAATATATTTTAGTTAGCTTGCTTCACAAGCCACTAACAGGAAAGAGTTATACTATTTTTGTTTGTTTTTGAAGAAGGTTCTGCATTAGAAGGTAAATTTTCTGCCATATTTGGGAGTTCACTCGCGAAATAATAAATTCGAATATTAAACGTTTTACAAACCGTCTTAGGTAAACGCTAAAACGTATACAAATTTGGAGCACAGAAAAAAATATTCCGTTCACCTTAAAAGTAATTTTTTATAACAAATTAAAGCAAGTTTATTATACTAAAATTAATATTTTAAATGAAAGCCGCTGGAAGCTAAAATCCTTTAACCAGGCCTTAAAAGTCAAAATTTTTTGATTAAATAAATGATAAAAATATGATGAAAATAATATACCTGATTGATATCCAACGCAGAAACCTTTGGTGACTTTGTCAAGTCTTGGAAATGCTAAGCACATTTTTACAATTCGTTTGGAATCCAGATTTCATCAGACGTTCAGAAAACATCATTCTCAATAAACATTGGGAATAACGAATTCCTGTTATCAAACGCTCATAGATTATTCCAACGAGCAGTGAATGATGTTTAAAGAGAGCGAGTAGGTAAAACATGTAATGTTTATATGGATGACATTATAATATTTTTAAAAACAATTGAACAACGTTATACAGATTTATTTGTCATAATTAAAAAGCTGAAAAATGAAAATTAATACAATTATAAAATATACAATCACTAGAAATATTCAAGAGCTGAAAAGCATCCTAGGCCTTATAGGATATTACATAAAATTTGTGCAAAATGACGCAGGGATTAACAAATCTTTCAAAAAAATATTTGGAATGCCCTAATGGCCATGTATCTAAATGAGTATCACGTTAAACTTTAGAAAAGTTTGATGATGCAGCTGTAAGAGCTTTCACTGACCATATTATAATACAACATTTTCTTTTACAACTGATAAGTCTGATTTAGCAATTGGTGCTGTTCTTTCTCAGAAAGGAAAACCAGCTATTTTTATTTCAAAAACTGTAACCAAAGCCGAAAAATGCTTTGTATTGGTATTGGTCTTCATTGAAAGTTATTTACCAAAAATGATTCATAAGCCAGAAGTAGCAAATGTTGTTGCGAATGCTTTCTCAAAACTATTAAACCATTTTAAGCAACAATAGCAACGGAAGGGTACACAATATATGCGTTGATTATTGTATAATAAAAATTATAAAGCACTGGCCGTTTATGCCCAACCGAAGTAGGCACTTCTAGACACGCCGTGAGACAAGGGAGTTATAGTGAGCGCCTTGTCGCTGACACAGGGACGTTTAGATGGCAAGACGATCGCGTCACGACGATGGACGCAGAGGCGATGCGGGCACTGCGCTGAGGTTTAAGCTACTAGAGGTTAGCTGCTAGTTGAGATGTTTTAAGAGGTCTATTCCCAGAAGTAGGAAGTAGAACCGCGGAGTTATGAGTGCATTGATAACTGATTTATTCTTTTATTCTAGAGAAGGTCAGTTTTCGATGATGGTAGCAGTTAGCGTAGTTTGCTCGGCTGACACTACAACAATGTGCTGACCGCTTTTGTGGGTCAGTGCGCCGTCAGGTCAATGACCGTCATCATCAAGCTAAATGATTAAAGTTTTACCAGCGCACCGTGTTAATCCGCCTAAACGAGCGTTCGAAGCTACTAAAATTGATTACACTGGTGCGATTAAAATAAAGTCATCCAAGCACAAAGGTCGTTTTTACTATAAAGCATACATTGCAATTAGCAAAGCTGTTTATTTGGAAGCCTTTAAACGAATGTTGACTCAGCAATTTCTGTAGCTCTGCAGTGCTTTATCGACCGACAGAAAATGTAGTTCCTGAACTTAGCCGAAACATACAATGGCACTTTAAGCCTCCAATCCAACAATAAAATTCTTAAAACCCATCGTCATCGATCGAATAATTGGTTGTAAAGTGATTTTTTCTTATCCCTAATTTGTAAAACTGCAAGAAAGTCAGTTTAATATAACTTTTGATGTTCAATATACGTTCTGTGTTTTCGTTTCAAAATGTGTGAAATTAAACTGAGTAAACTTCTGCTATACTTTGACAATCGCGTAAAGTTGTTTATTTATTATTGATTACAAGTTAATTATTAATCTTTATACATACATAATCTTTATACCATTTAATATATTGTATACATTGTTTAGATCAAAAGCCGTGCTCTTAAAATGTTTTCAAGAATGTTACCAACTCACATTCTAAAAATCTTCTCCAAATTACATTGGTATTTGAGTTAGTATTTATTGATAATCTAATATTATTTGTAATCTAGTACACCTGTTGTGGGATAGAGCCTCAGCTTTCGATAGAGCCTCTCCGCCGTTGGGGTCGCTGTTGTCAGGTACTAGGGGACGCGAGTTAGGCACTACTTCCACTTAAACCAGGATCGTCTATATTTCGTCCTCCTTCAGCAAGGCGTTTCCCACAGACCTCAAACAAAGGTGTTTGGCGGACTTGACGGTGGCCTCCCATAGGCCCCCAAAATGAGGCGACCGTGGCGGTGATGAAGACGAACTCAACCTGGTGATGGACGCCGTACATTCCCAGCATGCTGGGGACATCGGAGGCCGTGCGGAACCAATAAAATTGGTTGCATTATCGCAATATAGCTGTTCGAGTGGGCCGACAAATCTGCTGAGACAGAGGATAAGTTAGAGGTAAGATCTTTCATTAGTTCTTGGTGAACCGATTTCCTTATATATAGCATTGCAGTCGCGTCCTGCATTGATCAACCAAATTTTCTGCAGTGCTCGTGGTATGAATGAACCGCCTACTCGCACTTATGTTAAAGTACGGGTTCCGAAGGTCTCGTTGCTGATAAATGGGCTAAGCTTTTGGTAAGAACTGGGTAATGGAAATTTTTTTCTTTAATTTATTGAATTCGTCTGCAAACGATTTAAGCTGAGCACTAGCGAAATAAGAGAACGAAATACTAAGCTCGCTAAAGTGATCAACGGAATTTCTCTATAAGCTCAGTTTACTATATGTCTATAAATTTTGAGAGGTTTTGAAGTCTGAATTTCGGCAACAAGCCATCCAGGCGACGCTGTACAGTTCGCCTAACCAATGGAACATGATTTAACAAGATTTTTTTAGAAAGGTTCTGCACGACGCGTCGAATGCGAAATTATGTAAAGAAAGAAGAGAATAAGTACATTTCGGTATTTACTATTCATTTTCTCATAAAGTCAAGTGATACGTCATCTGCAAATTATTCAATACTTAAACCTTTGGTCAAGGATGCATAACTGTGCTTAACTAAGGTATGTGGTTAATTAAGGAGCTGATCTAATTTGAATAAAAGAAGAGTGGGTAACGAAGCGATAGTAAGAAAAACTGATTATGAAATAGACAAATTAAAAAGTTTAAGAATCGGTTTACAAATGGTTGACGCACAAAATTTAAGCACACATCCAGGAAGTCCATCTGGACCGAGAGAATAAGTTGGCGTTTTTGTTTCTTAATCTCTCAAGAGAGAGCTTTCGGCGATTACAGGGCTAAAAATACAATTTACCTTATTTAAGGCATAGGGATAGTTCGAATTTGGCCAAGCTGTCAAACCAAAAGTAGTTTGAAAAAACTCTGCAAATAAATCAGCAACTTCAGAATTCATCGATTTCTCCATTGAGATTAGACGTACCGATGAAGCCAATGCCGATGAATTACGCTTGGCGTTAACAAAGTTGTAAAACTGTTTCGGATCATTTAACAATTTTAATTAACATCGATTTAGATACATAGAATAGCAATGATTGTTGAGAACAATAAAATCCGATCGACATATTTCAAAAAATCGAATGGCTTACCCGATTTTTTATACTTTTTATAAGTGTTTGATTTAAGGTTTTAAAGTCATTAAAGCGCATTGGTAAACCAAGATGGCCTGTTTATGTATGTAGGAAACATATCAGGAACGCTTTCGGCAGGCCGAAGTTTGTATACCCTTGAACTTATAAAAAATAATCAATAATTTTATTAAATTGAATTCGAAATTCTTAAAAGTAAAAAAAATGTATATTCCCAATATTATAAGATAATTTGTCAAAAAGCCCCAAAGCTATAATTTGTTTCACATTATTTCCATCCAATTAACCGATCGTTCATATGGCAGCTATAAGATATAGTCGTCCGATTTTCAAAAAATTTAATTCGAAATTCAAAACTAAATAAAATATGTTATTTCCAAGGTTAGAAGATTATAAGGTAAAAAACACCGAAGATATAATTTTTCAATATTATTTTACCTAACTCTTCGATTGTTCCAATGGGAGCTATATGATATAGTCGTCCGACTTTGATAAAATTTAATTCAAAATTCAGAACTAATTTAAAATTATTTTATCCAAGCTTAGAAAGGTATATGTTAAAAAAGATATCATTTTTTCTAAATAATTTTCCCCGATAGTTCCTATGGGAGCTATAAGATATAGTTGTCCGAACTGGCTGGTTCCGACTTATATACTAGCTGCAATAGAAAGAAGACTTTTGGGAAAGTTTCAGCCCGATAGCTTTAAAACTGAGAGACTAGTTTGCGTAGAAACGGAAGGACAGACGTACATGGCTAGATCGACTCGTCTTTTGACGCTGATCAAGAATATATATACTTTATGGGGTCGGAAAACTTCTGACTGAAATCATTATACCCTCTGCAAGTGTATAATAAAATCTTTAAGCTCTGCCGGTAAATCCTGCACATTTGAAGTGCATCATCGAATCGCAGAGCCAGCTAAAGATAAAGAAAAAAAATTAAAGACAATGAAATTAAATTAAATTTGAAAAATTTGGCTTGTGCCACATTAGCAATTTTAAGCACGTACAAATACAATGTCAAGCAATCAAGCGGGAGAGAGAAAAAAAGCACCGAAAAAGTGTACCAGAAATTAAGTGGGTTCATAGAGAGTGTAAATTACAGTTATCAAATAGAGCGATAGAGATTGAGAGAGAATAAAAGATTTTTTTGTTTTCTTTTTGATGATACAGTAACAAGTTATGCTGTTTCCCGCAAAACATATTTTCTCGAACGACCCGAAGGATATTGGCTACAAACGGCTCATTTATTTTTTTTTCGATAAAGATTTCGTGAAAGCATTTAGAAATGCGCGAACACTGTGGCGACGCGCGTCGCTGCGTGTTTTCTAGTGGGACATTTGCTATTTTTGTGATGTTTTTGCCGCTATCGACAATGATCAGAGATCAGATAAAACTCAAACTCAGTGATCTTCCCGAACAAAATCTGCATAATATCAGCCATCCTTGGCCTTTGCTTATGTTTTTTGTTACCATTAGTTTTCTATTGCTAAAAGAAAGTAAGTTTAACTAATACTTCGTGGGAAAACCCCGGTTTTCTTAAAATAATGAGCTTATAGGTAAATTCTTGAAAGTCGCATGGTCTCCTTCATCAGCTCTTTAACGTAAACCCAAAGGCCTCAATCTACAAACCTCATCAAGAAAATGCAAATAAATCGGTGAAAGTCGCAAATCAGAATAGCAACTCTGTAGTCCACGCCGAAAACATAATGAAGGTTCTTTTCTCAATGCAACCTTTGTCGCACATACATACAAGCAACACAGTGCACTCCCATACATACACACCAGAAACACAGTAGCAACATAGTGCACCCTTTCTGGCACTACATACACAGTGCACCCTTAACTGAAATTGCTCAAGTGATTCGGAAACAGGCAAATACGATCACAACTAATTAAATAAAAAATCTTTTAATCTTATATCCATTTATCTAATTAAAATAAAATTCCTATCAGTGAGTTAATTAAATTGTAAAATTATAATAGGAAGTTAACCTTTTGTAAAACCATTAACCATAAGCAAATATCGTTTTGCAAAAAGTTGTTTAAACCCCTGGAAGTGATTGATTCTTTCAGATAAAGTATAATAAATCCTTGCGTAGTCACCCTATCTTATAATTCCTTGATTTGTCACTCGTTTTGTTTATGTAGACCAACAGGTGTTTTATTCGGCAGCAGCGAGGAAAAATGCTGGCAATGCAATTGTGCACATATTCACTACGGTGACAATCAAGTAAATCAAAGCACAGCCCCATAAGGCGGCTGTGCTGAATAGGCTGTTAAGATGCCAATACTTCTCAGCCTTTAGTTTTAACACTAAAAGGGGTATGCAGTGCTCGCAACATTTAAATCATGTTCAAGTTAGTCAGCCTGTGTGGTAATCATGCCAACATAGCGACAGTTGTCTGCTGGGTGATTATATTACCAATGCACTTGAAAATGTGCTGACCGTTGAACTTTTATATATTTATAATTTAATATTATTAATGTAGAGTGTCTAGCTGATATGTGCGCATATTACAAAAAGTTGACTAAGCGAGGCACTAAGTGCCTGGAGCGTTACATGATTGTTAGAAGGCGACGGTGATAAATTTCTACAGGTCAAAGTATAGCGATGTAGAACTATTTGATGGGGTTATGTACGTACTCGACAAAGAGATGATTGGCACGTTGAGACTCCACGGACCCTGCGTAGACAATTGATGAGATATTTGCGAAGGAAGTACAACTTTGAATAAAATGTTCTTCTTACTTGCATAAGTGGCAATTAGACTTGAGTTCTGAGATAGGTCGCGATAGTGCTAATGCCATTTTACTATAAGAAGACTTGTTTCCTAGCTGCCACTGCTTGGCAGAAGAGCTGCCTATTATGGATTCCTCAGTCGTTATGTGTTGATAACGTTTTTAAAGCGCTTCTGAGCAGTCTTTCCATAAAGGAAAGGAATTATACCTAAGCTATTCTTCCCAAAGCGACGGAGTTTTGGGATGTATTCTAGACTTGACAGTGTGAATTATCATTGCGTTGTCAAGAATTTTCTCGTTGCTGTGTGAGAGAAGAGTTTCGTAAGTACCAGTTACGGTGTCGAAAAGATCCCGTAACTCTGCGGCGGATGGCGCTTGCATGTTGGATTTTCAAAAAGTCGAGATATATTTTTGAAGTATATAAGGAACGGATTATTATAAACCCTAACCAAGGCCGCATGGGCCTTTGCGTAATTTGCTCCTGTGATCTGGTAAGTCTGAGGCTTCCTCTCCTAAACAGGTGATAGAACTTTTCATCATTTTAGAGAGATGCGAGTTTGTGAACTATGCTGTTTAACAAACCTATAAAAATTTTGAACTCAAAATAGTTGCCGTCGAGTTTCGAGAGTTTCATTTGTGGTAGAATTCTGCTGAAGAATTTAAACTTCCATTGTTTGCGAAGGTAGAATAATTTTTTTCTTCTTCGGCCCGATTGCAATTTGACATTAATAGGGCTTTTGCTGATACACATGATTTTTCTAACTCCTCTTTACATGCTAAATAATTATTAATTGCCTCTAATTATCTAATCTACTCGAACCTCTTCTCGATGTATCCATTTTAAATACGTAAACGACATTCCATTTCGCAGGCAAGGCAGCGTAAGTAAGGCCGAATGTGTGTGAAAGCCAAGTGAATTATGATATGTGTTTGTACGTGTGATGATAATAAAGTTTGCATATATTTACGTAGGGCACTTTAGCGTATCGCTGAACTGGTGTTCCCGCCATGAGATGACCATTAGGAATGTACTTCTCGGTGTTCCCGCGACGATTTTATGTTGAAGTACGCTGATTCTCTTCTGTGTCGAAATAAAGATGAGGGATGCAGCCGATGTGCGCTCTGTCTACGATGATGTGTGTTGGGGTCACCAGTCTCCGGGTGCTCCAGTGACGAAAGACGATGTTTTTTTGCACTTCTCTATAAATGCCGAGAAAATTGTGGAGAGGAGATGGTCGTAGCCGATGGGCGCTCCCTGGAGTGAATATGCAACTTTGAGAACTCACATGTTTTTTTTAACATTGCTTAGCCGTGTTCTGTGTAAATTTTACATTTTATTTCAAGAGGTTTTATATTCAAGAATGTTACTAATTCTACTTTCATGTCGTACATTAACATTTAGAACTAGTGTTGTATGTAATCTAGTATTTTTTAGTATTTTGTAATAGTTTTAATGTTATCATTGCTTGCTAACCCATTGGGGGTAATTTATTACTCAACCTGGTGATGTACATCGGAGGCCATCTCCTTCAATAGTTCCAGGTGAACCGCTTTTGTTAGAAAACATATGAATACTACGACATATATTTTTAGAGCAGCCTTGTCACGCACTCCTAACGACACTCGGAATGGACCGAAGAGGTCGAACCCGCTTATTCTAATGGGTCGACTGACTCTGACACGGTCAAGGAAGATTTTTAATTATTTACGACATTAAACGTGGCTTATATCCGAAGCAAAGCGCGCATCGCCGCACAACAGCACTCGCAACGTACGTTAATGAACCAAATTGTCTGATGAAGCCGACAAGTGCGTGCCAATTAGCATAGTGTAGGTCCTTCATGGACAATTTGACAAAACGATTCCCTTAAAGCATTAATATCAGCAATTTGGTAGTCGTTTTTTTTTTAGTTATTGGATTCGTCTGCAAACGATTCACCTTGAACAGCCTGCTCGATAAAAGGGAACGAAAAACTAAGCTCGATTTCCAGGTCCTGACGTAAACAAAAAGAAAGATAAATGTAGTATTTCTCACGATCTTCACATAAGAAGAACAATTGTCAACTATTTGTAACAACGGATGATTGGGGACAAAAGACCCATATGGGCGATTTATAGCGGTTTCATTTCGAGTTGGCTTTCAAGGGGCGTGTCGGCCAAGTTATGCGAAAGAATAGATCCGCTTGGTTGGGACGTTTAGTTGGGACGTTTCTTTCAAAAACAATAGCGAATAACCTTCAAGCAAAAGCGTCATATGGATATATTTGACCGTAGTTCCTGCAGCGGGTACGTCCGCTGTATTAAAGTTAGTCGTCAGTGGTCAGACTTCAGTTGAAGGCAGTTCGTGAATAGCCGAAAACCTATGATTGCGATGATTGTTTTAAGTTTTGACAGATGAGTGCGCAACTAACGTGCTCGACGCGGGAAAGATCGTCTGGCTTCACATCGACAATATTTGGCTGAAAGAAAACTATCTTTTATCCCCTCTGTGGTCACTGACCTTATGTACAGACAACAACCGTAAGCATCCTCTGACGCGTCCGACATCGAGCGATGTTCTAAATCTGTACAGCTTGATGATGTCATCGTCTTCCAACAATGTAGTCGTCGTCCTATTCAATTTGCAGCGACCAAAGCTTTTGTATTAAACTCATTGCAAGGGTAACAATAGGTCAAATGAGGCCTAACGGATCGAGCAGACGCGCTGCCAATGAAAGCATGGATCGCTTAGCGATTCTTCGAGTTGTAAATTCTGGGCGTTGAGACCAAGTGAGACCCAAAGTTTTCGTATCAGCGTCTTTGCCAGTGAGGAGTTCTTACTCGGCTGCCTGTCGTTCGTTGGCAGTACAATTCGACTCCCACTTGGGCAAGACGATTTTCCCTCGCAATATCCTTAACTGCCGGATTTAATCGGCACCTATTAATACGTCATCGACATACAAATCATCTGCTAGAGCCTGTCAAGTTAAAGGAATAGAATCGGATTAGATCTTGCTAAGCTGCTTCAGATATCGTATTGCGAGCAAAGGAGCACTTGCCGTGGCATACCTTATGTTGCTCTGCCGATAAATTTGTAGAGGGTCTTTTGGGGTTTCACGCTATATAATTAAGTGTGTGTAAATGTGATGTCTGCTGTTCTTGTGACCTTCCTTACTTCTCTTTGTGTATTTATTGAAATTTTGTTGTTATTGTAGTAAGACGGTTGTCTTCAGCTAGTTTATGCTTTAAAAATCTTGGCGTTAATTTGTTTTTTCTATTTTCTTTAATAAATATTTTCTCGTTTTGTTCAAACTCTCTTGGTTCATGTATGTCCCTGTTAGCAATTTAATCCTCTTCGTTTTTATCATTTCCATTCTTTCCTTCACTTTTGGACTTAGTTCGGGACGGAAGGCATTAGTTTTCCTAAGATAACCATATGCGTTGTAAATTTAACGTTACTAAGGAAGATGTGAGTTCTTCCCGTAAACAGTTAGTGTGGTGTGAATTGAGACACCGAATGGATTAAATCGTTAAACGTTATAAATTCTTCTGCAAGTACCTCCTCATTTATTATGCCTAACTTCCTTTCTTCTCTATGATGATCCTATATAATTCCTTAATCGTAGAATGTAACCTTTCTACAGATGAGTTGCTTGACGACTGTTGGAATGACGTCATATGCAACGTAGTTTTGCCCACAAAAATATTTAAAGACGTTTGATGAAAATTCTGCTCCTTGTTCGCAAACTATTTTTCTAGCACCTCGAAAAATGTCATAAATTTAAATTTGCCTATCAAGCCAAAGATGTTATTGATTAATCTTTGGAACGTCGCCGGGGCATTACTTAGCCCAAATGGTATTATTACATATTCAAAGTTTCCCCCTTCTGCTAAGGAGGCGTACTTTGGTATGTCGTTCTCTTCAACTTCCATTCGAGTAATTTTCGCTTTTTAAATTGAGTGTTGTAAAGTACTACGCTCTGCCTAACTACTACCTTTAACTACCTTTAAAGAACTTTTCCGTATTCTAAGACCATTCTCCATTTTTTTTTTCCTGAAACATCGCTCTGTTTTGGCACCAGCCATACTGGTGCTCTTCAGGGCAAGTGGATATGACAAAATATTTTCTGCTCAAATAGCTTTTTCAATTGTTTTCTAACTTCCTGCCTCTCTGTAAAAGCATACCATATGGTCTAAAATACACGGAAATGTCATCCTCCTTCGGTATTTTATGCTGTACCGCATACAAGAACATCAGACTGTGTCCTTTCCTATGGAAGACTGATGAAGACTTCTTTATGTAAATGATCTCTTCTGATTTTGTCAAACGGTACTGAACTATCCTGGGTCTTCTTGCTCTGCTCTATGTTCAATAACTCAACAAGTTTCTGCTTGAATTTCCTAACTACAAGGTGTGTTTCTTAAAATATGTGTTAGTCCTCTTCGTTGTAATTTCACTTCCATAAGGATCTGTCCATCTATCGCTTTGTACAGTTCTTCCGAAATCTTCACCACCGGTGCTAACTTTGTATGCAAATATTAAAATCGCAACCTTAAGGTCTGCGGGGAGTGACACCACTCTTTTTGAACTCCCTTCTATAGTGAATAGTTTTGTTGGTCTGTACTCCTCTAAATGCAATTTTAGACTAGTTAGTGGTGTACGCAGCTGTCAGTCATCTATGTCGACAACTGTCTAATGGTGTCGTCCCCTGTACTTTGTTCTACGCTGTTCGGGGAAAATTGGAATAAATATCTGTCTTCGGTTTCGCTGATTATTGTGGTTGTTTCATTTCCAACGATTCTGATTTTTGTTTTTTCATTTAGAATTTCTTCCCTGTTTATTCTAATAAGATGCACATTCGTAACTCTGTCTATAGATTCTGTTCCGTTTGTCAGTATTTTTAATTGGATATGCAAGGCCAAAGCCCTATCGAGAAAGGTTTTTCAAGAGGTGGGTGTCCGTTGCCAACCTACTGCTATTGAGAACAAACACTAGTTGTTTTCTGAGTCACCGTATTTTGGGTCTCGCCCATTTTGACCTCTCTCTAAGTCCCTGCTGGTCCTTAGTCTATTCCGTCTGGTATTGGCTTGCCACTTCCTGATTCCCTACTTCCGGTATGCATACATTTCCGTATTCTAAGACCATTCTCCATTTTTTTTTCCTGAAACATCGCTCTGTTTTGGCACCAGCCATACTGGTGCTCTTCAGGGCAAGTGGATATGACAAAATATTTTCTGCTCAATAGCTTTTTCAATTGTTTTCTAACTTCCTGCCTCTCTGTAAAAGCATACCATATGGTCTAAAATACACGGAAATGTCATCCTCCTTCGGTATTTTATGCTGTACCGCATACAAGAACATCAGACTGTGTCCTTTCCTATGGAAGACTGATGAAGACTTCTTTATGTAAATGATCTCTTCTGATTTTGTCAAACGGTACTGAACTATCCTGGGTCTTCTTGCTCTGCTCTATGTTCAATAACTCAACAAGTTTCTGCTTGAATTTCCTAACTACAAGGTGTGTTTCTTAAAATATGTGTTAGTCCTCTTCGTTGTAATTTCACTTCCATAAGGATCTGTCCATCTATCGCTTTGTACAGTTCTTCCGAAATCTTCACCACCGGTGCTAACTTTGTATGCAAATATTAAAATCGCAACCTTAAGGTCTGCGGGGAGTGACACCACTCTTTTTGAACTCCCTTCTATAGTGAATAGTTTTGTTGGTCTGTACTCCTCTAAATGCAATTTTAGACTAGTTAGTGGTGTACGCAGCTGTCAGTCATCTATGTCGACAACTGTCTAATGGTGTCGTCCCCTGTACTTTGTTCTACGCTGTTCGGGGAAAATTGGAATAAATATCTGTCTTCGGTTTCGCTGATTATTGTGGTTGTTTCATTTCCAACGATTCTGATTTTTGTTTTTTCATTTAGAATTTCTTCCCTGTTTATTCTAATAAGATGCACATTCGTAACTCTGTCTATAGATTCTGTTCCGTTTGTCAGTATTTTTAATTGGATATGCAAGGCCAAAGCCCTATCGAGAAAGGTTTTTCAAGAGGTGGGTGTCCGTTGCCAACCTACTGCTATTGAGAACAAACACTAGTTGTTTTCTGAGTCACCGTATTTTGGGTCTCGCCCATTTTGACCTCTCTCTAAGTCCCTGCTGGTCCTTAGTCTATTCCGTCTGGTATTGGCTTGCCACTTCCTGATTCCCTACTTCCGGTATGCATACATTTCCGTATTCTAGGACCATTCTCCATTATTTTTTCCTGAAACATCGCTCTGTTTTGGCACCAGCCATACTGGTGCTCTTCAGGGCAAGTGGATATGACAAAATATTTTCTGCTCAAATAGCTTTTTCAATTGTTTTCTAACTTCCTGCCTCTCTGTAAAAGCATACCATATGGTCTAAAATACACGGAAATGTCATCCTCCTTCGGTATTTTATGCTGTACCGCATACAAGAACATCAGACTGTGTCCTTTCCTATGGAAGACTGATGAAGACTTCTTTATGTAAATGATCTCTTCTGATTTTGTCAAACGGTACTGAACTATCCTGGGTCTTCTTGCTCTGCTCTATGTTCAATAACTCAACAAGTTTCTGCTTGAATTTCCTAACTACAAGGTGTGTTTCTTAAAATATGTGTTAGTCCTCTTCGTTGTAATTTCACTTCCATAAGGATCTGTCCATCTATCGCTTTGTACAGTTCTTCCGAAATCTTCACCACCGGTGCTAACTTTGTATGCAAATATTAAAATCGCAACCTTAAGGTCTGCGGGGAGTGACACCACTCTTTTTGAACTCCCTTCTATAGTGAATAGTTTTGTTGGTCTGTACTCCTCTAAATGCAATTTTAGACTAGTTAGTGGTGTACGCAGCTGTCAGTCATCTATGTCGACAACTGTCTAATGGTGTCGTCCCCTGTACTTTGTTCTACGCTGTTCGGGGAAAATTGGAATAAATATCTGTCTTCGGTTTCGCTGATTATTGTGGTTGTTTCATTTCCAACGATTCTGATTTTTGTTTTTTCATTTAGAATTTCTTCCCTGTTTATTCTAATAAGATGCACATTCGTAACTCTGTCTATAGATTCTGTTCCGTTTGTCAGTATTTTTAATTGGATATGCAAGGCCAAAGCCCTATCGAGAAAGGTTTTTCAAGAGGTGGGTGTCCGTTGCCAACCTACTGCTATTGAGAACAAACACTAGTTGTTTTCTGAGTCACCGTATTTTGGGTCTCGCCCATTTTGACCTCTCTCTAAGTCCCTGCTGGTCCTTAGTCTATTCCGTCTGGTATTGGCTTGCCACTTCCTGATTCCCTACTTCCGGTATGCATACATTCTTTTCATTGATAACTATTTTGTACGCGTTTGAAATATCTGCTATGTTCATATTCCAGTTTTTAATCCCTATCGGGCCTTCTAATGCCGATATGAATGCATTCAAAGCCATTTCCTCGTACGATTTTTTTCTCTTTCTTAAGGGTGGATCCTGTCCTCGAGTGTCCTTGGAATGAAAATGTTTCTGTAATTATTTTGATTAGTACTTTTATTTGTGAAGTGCTAATACTACTTAAATACTCGTGAAATTGTTTATATTATATTATAATTTGTTCTTGATTATTATAAGTGTGCCCTTTTGTACATATACATTTCGTCCGAATATGGTACTGTGCAATACAGCTCCCACCCTCGACTGCATACATTTTTTTGTTTTACTTTTTTTCACCACCCGTTATTTATTTTTTTACTCTTCTTTTAATCTTTGTATTTTATTTCATATTATCCATATTTAAAGTTTTACCCGTCCTATGCTAGACACAGTGTGCTTCTGTGTCAATTTTGTTTCTTCAGGGACCTCCTAAGCTCTCGCATACGCTATGGACAAAAAATAGCTAGTCGGGAGCACTGATTAATTCATTCACTATAGGCTTGTTGCAATAATTTTTTTATTTATTTTAATTTTTTCGCCATCTTCATTCCACTCACTGTACTCACTCCTGTGTAATCTTCCCTTCCCGGATTAGTGAGGTTGTCACCTTCCAGAGCACGCATCAATGCTCTTGGTTTTTTATCTATATTTTGATGTTGATCGGTGAAGCTTCCTCATGGATGCAATAGATGTACGTCTTCCTTCGTTATGGTTCAAATCATATCTTGCTAACGGTGATGTTTGCAAGTGTTGTGGATATCGCTGAGTTTACGGAGTCCAACTGTAACTAGGCCACTTTACCATCGATAAAAATTACGGCTCGCTGTACAAGCGCTCCCGCAATGAGATGTACTTCTCGGTGTTCCCGCGACAAGGATAGTTTGAAGCCCGCTGATAATCTCCTGCGAAAGATAAAATTAAGACGCACGGGCGGGTGATTGCGTCTCCAAAAAACTGCTAATGCACCCAATGTGCGAAAGAGTTTGAAGACCAAGATGGGAGATAAAGAGAATTTAGACATGGAACTCCGTTTCAAACGTGTTCCCGCACTTTGTAAATCGGAACGGTACTCTCAGTACCAAGGATGATATGGACAAGGTGCTGAAGTCGCTCAAAACGGAGGAGAGGCAGGGACTGTGAGTGTCGGCGACGTCTCATCGCATGTACACTCACCGAGACTTTCGATACCACTTCAATATAGTATGATTTCGCGGCGGTGGTGTTTGCAGCTCAGTTGCTTTTTCTCCTTCATTGTTTTACCAAACACGAAGAGTAAAGGCCACTTTTTTTCAGTGCAAACACAATCTATAAACGTTTTTGATAAAAAAAATTTTATTTGATTTTGCCTAGGAAAAACCTATATTTATTAGACGTTGTTTTTAGATTTATAAAAACGGTGGCAGAAATACTCGTTCCACAAATGCAGAGTGTATCTCAATTTCTATCAAATAATCCTATACTAACTTTTTGGGACTTGTTAAATTACTGAGTGCCACTTCTTAAAATTATTTAATTTGATTTCACTCCCTACATTTAGATCGGTGGCTCTACCACTTCAAGCAGCTAAACTACTGATGGGACTATCCGTTGTGGTCAAAGTTAAAGTAATATAAAAAAAGTGTACTAAAAACAATGGAAAAGCCCAAATGCAGAAATTTTAAATTCGATATAATGAATTACAAACTATTAATGTTGCATTTTCGGTGAAAAAATATATACAGAAGAATGTTTTAATTCGGTTAGTGTTTTCCACTTTCACCTCTGACTCGTGAAGTCCCGGAAAATGGTGTCCCTGTGTATAACGAGCCTGAAGAGAGAGCGGTCGATCGGTACCGTTTCGACTGGAGATGTCCAGCAGAGCCCCACGGCTTCGACGCGACCAGCCGCGCAGCCAGCAGACACAGAAGCAGTGCCCAGGAAATAGTCAGCGGCAAACCAGCCACCACATCACGACGGCTACGCCAGGCAGATCGAGCCCCGCAGGAACGGCGCGGACAGTTAGCGAAAGGGCGTGGCTAGGGTGGATCGTTCGTTTACACTAGGCGTAGAAGCAAAGTGAGCACCTCTTCCTTCTGGCTTATCGCGCCACGACCTGCTCAGTGTCCACTTGCCGGGACACGCCAAATTTGGAGGTATCCTAATCCCGAACATGTCGACGTAACGATATTGCCTCCTGTAAGCTCCCACAACGCTGCTCCCGACTCGAATAGTTGTGGTTTCCTTGTAGTTTACTTGGTTCACTGACTGTTCACTTTATTATCTCGACTTATGATTCAGCTGCCAGCACCCTGCGGCTTTATATGGGGCCTTTGGGAATCGTTATTTCTCTTTTACGCACGGCCCGCTGAATCTCTCCTCTCCGAGATGTGGTCTTGGTCATCCTTGGTCTCCAAACTCTCACGTTCTTCATCATTGGTTTCCAAATTTTCACGATCGCCATCTTTGGAATCCAAACTATCTTGTTCTCCAACCTTGGTCTCCAAACTCTAATATTCTTCAAGCTTATTCGCCGCGGTGGTTTTTGCTGCTAGGATTTGTGTGAAGTTATTCAACTCCTCCCATACCCCCCTTTCTTTGGCAAACATTTAAAACAACTCGCTCTTGTTCTCAGTCATTTCCTAGATTATCATAGCCTTTGAGTCTTTGCGATGCTGCTGCTGATTCCCTCGGCGCCGATATACTCTATGCTCCCATTGAGCACCGAAACCCATAGGCTTTCGATAACCCAGCGGGACTTTCTTTACTCCTTTCTCTTTCGTTTTTTTCTCCTATTTTTACTTGTCCTTAGCCGGCTGAATATGGCTCCACGCCTGCAACACTCGAGGGTGAGTGCGGAAAGGACATCGCATATGCTTCGCAACAGGTAAGTACTGTGGTATTTGTTTTTCTGCTACTTGCATTAAACTTTTTCAGGATGATGGTGTATGCCCTCCCCTTTTCCCCTGTTTCCATCCACGTTCCCCAGCTGTATGCTGGTTCTTAAACTTGAATTTTGTTTTTAATTTTTTGTTGCTGTTCAAACACGGAACGATCGCCCTTCTCTCCTTATGCGCACGCTGCGTCTGCCGCCCTGTCGGGCGCTCCGCGGTCTCGCGCCACCGCTGTCCTTCCGGCGCCGACAAGTTCGCGTCAACTTCGTTCATGCAACAATCACGGACACTTCGGACTGCTTCCACGGGTTTGCAGCTGGCGCTGTCGTCGGAGTCCCGGACGTGGTGTCCCACCGGTCTTTGTTGTTGATCTGGCCGTTGATGTGGTTGCTCGTGCGTTAACTAAGTGGGTGGCCACACAAGCATCCAGTGCGAAGGCAAAGCCGCCCGCTCTTCTGCCATTTCTTGTGGAGGTAAACCAACGTAGGTAAACCAACGTAGCCGCTGCCATGACCACGACATGAAAACGGGGCGGCTTCTTACTGGCCCACTCGAATTGTGACGCACCATCGCCTCGGCAGTTCCTCTACCAACTCAACGTCGCTTTCGAAGCTAATGACCGCCTTGCCCTGCTATCCGCGGCGAGACCAGTCTGTCGAACATCGTTGCCAAGAGCTAGACCGCTGGTGAGAAGCCATCATCCTGCGTGCTTCGCTTTTGGTCTCTGGAGAACTCATGTTGCCTAATAGTTTTCGTTAAATACGACCCTTTGGTTCCGAGCCTTCCTCTTTGATCAGTCTCGATATTTCCTTCGGACTCATTTTCTTCTGCTGGTGCCTGTTTTGCGATCAGTCCCAATCGTGTCTTTGGACGCCTTGGTCTGCTCCCTTTTGTGTATTTCCTTGCGCGCCTCTGTGTCTATCGTCGTGACGCGATCGTCCTGCCATCAAAGCGTCCCCGTGCCAGCGACCAGCCGCTCACTATAACCCCCTTGTTCCGCGGCGTGACCTAGAACTGCCTACTTCGCTTAGGCACAAACATCCTTGAAAGTCTACTTGAGCTACCCTTGGAGTCTTTTCGCAAAATCTCTTGAGAATCCTTAGAATCCTTGATGTTGTGCCTGCTTGTTGCTGATTCCGCTCGCATACTTGGATGGTCCACTCTTTCTTTGTGTTCACGTGCCGTTTTTTTGCAGATAACTGGTGAAGAAAAGTCTATGACTTGGTAGGGGCCGTCGTATCTTGAGGTCAATTTTTCTGAGTACCCTTTTTATAAACGGTGTCCCTTGGACCACACGACGTCGCCCACCGCTGGCGTCCATAGCCTTCTCATTAAGTTATAATGCCTAGCCTGATCCTAAGACTCTCACTCTAGATACCGCCGTATAATATCGAAGATTTCACTGAGTTTGCTGGCCTTCTCCTCTGGGGTTTAAGTTGGTAGTTTGTTCATTAGGGATTCCGCCGTGCTTTGAACGCGGCACAGGCCATGGTTCCTCTGGCACTTGCTTCAGCATTTTGCTAGCCGCCTTCATCTGATTCGGCTTGAATCTCATGCATGTCTCGCATCCTCTCACGTGGGCTTGGGCGTCTCTATGCATTCCTGGACAGTAGTAGCGGTAGTAGTAGCCAGACGCTCCATTGTCCTTCGGCTTCCTACGTGACCAGCAGGCGGTATGTCGTGGTTTTTCTGTAGCACCTTTTCCCGTAGAGCTTCGGGACGCACATCTCCCATGTTGCAACATCCGCACTGCCCACTTTATGAGGTATATTCCCGTATAGAATGTCACCCGCAATCACGAAGTCCGGTTACTTTTGCGGCTGGGTCCGTATCTTTTCGCGCGTTTCATGAATCCAGCTGCTTGCCGCAGAAGCTTCCGCCGCCGATCCTTCCTGAAGAGATTTTCATGCAGTTGAGCCACTTCACCGCCATATGGTCGGTTACTTCCCTAAAGTGGTAACCTTCTAGATATGGCTTGAGTTTTACCTTTTCGCCTCTTTCTCCTCGCGTCCGTTTGCATGATAAATGGTGCTAGAACGGGGTCTGCAAATATTCTTGCCTTTATCCCTTCGAATGCCTTCTATTTTTGCGAAGACAGGTACAAAGCGTTTGTCGCCGTCTGAAGTCCAAATTACTTTCCACTGGAATAAACCACTGCAACCCAACCTTCAGGTTCATACTGCTGATGTACTGTGCTTCCCTCAATTGGTGTAGAATATAATTTATTCGAAGCATCGGGTAGGCATTCTTTATGGACTTGATATTGATTTGCCTGAAGTCGACGCATAGTCTCCACTTGGACGTCTTATTTTTAGCCATCAAAATGGGAAAGCTCAGAGACAGTTCCACCCCAATCCACTACCCCTGGTAGTAGCTTGTTTACGAATGCGATTTCCACCTCCAGCTGTTCATCGATTCCGCCGCATCATCCATCTGCCAACCTAACTTGCCGTTTTATCGTCGTAATTTTTTCAGAGGGCCGCCAGGTTGTTAACCAGTTCTTTGCTAATAAAGCTTGCTGTTGACCCGTTGTCGAATGTAACTTTGAACGTGCCTTTCCCAATCGTCACCGCTGCATACAACTGCTGCTCCTCCTCGATCAGCTTACGGAAGTTTGGAAGTATCCTGCGATCCCCGCTTGCCTACCTTCGGCTGAGATCGATGGGCATTTCCGCACACCCAACAGAACAACAGGAATTGGTTTCGACACTTTGTACGCCCTTGATGATTCTAAGGTCTCTTTCGAAGAATAATTAAGGGGCCTCACCATCGTCTAAATGTCGATCATGTATTCTTTAAACGAGTCGCTGAAGTCCTGATTCCGTGGCCTGACCCGATCCGCCAGACAGGTGAAGAAGTCTCTTGGCAGAAAGTATGTGTGAAAGCTATCTATTAACTCCCCCCAAGTTTTCCATTGTTTGTTATTGGCAATGAACCACTTCACTTCCGGCATCGCTCGAAGAGTCACGTCTAAATTCAAGACATATATGTAGGAGGACCATTCTATCTGCTTCAGGAATTTGAATGCTTTTCCCGCCCAGTCGAACTTAAGCGACCTCTCGCGTGGGAGGTTATTTCTTAAAAAAAACATCTAAGATATAATTTAAAAAAAATTTATTTGCCGAAATTTTCTATGGAACCTGTGAAATTCAGTTGTTCAATACGGCTTCCGACTTATATACTACTTGCTAAAGAAAAAGGACTTTCAGCTCGATAGCCTTAAAACTTTTTTTTAATGCTTTGCTTTTTATTTATTGAATTTTCTCCCTTTGGATAATAACAATAAGTGGCTTGGGGAATCTGCGTATTATTCAATGATAGGAGAGGCCATGTTTGCCAGTTGAGTTTAAGAGTTATGTGATTACATTTTCGTTCATTTATTTAAATCCGCCAATCAGAAATCCGCGCTTCCTTGCGGGACTGCAGCTTTTATAATGTAGTAGTCGGATGTTGTTGCTTAAGAAGCTTGTGAGTGTATTCAGGTAAGTGTGTTTTGATTTTTGCCAAGCCATA
This sequence comes from Drosophila biarmipes, assembly GCF_025231255.1. Lineage (NCBI taxonomy): Eukaryota > Metazoa > Arthropoda > Insecta > Diptera > Drosophilidae > Drosophila > Drosophila biarmipes. The sequence goes on from NW_026114533.1 coordinate 537,573, forward strand.
CTCGATCGAAGGCTTGAGATACATCTTAGAATATTGCGCTATAGTATTCCCGATGCTCAAAAGCTGAGATCTAATGTTATTCTGTTAACTTGTTCCATTCCTCCATGGTTTTGACGAAAGCGAAAAAGATGAGCAGGGATAACATTGTGTGCTTCAAGATATGTTATTATGCGAGTAAGAAGGCATTTTTCGAACAACTTAGACAGACACGAAAATAAACTAATTGGTCTGTAGGATGACGGAATTGTGTGGTATTTTCCGGTTTTCGGTATCATAATGATAATAGATAATTTCCTTTTTTTCGGATAGTAGCCGAGAGTTATGATCCCATTGAAGAGCTTACAAATAACCTCAATGGCAGAGTTTGGAAGTTCAATTAACACTTTTGGGGTTATTTGGTCATCGCCAGGTGCCTTTTTCGGTTTCAGTTCCCCAATGACTTTCGCTATCTCCTTTGGCTGAAAGAATGTTGGTAGGGGAATAGATTTAGATTCGATTTGTGGTAGGACAAGTGAACCAAAGGCAGTGTTCGGCTGGAAGACGTTTCTTAGATGTGAAGCAAAAGCTTCGGCTCTATCTTCGCTTCTGCGGGCCCAGCTGCCAGATGAATTTATCGACGTGACTGTTTCATTTGGAGAGCTCAGATTTGGGTGAGCCACAAATCTGTACCGCAGATGTGCATTTCTTTTTCTTGCTTTAGAGCTCGATTTAGTGTACGAGTGGTTTCCTTAAGAAATTGTTTTGATGACGGCGATCTGTTTGTTCGCCAGTACGTCGCAGGCCTATATTTTCTAGGACTAGCCGTTAAATTGTCAGATTAGTTTTGAAATAGTTGGCTTACACGTCCCTGCCTTGGGCTATTGAGATAGTGGCTGCCTTCACAAATACTTATTCAAGAGCCTTGTGAGCTTACATACGTTTTGTATTTTAGCTAGTTGATTCTGTGCGACGTCAGAATGAGGGGACTATAGATCTAGTCTGTGTGCTTTGAACAAGAGTTATTGGCACTGGCGAATGGTCTGGCGAAAGGTCCGAAAGCTCTTCGGAGCTTATTATATTGCGGGGAATGTTTTTTGCCACCACAAAGCCTATTAGGTCTGGAACTTTCCTGGGGTCTGTTGGCCAGTACATGGAGCTGCCAGGGGAGACAGAAAAATTTGTTGTTCTGTATTATGATTGCATTGTATAATTGCCTTCCTTTGGGAGTCACAAGGTGTTATCCCCAAGAAAGCTGTAAAAATCCATGAATTGTCGTTCAGAAATTGTAAAGCGAGGAGGGCATTAGACACCGGCTATGGTGAGGTTTCCATTGCACTTTGATATAAGTGGCTTTCAAATAATGAGTTGCATGCCTTTGGTGAAAGTGGTGCATGATGCGTTCCCTGATTAGGATGCCGGTTCTGCCGTGGGATTTACCATCTGTACGATACGTGTGGCCGTTCCACGTTAATTCTTCGTTGTAATAAGTATTGTAGGTTATAAATGGGGTGCACTTCATTCAGCCCCTTTCCTTGAAAGCATCGATAACTGTCGGGCTTGTAGTAGCTAGCAAAAAAGCTTTCTCCAGGAATTTGGATACAGCTCGGAAATGTTCTACAGATTTGGTCTGATACTTGTTTTCATGAATATCCCCATTTGTGACCGGAACAACATGAAAGTTTCCAACCCGTTCAGCGTAACAATTTTATTGACCAGGGCGTTCGAGATGTTCTCCTGTTTCAGTTGGGTCTCCTGAGCCTGTTCTGATTCACGTTCTGCTAGAAGCTCAAATCTATTGTTGTTGGATCTCCTGGGTTTTTTTTTTTTAATTGGACACGGTTTATTTTATAGTTGTTACCTACCGCGTTTTTCTGTGGGATAAGCTTACGCTTGATATGGATGTACCGGTACCTCCTTGCTGAGTTTTGTTTTGGTTTTAATTTGTTGGTGCATTTTTATATGTTTGTGTATATGTATGGTTATTTCGTCACAGTTGTTTGGAAAATAAATTAATGTCAAACTCAAGTAACGTGGAAATCGGTGTATTGTCTACATGTAAACCGCTGATTATTTTATATTCCAAACGAATTGGATTCCTTTTTAATGTATTGACAGTCTGATCTGATCGATAGGTTTTTGTATAGTGTGGTTGTAGTATTCTTTGGGAAACTCCCAACATTTAAAAAAATTTTCACAAATGTTTCATAATGCATATCAGTGTTAATATGGTCTCGATAAATTCACAGCCCGAGCTGAGTGTCAAATTCGACCACAAGCAGCTGACCAGAATACAAAAGTAATTGTGAGTCAGACTGGCAAGAGGTATCTTTGTACTGCATGCGTCATTCAACATAATATGCATACATTAAAAGGCGAGAATGAATTATGATCGAATTGTGAGTCAGACTGGCAACGGGTATCTTTATACTGCATGCGTCATTTAACATAATAAAAAAATAAAGACCCCGGAGGTAACGCGGAGATCAACAAGGAATCATAAAAATTCCGTTAACAGAAGAGTCAAATGCTTTCATAATGTCAGGTTAAATGACGTCTGTTTGAACGGGTTATTTTCAAAATCCCTTTAACAAAAATTATGTAAGTTTTAAAAGATTAGTGGTTTTTTTTCTTCTAAAAAGGCACTAGTATCGATTGAGACCTTGAAGTCAAGATGATATGAATCTTTTGGTTGAGTAAATGGTGTTACTTTGGACACAAACACGCAGTCCAAATTAGTTACAAAGCACATTTCCTGTAAACGGTTTATGAACGCTGAGGTCTCCTAATCTATAAAAGAGATTCATAAGGTCAGCAAGGTGGCATGTTATTTCTAAGGTCCACACGCTTATTCTAAAACTTTTCTAATCTTTAAAAACGTAGATTTTTCAAAGGTTAATTTAAATTTTGTTTTGATTATCAATATCTAATATCGAGGCGGCGCAATAACGGTTGTTTAAATGCGAACAGTCTCTTCCCAGCATATCACATTCCATCGCACTCGTAGCTGAGTACCTAGTGGCGTTTTGTCTGTATTTTTCATTTAATATCTAGAAACCTGAACATTTGAAATATATTTTTTTAAACACACTAACTTTTTTAATTTCTTAAAAATAAAAAAATTAAATTTTTAAAAATATTTTGGTTTGGGCCCCATAAAAACATTTTTTTATAAGTTGGACCCATTTTTTGTTATACCATTTTAAAGAATTTCTAACAATATGTCTGATTTCTACTAAGAACACACAATGCAGAAAGTAGTTCTTCTCGCTCACGCTTACTGGATGCCTATGGCCATAAGAATCTAATCTGGGTATGTGGGAGAGGCTGTTACAGGATGCAGCACTAGCAAATACCCAACTGTATACATACAAAAGTTTCAGGAAAATCACAAATGTAAAAATATAAACATGAAATGTAAGGTCAAAAAATACGAAAAAAAGCCATGTTTTTGTGTTTTTTTTCCTGATGACATTCAAAAAATGTCTTTTCATATGTTTACAAATAAATATTCAAAATATAGCAATATCCCAGAAGGGTCTCGCAAAAAAATTTAATTGCGGTGCCCCTTATAAATCGTGCTGCATCATTAGAAATCAAACAATATAAGTTAATTTGTTAGATAATAGTTTGCCCCCGGTATCGCTGCAGTTTTCTTTTTAATTCGAATTTTTTAATATTTTTGAAGACTTTGTGGTGAAAAACACAATTTAAAAAAAAAAAATCGGTTCATTTATTGTAAAACCAAAATGAAGAATAAAAAACTCGACAGCTTTACCTTGTAAAATATGTAAGTTGTACAGAAATAGTGTTCAAAAATTTCAAAAGAATCGGTGAAGGAGTTTTGAAGTTATGAGGGGCACCGACTTTTAAAACATGAGTTATGGGAAAAGCGCTTTAAAGTTAACCCAATAAAATAAAATGTAAAACGGAAATATTCTTCAGATATTTAAAATTTATTTAGAAAAATGAAAAACAAATTTTAATAACTTCCACCCTTTGAAGATCAGGTATTTGAGTAATACGTTTAGTTTATCAAACAAATTAACCTCTTAACTAGGAAAAAATATAGTCACGATCGCACTTTCAACAAAAAGAAGTTCTGATATCAACTTCTGTGACGAAAATGTAATATATGATCTACTAAATAAATACACTTTCTACATTTTTATACCCTTGCAGAGGGTATAATGATTTCAGTCAGAAGTTTGAAACGCAGTGAAGGAGATGTTTCCGACCCCATAAAGTATATATATTCTTGATCAGCATCACTAGACGAGTTGATCTAGCGACATCCGTCTGTCTGTCCGTTTTCGAGCTCTTTCGACCTGAAACTTGGCCAAAAGTATTCTTTTTATTGCAGGTAGTATATATGTCGGAACCAGCCGGATCGGGCAATTATATCTTATAGCTCCCATAGAAATTATCAGTAAACATTTTTTTGTTTTTTAAAATGCTTGGAAATATAATTTTATAACCTGAATTTCGAATTAAATTTTATCAAAATCGGACGACTATATCATATAGCTGCCAAAGGAACCATCGGAAAATTGGTGGGAAAATATGAACAAATTATGTATTTGGTGTTTTGTACAAATAACCTCCTACGCTTGGAAATAAAATTTTATAAATGGTTCTGAATCTCGAATTTAATTTTATTGAAAGTGGACGACTATATCATATAGTTGTTATATGAACGATCGATGTTACTAACTCTGTCACTCGAGAAACCCGATTTGCTTCTCCGACAGTCTTATGGACTCTGTCAGGGACTTGTAAAGTATCACTAGCCGAGTCGATCTATCCATAACGGTCTGTCCTATGAACTCTAAGATCTTGGAAACTATAAATGTTCGAAAATAGGAACTTCAGCTGGATTCCACGCCCACTTCCGCGAAAAGCTGTAACTGAAATGTAATTGACTTTTTAATACCTATTGATTGACCTAAAAAAATGTGCCTTCCCCACTCTAACATCCACAAACCCTACCCCCTTGCAATGACGTCAGAGCCAGGCAATGATGCATGTGTGTGTAATAGTTGCAGGTCAAGCTGCGCGGCAAATCGAAAAGCGCTGCCGGCCCAACCAGAGGGCACAGTGCGTGCATAACTAATTTTATAAAATAATTAACAGAATTTCTCTGTTTCGTCACCCCTCTATCTCTTCAATTCTCTTCAACAGAAATTTTAATATTCAAATTCCGATTAGGTTGTGTAAGAACCGAAAGTTTATAACGTTTATTAAGTTTATAAAATTATCTCCAATTAACTCTCATGCCTAATGCTATTTTTGCGATTTTTAAAGAGTATTCTAATTTTAATGTGGTCATATTAATATTTTAAAATAGTTTTAAATTAAATTTTGTATTTAAAAGCTGACTAATGTGTATCTAATAGTCGAGATAGTCGATTATAGCGTTCTCACTTATTTTATCTGTGGACCACGAAAAAAAAATGTCCAAATACAACTTAGTTAGTTTGCTACGCAAGCTTATGGTATTCTGATATTTTTTATACCCGTTAATCGCAGAGTAAAGGGTAAACTAGATTCGACGAAAAGTAAAGCTAAAGCTACAAGTACACAGAGTTATTAGTTATTGAATTAGTCACGTCATTTGGATGCTTTATTAAAACAATTTTTTTTGCTTCTGCGACAACAATGGTCATCTTATTATACCCGTTACTCGCAGAGTAAAAGGGTATACTAGATTCGACGAAAAGTATGTAACAGATACACGGCAGCGTTTCCGACCCCATAAATTATATATATTCTTGATCAGGATCCGTAGCCGAGTCGATCTAGCCATGTCCGTCCGTCCGTATAAATTTTGAGATCTCGGAAACTATAGTAGTTAGAGCATTCCTGGGCATCGTGCGCAGCGTACGCTCAAAATTCGTGAAAGACTATAGCGCCTGCATCTTTTATGCTAGAAACAAATATCCTTAAATTGTTGCCATTTGCATTATAATTTAAAATTGAAAATGGCTACCGCCAAACTTCCTGTTATTGGCATATTCCCTTGGGCTTACTCACGGCGTCTACTCACGATTCATTAAAAAATTCATTTATTATTGTAAAACATTTAAACTGACAACATACTGCTGACATCATTTTTCAGTGCTTATACCCACTTACAATAGTCTTAATACAATGGTCTTAATATTATTTTGGGTGTTAACTCATATATAGACATATCCCTGCAATCAAAAGGGCGATAATTCTACATCCGCCCAGAAGTCACTTCTTAGTCACTTCTGAGCGATAAAAAGGCGATAGCACACATTTTACAAAAAACGATAGAACCCTTTTTACAAAAAAAAAAAGGGTTACACTTACCAACGTGATAAACTATTTTTGTCAGTATTTTTGGATTATAGAACCGTCGAATTAAATAGAAACAAAATAATACCAGCGCTCCGCCAAGCGTGCTCCGTTTCAAAGCTGATTGCTATATACTTGGTATTATTTCCTTCACTCGAATTTTAATAAAAAGAAAAGAATAGTAGTACGCCAATGATTATAAATAACAAATAAATATCAGCCTCCGTTCAAAAGCTGATTGGTATATATTCGGTAATTTTTCTTTACTCAAAATTAAATAAATACAAGAAAGAAGATTACTTCGGCAAGCCGAAGTTTGTAAACCCTTGCAGTTATAAGAAATAATCAACTTTAGTAACACCATGTGATATTTTTAAGGATTGTTGCTGCCTTCAGTGATTTAAAAAAAAAATTATTTCATTCCTTTTTTAGACCATTTTTTGAGATATATATATTGTTAGAGTATTCCCATTTTTATTTAATTGAATTCGACATTCTTGAAAATATAAAAATGTATATTCCCAATATTATAAGATAATATGTCAGAAAGCCCCAAAGCTATAATTTGTTTCATATTATTTTCACACCGATTTCCGATCGTTCCTACGACAGCTATTTAATATAGTCGTCCGATTTTGATAAAATTTAATTTGAAATTCAGAACTAACTAAAAAATATTATATTCCAAGCTTAGAAGGTTAAATGATAAAAAACACCGAACATATAATTTTTCAATATTATTTTACCACTAATTTTCCGATTGTTCCTATGGGAGCTATATGATATAGTCGTCCGATTTTGATAAAATTTGATTCGGAATTCAGAACTAATTTAAAAATGTTATATCCAAGCTTAGAAGGTTATATGTTAAAACACCAAAGGTATAATTTTTTTTTAATTTATTTCCGGATAGTTCATATGGGAGCTATAAGATATAGTTGTCCGATCCGGCTGGTTCCGACTTATATACTACCTGCAATAGAAGTAAGACTTTTTGGAAAGTTTCAGCCCGATAGCTTCAAAACTGAGAGACTAGTTTGCGTGGAAACGGACAGACAGACGGACATGGCTAGATCGACTCATCTTAATAATAATAATAATATTTAATATACAACCTTTTACGCTTGGAAATAACATTTTTTAATGAGTTCTAAATTTCGAAATAAATTTTCACAAAATCGGACCTTATATGATATAGCTTTTAATGGAACGATCGCAAAATTTGTAATAAAACAATATGAAACAAATTATATCCTCGGATTTTTTGAACATATTATCTTATAATATTGGAATTATCATTTTTTGTATTTTTAAGACTTTCGAATTAAATGAAATAAAAATCGAACGACTCTAACATATAGCTGTTAAAGAAACGATCAGAGAAAAAATTTAATTTAATTATTTAGTATATTTCTGAAGCTAGCAACAATCCCTAGAAATTTGACTAGGAGTTTCTAATGTTGATTTTTTTTCATAACTGCAAGGGTATATAAACTAAGGCTTGCCGAAGCTAACTTCCTTTTTTATTCCCCCTCAAAATTTATTCCTAGGCAAAATAATAGACGCAGAAAAATAGTAATACAGCAAACTCGGTCACATATACACCACACCACAATCTACAAAAAAAAAAATAAAATCCAAGTCGGTCCGTGCTCTATTTTCTATTTGTTTCGATCCACAAATTTTTCTTGTCTACACCCCTTTTCATCGAAAAAGGGGACAGGTTTCCTAGTTCTTCGAGATAGACAAAAGCGAGCAGATTAGGACTCAAAAAAGGTATTTTTTGGCATATCCGTTGTAAATAATAAAAACGTAGTACGACGCATAGCAGAATTGCCAATTCTCAATGCGTTTATGAGAGATGTGTGGCTCAGATTGCGGACATGATAGCCCAAGGTTCCCAAGTTCAAGCTGTTCCTACCCAGACCTACATGTCCTCTGCCTGTCGGTTGCCTCTGTGCGATACCGAGGTTTTCCCCGGAGATCATCTGCGGTGGGCGACCTTTATTGGTCTGTTAACGGCCATTTATATAAACAATCCATGGCTGACGCCAGTCGAAAAACTCCACCCTTAATAACGATGGCTTTCGCTCAGCCTGTGCAAACCTAACTGATCGTTTCCAAAACAAGCGGTTGTTAGTTAATAGCCAATTAAAAACCTTTTCAATGTGCAATGTGTCCGTAATCAGGAATCTGGCCCAAGGATGTGACCTATGTAAAATGGAAAACCATCCGGCCCGCACATGTGCATGATTTCCCTAGATCACGACAAGCGGTCGGCATATATAAAAAAAAGGCAGTTGTATCTGAGCTGCTAAGCAACAGCTGCAGTGGCATCAGCTGCTTGATTGCGAAAGCCTTACTAAACAGAAGCAACTCCTCCCCATAACCTTCGAACCCTTATGCGAGACCCAGATCAAGTCCAAGTACCCCAGATGCGACTGCAACCGGTTCCATGGACTCTAGAGTCCAAAATTACTTCGCGATTGGGTATAGATCCGTCTTGCTGGACACCGCTTAATTGACATCTGTCACCTAGGGCAGAATTTTAAAGCTCGTGCCCTGATAAGTTCAGAGGCGACCTTTATTTCTGAGCGGCTGTTCAAATTAATTAAGTTGCATTACCAGGTAATCATAACACAAGTATCAGGCTTAAAACAGACAGTATCCGCTGAATCCGCGTTCTCCGGCCTGGCTTGCAAAAAAAACACGACGGCTCTTCCACGCGAATTTCCCACTCTGTTGACACGTCCCTAGATAAGCTTCTCACCAAATATTGGGATGTTGAGGATCTGCCAGTGGCAAAATCTTCCGATTTGACCCGCGAGGAAAGTTTTCTCCGGAAGACCTTGAGAGACGACCGCAGGAATGTCGTAAGTCTTTCGTTTTGTGATCGGGAAAACGTAAGATCCGCCCCCGGCCACTACAGATCGTCCGCAATGTCGCAGTTCCTAAGAAACGAGCAACGCCTAAAAAAGGACAGTCAGCAGTAATCCAAATATGACTCCGTGATTTAAGAGTATCTCGACCTTCATCACATGAGAGAAATCCGTCCAACCCATAATTGTCCTAGTTGTTACCTTGCGCATCATGCCGTGCTCAAGCCGGAAAGTACAACCACCAAGATGCGTGTGGTATTCAGTGCTTCCAACCTTTCAGAGAATGGCCTCAGTTTAAATGATATCCTTCATGCTGGCCCAGTCATACAGTCCGATCTAACTATCCGGATTCTAAAGTGGCGATAATAATGAAACGTCTACAGAGCCGATATCGGGAAAATGTATCGACAAATACGGGTAGATCCGAAGCATTCCCCGTTTCCTCTTCAGCGAGGGGCACATTCGAGATTTCGAATTACCGACGGTATCTTTTGGAGTCAATTGCGCGTAATTCCGAGTGATTCGAGTCGTGAAACAGCTGGCAAATAACATGCAGCATTCGAAACCATATGTATGTAGACGATGTCCTTTCAGGAGCTGACTCCACGGAGGACACTAAGCTCATTTTTCGCAAACTACAAAGTGATTTCCATTGAGTAAATGCTCTTCCAACTACAAAGAAATTTTTTAGCTCATATTCAAAGGGATCATCTTCGGACAAAAGACTTATTCGAAATCGACACTGAGAACACCGCCAAAACTCTCGGCATACGATGGAAACCAAATCAAGCAACGAAAATCTCCTCCCGAAACGCCAAGTCCTTTCCCAAACTGCCAAGCTGTTCGATTCAGCAGGCTGACTCGCCTTATTTGTTGTGTGTGCCACAATCTTTATGCAAGAGATTTGGTGTCAATATCTAGGTTGAGACGATAAAGGTGGAACAGGTTTCTCCAGAGCTATGCGGTCCTAGTCTAGGTAAGAATACCAAGAAGGGTTCCCTTCCGCCTAGAGTTCCGCGTAGAGCACCACGGATTATGTGACGCCTCACAATATGCATAGAGAGCTGAGATCTATATGCGCGTAGACGATGGTGCACTTCCAAAACGGTGTCCCTTTCGAGGCTGGATGTTATGAATGTTATTTCCAAGCTAAGAAGGTTATATGTTAAAAATCCGGGTTCCGACTTATATACTACCTGCAATAGAAAAAGGACTTTTCGGAAAGTTTCAGACCGATAGCTTTAAAACTGAGAGTTTGCGTAGAAACGGACGGACAGACGGACGGACATGGCTAGATCGACTCGTCTAGTGACGCTGATAAAGAATATATATAGTGTATGGGGTCAGAAACGTCTCCTTCACTGCGTTGCAATCTTCTGACTGAAATCATTATACCTTTTGCAAGGGTATAAACCCTCTGCAAGGGTATACAAATTATACAAAAGGATTTGTGTTGGTTTCCGTTTGTTTTTCTACAAAGACCATCCATCTACAGCCTACATCCGACTTAACGACTGCAATTTTTTTGCCGTCTTTGCTAATCTAGAAGAGGATCTCCTCGCCAAGTCCAGTCCAACAATGGAAAGACGTTCGTCAGCTCATTAACCGCGTTGTGTAGCTTAGCAGCTCACCTTCACAATTCATTCCTCCAGGGGCACCCCATATGGGCAGCCTTTGGAAAGCTGATTTCGAAAGCATTAAGACCTCTACACGAAAGTACATCTTTGATGAGCTGTCCACTCTCCTAGGGAAAATCGAAGCTTGTTTAAATTCCAGACCGCTACTTACCTCTTAGCGTTGACACCAGGGCACTTTCTTGTCGGCGGGCCTCTTCTGTATAGGTAATTGACGAATCCAAGTCCATTTTGAACCGGTGGCGGTACTAAAAGTCTTTCCATCAACAATTACGTGCTCATTGAAAGGATGAGTTAAAGAGCGCCACAAGCGCAACAAGTAGCAAGTTCCCACCGAAAATCTGCGCGTCGGCTACATCAAGATTGACATTTTGCCCTCAAATGCCAATGTCTACGTAGTCGACATTAGTACGGAACGCGGCATTGTCAATTAAATAAATATTATCTTTAATCCTGTTTCTTTTTTTCCTTTTAATGTAGCGCTCATGCAATGGATAGAAGACGTACGAGAGGTATTCAATCCTATCGATGCCGAGTCTGCAGAATTCCCCCTTTACGGAAGTGTCAGAGGTTCCCAAAGCTAAGCACAGAAAAGCGAAACTGTCTCGCACACGTGCACTCCACGTGCACTCAGAACCACCACACACAATGCATGAGCGCGTTTCCAGGAACAAGTCCAACTCCCAGCCACAGCTCGCTTCTCCGACAAATGCTTGCCCCTCCACCGCGCTTAGCATTCTCGACACCAGCTCCGTCACTCGCGGCGCTACTCCAACGTCATATCGTAACGTCCTTCCATCTACGTTGGTAATCGTAGAGACCGGTGAGAAGACGTTCGACCCCGCCGCACTCATACATCGGTGCACACTGACAAGCGCCATGCATTCATGGCCGCCGCGTTTCGTTTCCCGACGACCAACGTGAGAGAGGAGACCATCTGCACGTCAACGATTCAATCAAAGGTCAACGAGGCAATTAAGCTGGAAGTGGTCCTCAAGGTAGAGCCGAACGTGCGCATCCGGACTCCCATCCGGGCGCTCAGCGAGTGCGTGAAAAGAAGTTTGGGGAGCTACCGCTTGCGGATGAGCGGTTCTATTGGCCAAACACCATCTTCCTGATTCTAGGAGCGGACGTCTACTCGAAGGCTATGCAGTCTCAACTGCGCATTGGACCCCGGAAGGCTTTTAGGTTTAAGTAATTCGATTCTGTCACTCATTGAGAATAAATCGCTGTCGCCCCCCGACTACCCTTAAAGTTAAAGTTTTCTTTCGGTCACCGGGGCAGTTCGCAAATCGCCGCCACCGCCAAACGCCATCTACCAGCGCCAGCATACCCTAGCAAGCCCACGACGTACAGAATGCACGCCTGCCTTTGTTGGCGTTTGGATTAGAAAAGACCAAGATATGGGTGCCAGAACCTCCGGTAACTAACATTTCAGCTAATTTCGAAAAAAAAAGATCGCTATTTTTGTTCTATCAACCAACAGGACTCTCAACCAATTTAAATCCTAACCTCTCATTACTCATTTCTTATTTTCTAAAATCAACTAACTAATGTCTCGACAGGCCACTGAACGTGGAATCATGAAACAGAGAATGTTACGATCAAATAAACGGAGCAACACTCTGTCCTAGTCACCAACATATTAGAGAAAATCTTAGGAAAACAGTGGTTTTTTAAAATGTGTGAAAGATTTCAAGCCCTGTCTCCAACACTGTCAAGCATCCCATCCCGACTACCGACAATATTACAATTCACTTAAAAAACGTAAAGATATACATAAATAGGTGGTCCACAAGCAAATATCTAAAATTCTTGGCCAGAATAGAATAAGATCATAAGATTAGTCATTTCCCTTGGATCGCCCCTTTTTGGATAGTCCTGAAAGCTCTGACTCACCCGACCAACAGATATGGAGATTGGTAGTAGATTTCAAGAAACTATATGATAAAATCATCACGGACATACAATCCCCAATATTAATGACATTCTGGACAGGTCAAAATCCTCCTCCCTAGATTTAGAAAGCGGGGTCCACCAAATCCAGACCCCAAGGACAGGTTCAAAACAACTTTTGCAGTAAAGAACGGACACTACGAATTGACGAGAATGCGGTTCGGGTTTAAAAACGCCACTGATACATTTCAAAGGGTACTGGACAATATACTAGAAGAACTAGTCCTAACCCTTCTAACGAACATCTCGGTTTTACAACATCCAAACTACCAAAAAATGTACCCTTACGACAGAAGCAAGTAACTTCGCATTTGAAGCCGTTCTCCCCCAGAGCCTTTTGCATAGTATGAAGCGGAATCTCGGTATTCAACTATAAAGATAGAGATGTTAGCAATAATCTGTTCGGTTAAATACTTTCTTCCATATCTTTATGACAACTAATACAAAATCATGACCGCTTAAACTTTAGTATGACTGCAAAACTTCAAGGGCCAAAACCAGAAACTCGTCCACTGGAAACTAACCCTTTCCAAGTACGACTAAGACGTTATTTACAAAATAACGAACCGAATACACTTGTCAACGACATTGACCGAAGCATTTTAGGTGGTATTCCATTAGAATTCGCCTTACACATTCAGCACGCAAGTTTTATTTGAAGTCAGAAAAATAATGTCAAAATAATATGAAAAAACAAGGAAGAACGCTATAGCCGAGTGCCTAGACCATCAGATACCCGTTACTGAGAAGATATATAAGAAAAAAAGTGGTATTGTAGAGCGCCACCAACCAATTTATGGTAATGTGGGCGTGGCAATCTTTTTTTTGGGTCAATCGATAGGTATTGATCTGACTAATCCATTTTATTAGAAAAAAAAGGTTTTAATATAGAAAATGTGGCCGTAACTGTTTTGGGAGGTTTGTGGGCGACAAAGTGGGAGTATCAAGATGTTTTTGGGCTCAATCGATAGGTATCGAAGAGACCAATATATTTCAATTTTCAAGCATTATAGATACAGGAACTAAAGTCTTTCGCAATGTTTGGGCGCAGGAAACCCAGGAACCGCATACCAAGTCTAACTCTTCTCGCTTTTTTAAGTTCCGAAATCTTAGCTTTAATACGGACTCGGCTTGTGATCCTAATCAAGAATATAAATGCTTCCTTCTGCCTGTAAAATACTTTCCAAAGAATCTCTACGAGTAAGGGATATACAAATTTAATACTGACAGGTATTTTCAATTTAAATATAATTTTTACTTACAAAAGTCTGTTTTAACCAATTAGGGATATTATGCTTATATAATAATTACTATACGATTACCCAAATTCCCACATATTCAGGAAGCAGAAAATTTACATTTTAGACTCTAAAATCAGAGATTAAGCAAAGATACTCCCACAATAAAATCTATTGTGCCTATCTCCCTCATTTTGAAAGATTTCCGCCCAAACCGGACTATCCATACAATAAATAGTACAAAAGTTCATCAACTAGTTTTAGGCCAGTTGGGGTATATTCGAAATGTTTAATGGAGCGAACTTGTTTTTTAAGAAGAAAAAACGGTAATAATAATAATAATAATAATAATAAAAAATAATAATAATATTAATAATAACAAAAAATAATAATAATATTAATAATAATATTAATAATAATTATAATTATAATTATAATAATAATAATAATAGTAATAATAATAATAGTTTGCAACGCAGTGAAGGCCACGTTTTCGACCCCATTAAGTATATACGTTTCTACGCAAACTAGTCTCTCAGTTATAAAGCTATCGGGCTGAAACTTTCTCAAAAGTCTTATTTCTATTGCAGGTAGTATATAATTCGGAACCGGATGGAACACAATATCTTATAGTTTCCATAGGAACTATCGGGAAAAAAAAAAAAAAGTAAATCTATGTTGAATTAATTCCTGTCTATATACTCTAGGTCCTTGTTTATTTTTGCCTCGTCATGTTAATCCCTTCTGGCGTTGCTTCTTCTGTTGCTGGGGAGCAAGGAATTTAGTCTTTGCTGGACTTGAGATAATTTCTGGTGTAGGGTAAGTTTCAAATCTGCAAAACCATGCTCGTTAGGTAAGTTTCTATCACCTCAAGTATTTAAGCTGTTGTTTCGTGTTAGTTGCTCAATTGAATGCGTAAAAAAGAATTTCGTTAAAAGATTTCAACACTCTAGCTGCTCCCAAACTGGTTTTTAAAAAGGGATACATCTTTTTCCAAGACTTCACTAACAAGCCGTTGAGTTGTTTCCGAGGTCAATCTGTAATGTTACATTGTGAGTATATTTGCCTTCCTAACCTTTTATTTTTTGTACTTCTGGTTTTTTGTGATTACTGAACCGAGGTGTAGTTTTATTTCTCCTATTTTCCTTGCGTGTGTTTAATTTAAAATGGGGTGAGGAGTTTCAAGTTTTGGCCCTTCAAGTTTTAGAGTCATACTAAGGGTTTAGCGGTCATGATTTTGAACTTGTTGTCATAAAGATATGAACGAAAATACTTAACTGCCCAGATTATCGCTAATATCTCAATCTCTATAGTCGATTACCAAGAATCCGCTTTATTCAAGTTTAAAGTGTAAATACTATGCAAAACAAATCGGTCTGTCGGGCCCTTCAAGTTATTCGTTGTGGTTTTGCAAACTGCAAACGCCTCTATAAATTTATTGTCGGGTCACGCAGTCTCAGCAGCTAATAAACATCCTAATTCAATCTCTTATATTGATTGCATCACGAGAGGTATCTCTCCTTATCAAGCTTTCTCATCTTGTGTACTTCCATTCTTGGGCCCAGGATTCGGCTTTGCAAAATCAGTAAGTGTTCTGATCACGACGTTAAACGCATTCTCGTCTAACCTGCTGTACTCTCTTTCGCTAATAAATTATTAGCAAGCATAAAACAAACCAAAATTTCTAATTTTTTTGCAATATCTAATAAAAAAAACTTATTAGTTTAACATTGGCTGTACATAAGTCTATTAATTGACTTTTTGGTTCTTGCGGCTGCGGTGCATTAGCGGAGCAACAAATCATAAAGCATTGTGATGAATTTTCACCTGAATTTTACTCGACAACTGGCTTTCACGCTTAGTCCGGGGATTAGGATTATGAGTCTATATATATATTTAAATCATACCTGCTATAAACCATAGTATAACCCTTTCCAAGGGGGGCAAATACCCGATCTTATGTACAGTTCTTAGGTAAATTAGGTAAGCCGGGTTGATTACTCAATTCAAGGATTTTGTATTGCAGTATTATTTGTTATAAATGTTCATGAAAACGTAATCTAAAATTGGAAAACGGGTATACCTCCGGTTCCATGTTATTCGAGTACTAACACCACCCCATTTAGAACAAGAAAAAAAGTAAAATTAAGCAAGCCGAACTTTATATACCCTTGCAGTTATAAGAAATAATCAACATTAGTACCACGGTTTTAAATTTTTAAGGATTGTTTCTAGTTTCAGTGACATTAAAAAATGTATTCATTTTTTCTGTGACTATAAGATAATATGCTAAAAATCTCCGAAGCTATAATTTGCTTCATTTTATTTTCCCACCAATTTTCCCATCGTTCGCATGACAGCAATATGATATAGTCGTCCAATTTTGATACAATTTAATTCGAAATTCAGAACTAATTAAAAAATGTTATTACCAAGCGTAGGAGGTTATATGTTAAAAACACCAAAGATATAATTTGTTTCATATTATTTTCTCATAAATTTTCCGATCGTTCCTATGAAAGTTTATGATATGGGCATCCGATTTGGATAAAATAAAATTCGAAACTCAGAACTAACTAAAAATGCTATTTGCAAGCGTAGGAGGTTATAAATTTACTTAAGTGGGTTCACTAGCTTCCTTCCTTCTAGGTGATGGGTGAGCGGTGGTTGCCGCTGTCTGTGCACGAGCGACGTTGCACGTCTGCCTTGCGCTCATCTTACCGCTGGAACCAAATGTTGGGCATTTCGTCTGCTGGGTTTGTTGTTGTTGCAAACAGGGCAATATTTTTAAAGCGCATGGCAACTATGTACTTTATTAAGGGCAATATTTTTAAAGCGCAAGGTAACTGCTTTATTTATTGGATTCCCTATCAATCCCTATCTGTTCTTCATGCGAGGTTGGAGTTGATTGATGAGCTTCAAGAGTCATTTAAAAGTTTCTCGGTGAGCTCGAAGAATTGGATTTCGAGGAAATTGAAACTAATTTGAGAGAGAAATTCTATAACATTCTCGTAATTTTGAACTCATCGGTTCGAGCCGAAATTTCAAAACGCTCCTCACAGCTTCTTTCGCACTCAACTTTTGCTGACGGCGTCACTCCGGGAGTTTTCGGCACCAAGCAGCTTCAGCCTCGACATGCAGGCAGCATTGCTGCCCCCACTTGAGTTTCCAAAATTCGCTGGAGGTTATGCAAATTGGTCTGACTTTAATCATTGAAAGTCACCAACCTAGAAAAGCTGCAGCATTTACGATCATGCCTGACTCAGTTGGAAACTATTCGCTCGTTTGGTGTTTAGGCACACATTACTGATCTCTTGGGACTAAAGGCGGTGCAGACTGGTTGCGTCTCGACACTTCGGGAGCTGTCAGATAAATTCAACGCTCATATTCGCGCTGTCAAAGGATTAAGCACGACGAAATAAAACGCAGGATGCATCATCGTCCAAGTCACGTTACAAAGGTTTTCCGGCAAGTCAGGCAAAGTGGGAAGAGCGTTTAGAGGACCCTGCCTTTGTCAACTTAATTTCTTCGTGGGAGTCAATGGCATAATTTCTGCGGCACCGATGCAGAACGTTGGAGTCTATGAATTTCGCCATGGCAAACTATTCGCCGGGCAATCAGGTGGGAGGTAAGAGAATACCCAATGCGCGTAGATCAGCTTTTCTTTCCTCGAAATCTAACCCTTGGATTTGCATATTCAGTAATGATGCGGGCATTCCATTTCTTTTTGTCAGAATTTTACACCCTGTCTCCTGCGAATACGCTTTAATAAGCAAAACGGCTCCGTCTTAACATACTCGTAAATTGTCTTAAGGTTGGTCATCAATTTTGGCAATGCAACTCCAGTATGTGTCGTACATGCGGATCTAAGCACCACACCCTGCTTCACCTGGGAAACTTAGCGTCCTTTTTTCACAAGAAGAAGCACAGCTTCAAGAAGCACTTCCTTCTGTCTCACCCTCTGTACTGCTTTCTTCTACTTCCCTACTTCAAAAGAAGCGTCTGGATTGGGTTGTTTCTGGAGGTTATGTCCTTTCCAATGGCTTGTCCTTAATGTCGTCTCAGTTTTGGGAAGTGAAAAGCCACTCGCTACTAAGGAAGAATTGGATTGTGAGGCACATCTTGTAAAACACGTCGTTCGTTGCCAGCTGGTGATTATTATTTGGTGATTATTAAGCTTAATATAGATCTCTTGGGAGAGTCCAACCAGCAAGCTTATCGAAGATTCTTGTCCCTAGAAAGAAAGTTGAATTGGCAGCCAGTTTTGAATGCTCAATATGCAGCATTTATAAAGAACTACCTCGATCTAGGACATATGTCATCAGTTTCTGTCGCTGACATCGGGTCGTGCCGATACTTCTTGGCTCATCATTGCGTTATAAAGGAGGACAGCTCCAGTATAAAGGATCGCGTAGTTTTTGATGAATTGGCGGTCAGTTCCTCAAGCTATTTTCCTAACGATGTTCTTATGGCAGGCCCTGTAATTCAGCCTAAGTTGTTCCAGGTTCTTCTTCGGGTTCGTTCACATTCAGTCAATCACAGGTCACATTTGCAAAATGTACCGTTGGGATTCCCCCAAGACCAATTGCTAGTGTTTAAGCTAGACATAGTTACTTAGGGCAAGAAGCCATCACTTCTGGCTGTACAGCTATGCATCAGTTGTCAGCAGACGAGCATACAGTGTTTCCACTTGGGGCTGAGTTCATTTGTCGCGATTTTTAAGTGGATGATTTGATATCTGCCAAGGGAAAATTTAGAAATTGGTGCTCAAATGTGTCAGCGGTTTTGGAGAGGAGTTGCAGACAAGGATATGAAATCTTATAAGAAGTTTGATGATTTTGCAAAAACCCTAGGTCTCGCTTGGGAACGAGTTTTTGACCAACTATTGTTTTCCTTTTCGATCTTATAGTCAGCATCAAGCACCTGTAGGCGATCTGTCTTGTCTGCAATAGCGCCATTTTACTATCCTCTTGGACCTGTAATCATAAAATCTGTGCAAGGAGAAGTTATCCTGGGATGAAGCCTTCCTGAGTCGCAAAATATGGAATGGCAGATTAGGCTTGCGTCATTTCCTCGGCCGGTTCGTTCTCCAAACTCTGAGAGTGAGATTACTGGATTTTGTGATGCCAGTATATAAGCATATGGTGCCTGTGGCCACATCGTTTGCAGCGGCCAATCTCAATTACTTTGCTCAAAGGCAAGGGTAGCCCCTTTAAAAACACTCAATGTGCCGAAGCTGAAACTTTGTGGGGCTGCTCTCCGTTCTAGTATCATTGCAGAAGTGGTTGGGACGAGTACATTTAAGAAAGAGTTTTACTGCTGGAGCGACACTGCTGTTGCGCTGTCATATATCGAAGACAAGCCGTTCAGATTCAATATTTTAGAGAACCGAGTAGCTGCCACCTAAGAGCTAACTGAGTCAGTGGAGTGGCGATATGTTTCAACTTCTTAAAATCCAGCTGACATTCTCTTCCGAGGTGCTTTTCCTGCTGAGCTCAACACATCGGCTCTCTGGGCTCATGGGCCAAAATTTTTTGTGGCGCCAAAGCTGAATGGCTACTCCACTCATTGCTGAATAACCAAGGCTTAAGGTTCGCCGGAGGATTCTACGAATAAAATCTCCATACGAAGCCATAGTGGCCAGTTCAAAATTTGGCAATTCCTTTGCTGCTTCGAATCCGTCGCCCTACGCTCGCGGTGTCTGACCTTTAAGGCCGTTGCTTTTGCTTCGTCTTATCCAGCTCTCACGTTTTAGGATGACATCAAATCAATGCAGTTTAAGGGATTGGTGCACTCTTCCAGCTCGCTCGCACCTCTTTTGCCATTCATTGATCAATTTGTTCTTCATAAAATGGATAGCCGACTAAGGAGTTCTTCGCTGGATTTTAATGGGCGTAATTCAATTAAAGATATTTAATAATTCGTTGAATTGTTCTTTTTGGCAGAAAGTTTTAAGGAGTGAGGGTTACAGATCACTGTAATTTTACATGTTGCTTTAGAAGTGCAGCTTACTCTAAGCTTAACTTGCGTTATAAAGTAAACAAATTCATTCAGCATTTTTTCAAAATTTTAAAAAATACTACAGTCATTTGTTTATCCAAAAATTGGGAAAGATTCCCGATGAAATTAACAATTAATAAAGGAAACTATATTTCTGTTTCAAAAAAAAAATAATTTTTTAGTAGAAATGGTTTTGGACTTCGTTTTCTCGGTACATACATATTTATGCCCTCATGTTTGGATACCTTAGCGTCTAATTTTCTTGAAGATCAAATGAATACTGGGAAGTCTTTTTTCAGTAATAATGAAGATCTTTGACTTATGCGTAAGAATAAATAGAATATATTTGCCTAAAAATATTTAGATTTCGCTAAAAGAAACGAGGAAAGAAATGCTCTCAGGGAGATTATGATCACGCTCTTAAAGTTTGGTCACAATTCTCTGTTCCACTCTTAATGAATATTTCGAATTAAATTTGAAAACTGATGTATTCCTTCAACTGACATTTTATAAAATTTCCCAAAAATTTGTATGCAAATTTATTCACTTTACCACAAATATGTAACTCAAATTGCTGATAGGTATTGATATGTATAGATTTATTTAAAATAGCATTCGAGGCGGCTTAGTTCAATGTTATCACAGTTAAACAAAAGCTAATAAAAACAAGGAAAAACGAGTGTCTCGACTTTAAAATAACCCGTACTTAGCATAAAGGAGCAAAAGGAAAATAGGGATATACAAGCAGCAAAGCTATAATGTATAGGACAGCAGACAGATTTAAGTGTTAAGGCCGTTTGTGGGCGTTAGACTGGCATCCTCCGCATATGGCAAATGTAATTTGTTTGTGTATATTTTATGTAAGTCCTAAATAAGAGGGCAGTTCGATAAGTACTTAGCCTCACCGTAATCTAATGGAGTTTCTGCGTCGTTTCGAAACAGTGGACTTAACCCATGCTCCGAAGAAGGCGATAACTGTCCCTTTGGCCTGAAAGGCGATGGCCACCTTTTCTTGGGACTCACAAGGTATAATCTACATTGACTCCTACACTATGCCGAATTATTGGGCCGATTCGACGCCGAATTGCGAGAGTGCGGGTGCGCGAAGGCGACTGCTATATAAATACGCGTAGAAATGAAAATCTTCAGTTATCGTCCGATTGTTTCGAGTAATTCATCAATCAAAAGGTATGCAAAAAATAAAAGCATTGCTTACAATGGTGTGGGAGAAAAAGTTGCGAAAGTGTGAAAAGTGAATTTTGGAAAAGTTGATGTGTTAGGGTCGGTGGGGATATTAACCCCCGCTTTCAACCTAGTAGTTGTCTCAATTAAAAACGCGTTGAACCTCAAAATCGGATTCTCCATTTAAAATTTTTTTTTTTTTCTCAGTTTGTCACATAACGTTATTTTAGAGTCATGAAAATTCTACACGATATTAAACAGCTCAATATAAGAAACATTAGTTCTACCACTTTTGGAAAAACTAGGTAGTTTGGGGAGAAAACAACTATAAATAGCTAAGCTTTGTACACCCGTAACAAGTGAACTACTGAAGTTACAGGCTTCTGCTATATGTAGTTAGAGGGGTATTTCGAAATACTTTTAACGCCTTTTAAATATTGTCTTTATACCACCGTTTTAAAATAATGCGACAAAATTGTTTTAATTTACATTTTTTACCCTTTTTTCTAATTTTTTAAAAACGGCTCTAACGATTTTAAATTAAATTTTAATGTGTATAGTCCTTGAGTCCTTCCTCAACTTCTTATATACGACACATTTTTGTAAAAATAAAGTTTTAAAGTCATTAATCAACAAAAAATGGCCAGAGCATCTTACATTGCTTTAGCATTGACCTTTTTTGTGCGTATCCAAACTCTTTTTAAAGGTAAGGTAAGTAAATTTAAGATGATGTCAAGCAGCTTAATAGAAGAAACTTTGATTTTGAAAAACTAGCTAGTTTGGCGAGAAAATAGCTATAAATAGCTATAGTGTGTAGACCAGCAACTTGTGAACAACTAGTGAAGGTCCTGGAAATTAAAGATGTTGTTAAACATGTTGTTAATAGGAGAAACTTTACTCTTACCCCTCTTGAAAAAATGATCAAGTTAGGGGAGAAAACAGCTATAAATAGCTAAATTCTGTACTCCTGTAATTTGTGAACTACTAAAGCTAAAGGCCTTTGCTATATGTCGTTAGAAATGTATTTTAAAATACGTCGTTCGATTTCATAACATGATTTGTCGGAATACTATCGTTTAATAATTACAACCATTTGTTCCGATATTTTTTAAACTTTTTCCTATTTTTTAAAAGCAGCTTTAACGATTTTACCTGATTGTTTAACTTTTTTTGAAAATCCATACATCTTAGGGTGTATGTTTTATGAAAGTAGATGAATTATATAATTGATTTTTAACAAAAAAACATCTGATAGCAAACAAAAATACCTCTGAACAAAGAAAAAATATAGTGAAATATTTTTATTTTTGTTTTTTTTTTTATTGTTTTAATTAAATATTTAATCAGTTTCATTATTACTTTAATACTATTAGTTTATTTATTTTTAAATTTATTATATATTAATTTTATTTATTTTTATTTTAATTTTTAATTTGCTAATTTTAACTTTTCACTTTAAATTTAAAATTTTTAATTTTATATTTTATAAGTTTTCACTTTCTTTTCTTAACATAAATTCCAATGTGCTAAATTGTGCAGTTTGATAGTCAGTGCAGTACGTTTTTAAATTGATTTTCGTTACTGATTGCCTTGATAGTGTGTGGCAGTTGGTTCCAAGTGCCAACAGTATATACAAGGAACTCCTCCTTGTGCATAGGTACTGATACTTAAAGCTTATTGAGTTTCTGGTTCTTCTTGACAAACTAATACATTTTCTTAATTTTTTGTTGAGCTAAACACAAGCACTGAATACAATGTGCCGAATTAAAAAAAAAAATTAAGAAAATGTATTTATTTAGTAGATCGTATACACAAATGTTGAAATCAGAACTTTTGTTTGCTGTAGGTGCGATCGTCGCTAGATTTTGATCTCGCTTAGAAGTGTTTTGTTTGATTTAAAAGATCCCAGAGAGTTATTTGAAGTAGGTCGCACATTCTATATACTGAAACTAAGGATAACAATATTCTGAATTATAAGAATAATCAGAAATATGTTTTATCAGTCAATTGTAATAAATTAGCTTATAGTCATTTTAATATTGAACCAAAAGTTATACGCACTATTAAAAAATTGTTTATATAACATGAACAAATATTTTTATATAAATAAATATAAATTCAATTTGTTTATCGTTGCGTTTTATTATTTTAGCAGGTCATTTACAGATATCCATATGGCTGGAATAGAAACAGCTGCATTTTACAATCACTTGAGTGTTTTGTATTTGAAGTATTTTATCTACTAGGAAAGCATTTTTAAATTTCTATTTTTGAAGTTCTTCTTCATTAAATAGCCCTTTAATAGGGCTATTTAATCTTGTATAAACATAACATACGAATTATCTATGTTTGGGTCGCGGTTCTGCTACGAGACATAATTTCGGCGGCACGAACATACAGAATTTTGGAGATAGTCGCATTGTTAACGTAGCGAGAAAAATGTCTTTGATACGTATTTGCAACATTATTTAAAAATGATAACAAATAAATAATTAATGGCAAACTTATTGAGATCCCAGGACAAAATATTTAGGACTGATTGGAGGATCCCTGCATGCATTTTCTATCGCGGAAGACACTTCTAAGTGACTTCTAGAAGATAAAAACTATCGTCCGCGATATCGCATTCGGATCGCGGAAGTCACTCCTGTCGGGAAGAAATATACCACTTCGGCGACACTTCGGGAAGTCACTTCGGCGACTCTTCTTGAAGTGATTGTCCATGTCCCACGTGTGCCGGCCGATTCTCATCTGTAAATTTCTTATATTTAGGTACAACAAAGGAAAACATTGAAGGTCTGTCTCCGAAAAAGAAACGACAATCATAATGTGTGTGGCAGCACTTTAAGAAAACCGAGGACAAGGCAAAGGCCATCTGCATTCACTGTAGAAAAACGTTAAAAACGACTGGAAACGCAACTAACCCATTGGAACACCTTCAACGGATTCATCCTAACTATAGTGTTGCTGAAAAAGATAATTAGTCACCTAGGTTGGATAGTTTCATGCATCAGACAAACGGGAGATCCCAATAAAAGAGAAAAAAACCATTATTGTCGTTTTTCTGGAAGGCACGCGCGTTCATTTAATACATGGCCCGATGTAGAGAAAAGCCTTTCGCTCGTAGATGAACTAGCTGGAATCGCCAGAATGGTTCTAGCTAATTTGGGAAGGTATTTTAATTTCCTTGCATTTCTCCAAAATTCTAAAATATTTGTACCAGGAGCTACTGGATAGGCCAAATATTTTTCCAGCTCTACGTCTATATCGTTTTTCTCAACTTTTCTTTTTTTTTTTTACATAACTTAAATCTAATAACTTAAATTACTTGGGCTTGTGTTATTAGTTACGTCATCAAAGCTTTTTTCACAATCTCCTACAAATTCGGAGAGCATTGCTTTTACTGTAGCTATCACATTTTCCTTTTTTTCCTTTGAGAGGAAATTCACCTCTCTATAAGGAGGGTTCAAGAAAAGTCCAACCAAATGAGCGATTGCCGGAAGAAATCTGACTTCTAATGCGCCTAAGGTCAAGGTTTTAAATTCACTTATTATTTGGGAATCAAGTGTGCTAGTTCTGCAAAGTTTACATCATTTTTCAGACCACAATGCAAATATTTGCATTGTTGGTTCCTTGTCACAGCTAAGTGCTTCCGAGCAGTCCTTAAATGGTTTTAAGAAGCATAAAATGTTTTCAAGTAATGAGAAATCTAAATTACTAATTCGCTGTAGCTCATATTTTTTAAGTAAAAGAGTTTTTATTTCCTCTTTAACATCAAATCTACTCAAGAGCATAAAAAATGTAAAGTTCCAGCGTGTTTTAACTTGCTGTTTCAGCGTTTTTGAGAGCTTACTGTTAAGCTGGGAATGTTTAAAATATTTAACTAATGATTTGCAACAATCTATTGAAGCCTTCCCTTCCGCAATAGGATTTTTTTCAATGACGTCATCCATGACAAGGTTCAGATTGTGACAAGCACAAGATAGGCGCTTGAAGCTTTTAAATGCCGCAACGACATTTGCACCATTGTCCGTAACGAACACAGCTCGGTCAATAATTTCAAGTGTGTTGAAATCCTGCGAAATATCCTGAACATTTTTGAGAATATTATCTCCAGTTTTCTTCTCGTCCTCATAAGTAAATTAAATGCTTCGTAAAAATTATAAAAATAAATATGTAAATATGTGTGAATGAACATCGTAAACACAAATACTCGTATATTATAAAAATTGATTTATTTTAGTACCTAAAAGAGCGACGTTCAGTCAGAAGCATTCATCCACATAGTAGGCAGTTAGCGATATAAAATTTCGCTGGGTGTAGTCGTCACTCCACATGTCGGTCGCGTGTGCCAGTTGTTGATCTTTCAAACTTATAATATGTTGAGTCTTCAACGTTTCGTACTCCTTTTCCATGATGCTTAACACTTTACGGGATATGACCAAATCATCAAAAGCTTGCCTTCCAAATTCGGCTCCTATGTTGAGAAGCGCTTGGCTATATTCACGGAAGCCGCTACCAATTCACAAAAAAAAGTCACTCAATGAATGCAATGGGAATAGAACTTACCTTCGGTAATATTGAAAGGGTGCAAGTCTTTTGCAACTAAGGCTAGCTGCTTTCGAGCTAACGAATCTCGGACTCGCGTCGAAACAACTTTTTTTGGCGAACATGTCCAATTTGGGCTGTGTCTTAAGCAGGGACTGAAGAGAACCGGTACCAAAATCGGAACCGGAACCCTTTCCGTTTTACGGAACCGGAATCGAAACGAAACCGAAATTTTAATTTTCGATGGAACCGGAACTGGAACCGGAACCGATTATTTGGCATACTGGGAACCGAAACCGGAACCGAAACCGATATTCTTTTTTTGAGAATGAGTCTCGGATTTTAAATCATAAATGATAAATGATGATATATACATATGTTGTCGCAATTACTTTTCTACACGATTATACATTGAAAAAAAAAATTAAACCGGAACCGATTCGTAATATTTTTTAGGAACCGGAACCGAAACCGGAATCGTTTTGCGATTTTTCTTAGGAACCGAAACTGGAACCGGAACCGCTAACAGATTTTTTTAGGAACCGAAACCGGAATCGGAACCGGTATTCCAATCGGTTTCAGTCCCTGGTCTTAAGGGCGTCTTGTTGTGGCATGCACTTATGGCGGCTGAGGGTGCCCGTGCCTTGTTTCGAATTATGCACCAGCACATGCTTACAGCTCCGACAGCACACAAAATCGACGATATTGTCATTATAATAAACACAGTCGAAAAGCTTCCACACATCACTCCTACCATTTTCATTTTGTATAAGCTTTACACATTCACTTTTTTTTATTAACAGCGTCCTGAATGGTTTGTCGCGACATATTTTATTTTTCAAATTTTATATGAATTTTACAATAGGACGCCAAATTTTAAATAGTGGCGTGCAAACAAGTAAAATATTGTTTAAGCAAATCGATAGTAACATCAATAAGCAATTAAAATACGATAAATGGCGGTTGTAATTCGAGAATACAAAAAAATAGCGCGGTCAAATCAAAATTGTTTTAAGGCCTATTTCTGGTTTTTACGGGCCGGGCCGTTTTGCAAAGGCCCGGGTTGGCACGAAGCCCGCACGAATCTTAATTTTAAGGCCCGGGACCGCTCCGGGCCTGTGTGAGCCCGTGGGCCACGAAAAAAAGCCCGGCCCGTGCCCACCTCTAGTCGGAACCATCCGGATCGGACAACTATATCTTATAGCTCCCATAAGAACTATCGGGGAAAAAATTTAAAAAAAATGATATCTTTGGTGTTTTTTAACATACACCTTTCTAAGCTTGGATATAACATTTTTAAATTAGTTCTGAATTTCGAAATAAATTTTATCAAGATCGGATGACTATATCATATAGCTGTCATAGGAACGATCGGGAAGTTGGTGGGAAAATAATATATAACAAATTGTAGCTTTGGTGCTTTTTAACATATAACCGTCTAAGCTTGGAATAACATTTTTGAATTAGTTCTGAATTTCGAATTAAATTTTATCAAAATCGGACGACTATATCATATAGCTGTCATAGGAACAATCGGGAAACTAGTGGGAAAATTATATGAAAAAATTATTTACTAAAGTTTATTATTTCTTATAACTGCAAGGGTATACAAAACTTGTAAGTTTTTATTATGGGATGAAATAAACTATTATTTGTAAGTTTAATTTTAAAAAGATTTATGGAATTTGTACTAAAATGCCAAAAATTAATATTCTTTTACTAAAAATAAAACTTACAAATTTATTCGTGTCTCATTCTATTTTGAAAACAATTTTCCTAATTCTAGTTTAATAGTAATTTTCTATTTTTCCGAGTAAAGTGAAAAATTCTTAACTTAAGGCGTGGGATCCGGCCCTTAAAGTATTAAATGATTTTAGAGTCGCTTCGAAAAGCCACCTATGTGAGAAGAGTGATGGGTTGCTGGAAATTGCAGTTATGCGTTCGTTGGCATTCCGATTTTTATTAAACCGAATTCGAAATTCTTAAAAATATAAAAAATTGTATTTCCCATATTAAAAGATAATATGTCAAAAAGCCCCAAAGCTATAATTTGTTTCATTTTATTTTCCAACCAAAATATAGTTATCCGATTTTGATAAAATTTAATTCGAAATGCAGAACTAATTAAAAAATGTTTTTTTCAAGCGTAGGAGGCTATATTTAAAAAAACACCAAAGATTTCATTTTTTTTTAAATTATTTCCTTTATGTAGTTCCTATGGGAGCTTTAAAATATAGTTGTCCGATCCGACTGGTTCCGACTTATATACTACCTACAATAGAAAAAAGACTTTTGGTTTAGAGACTAGTTTGCGTAGAAACGGACGGACAGACGGACATGGCTAGATCAATTCGTCTAGTGACGCTGATCAAGAGTATATATACTTTATGGGGTCGGAAACGTCTCCTTCACTGCATTGCAAACTTCTGACTGAAATCATTATACCCTCTGCAAGGGTATAAAAATAAGGGTATTTGTTTAAAAAATATTTGTTTTGCTTGTATACTTTTATATTTACCTTTTCAAACTGTTTAAAACCCTTTAAGGGATTTCATTACGCCACTTTCGGGTAACGGAACCAGATTTTTCTGAGTTATGTTATAAAACCTATATTAAATCTCAAAAAGGAATGTGTTCTTTAAACGTGGATCAACGCACAAAATATTCAAATTAAGGAAGTACTTACCTGTCTGGAGTTTTTTTTTTTAAATATCACTTTTATTAATAAATTAAAATATTTCGCAGCGCACAATTTAAACAGCCGCTGCTTCTCTTTTCATAACTTAAACAGATTCTTCTCCTTTTGGTTTTTTCTGAACATAACGGAGAAACGCAAAACAAAAGTTCCGGACGAAGGTTGCTCTCTGAGAGCCGCGGCAGACAGATTATAAGACACGAAAAAGAGAGGTAAATATCCGAAGATCTGCCTCTATTTTTAGCATACAGTTGTAGGCAGAAAAAAAACATAAAAGGCTTTGTCCCGGCGATTGGACTGCAGAACTGAAGGGCTGTTAATGCGAATTTGGCCATCGTTGTTAATAAATGGCTTTAGGGACTGAGCGAGCTTTTGGAGGAAATTACCTTGTTTATTTATAAGCGAGTGTATTCCTCTGGGTAAAGCATTTACTGAGCATCGATGACAAGTCGTGTTTTAGAGAGTTTATTAAGTGCATTCATGTTAACAGCAGTGCGTCTATGCCGTGGGTGCCAACCTTAAATGCGAGTTTTGGCTCTTAGGGCTCGAGAATACGGGCTTTCGTTATATGGCAGATTTAAGTTAACTTAACGGCTGTCGATGAGAATTTGGGCATCGTTGTCAATTAATGGCTTTAGCGGGCTGAGCGAGCTTTTAGAGGAAATCATAGGGAATAAAGTTAGTAGCTTTGCTTGCATTGTTATTGGCGTTAGCCTGCCACGTCGAACATCTTCGAACAGTATGATAAAATGCTACGTTTCGTATAAGAAACATAAAAAACTTAATGCCCAACGTGTGGGTAACCCTGGAGATAGACTCTTTGATGAAATTGTCATTGAATAAGTATGTCACATGTCATGATTTGATTTTTTCTGAGTAGAAATCCATCAAATTGCAGTGCCATTCCAATTTAGATTGGGCTTTTAAGTCACCATCAAGTATATGGTCGCCGCGGAGAGTAAAATTTTGGATGCTAATGGGCTCTGATAGCTAAATATGGTACACAGTTATCTCCAAAAGTTGAGCTTGAAATCTTTTAAAATGACACTGCCCCCTGGTCTTAAGAAAATGCGTAAAAAAGCTCTATCGTCGGGGTGCACAAAAATTTTGGCGGTACATATTTTCAATGTCCCCGTAGAACACATTCTTGTATAATCGTCCATACTTTGTTCTATTGCGATTCAAGAGACTCATTTTTGGATAGAGTATTTTGCAAGCGATGATATTAAGACATAGCAATGACCCGAATTTAAAAGGGACACGGACCATATTGCGTCCTACAGTCGGCTATCAGCAGTCGTTTGGTCGTATCGGAGAAAATTTTAATTGTTTGGGACGGATATCTCTTCCACTTCCCAAAATTTTTTAAGGAGATTACCGAGGTTTTTAGAATTATCATCTTTGCAAGTGAAAATTGTGCCAGCATTGGATGTAGAATCTCGCCTAAAAAGTCACTTAAGATCCAGCCGAATATGTTGCACTGAGCGAGTAGGTTTTGAGAGGAGTGGAGAAGAGGAGGAGTTGCCCTTCACAAAGATTTTAGGGGCAATATCATTTCCAATTATAAGTTCAATTCAGACAGACTTGTGAGCTTCTCGATTGCAATCGCATCTACTGCAATTTCTTTATTTCTAACAAGTTTTCCTTCTATTCTATTTAAGTGCGCGTAACTTAAGTCTGCGTTGTGACTTTTTTGTGATAAAGGTGCGCTGGGACCCTTGATTGATCTGGGCTCGGAGATAGAACAGTTCTCCTTTATGAAATACCTGGACTAACGCCGTAGAGAAAATAACATTCTTTACACACCATCGTGGTGTGTGCTATTGCTCACGACTTCGATGAAAGGCGTTCCAGCACTTACAAGGTGAGTTCCAAAGTAAACCGGACTCTTTTAATCTATCGCCCTCTAGTGGCGCCATCTATATGTTAACGTGGTGTTTTCAATATGATCCCGAAACGAAACGCCAGAGTGCTGAATGGAAGGTGCCGGACGAGCCGAAACCCAATAAATCGCACCTGGAGAAGTCAAAAGTGAAGACAATGCTGATTTGTTTTTATGATTCCAAGGGTATTGTCTACAAAGAATTTGTTCTACCCGGCCAAAACGTTAATGCGGTATTCTACCTTGGAGTTCTGAAGCGTTTGGTGCGCCGTGTTCGACGTCGCAATGGAAGTTGGCGTTTGGACAAAATGCTCGATATTCCCTTGTCATCTTCTTTAAAAACTTTACCCATGGGAAAAAGTTTTTTTTTTAACTGAGTATCTACTAACAATCGTTTAATTTCGAAATGCTTGGAAAAGACGTTCCAGGCGGGAACAAAGTTTCATGGCACAGGAAAAACTGTTAGACGAATGTGCCAGCTTACCCTCGGGGTTTATTTCATAAATGATATAATTTTTGAAAGGATATGAGCTTGGGACTATTGTTATAAACAGCAGTAAACATGTCCCTAAAGTCATGCCAATCTTCGTAGTAACCACTTACTTACGCAACCTCGAGGGGACCGTGTTATGGCAAGTAATGCACGGGGTGATAAATGAGTAGCTGGATATTTTAAGAGGATTTTTTCTCTATAAAATCGAATCGGAGAAAACAAATTTTTGGTGAAAAGACAAACAAAAAAAAACAGATGTGAAAGGTAAATGCGAATTAGAACCAACCAGAATCTGGACGGTTCTTTGTCCTAGTAGTGTTAGGCCAGAGAATTATTGGAACAAGCTAAATGCGTTTGTATACTCAATTGTTGTAATGTAATGTAATATGTTATGTATAACTGTATAGAGTTCCAGAGCTTGATCAAGGCAAAGTAGGGTTACTTGACTCCGTCAGTTTCTGAAGTGATTTGGGGTTTTTATAAAAGCCAGGTGCATTATAGATCTTAGCAGACAAGGAAGGATAATGTCTTGGCATTGGTTATGTTTAAATACAAAATTAGGCCGATTACTTTATATACCCGTTACTCATAGAATAAAAGCGTATACTAGATTCGTCAGAAAGCATGTAACAGGTTGAAGCGTTTCCGACCCCAGGTCGAGGCTCTCGACTATAGCGTTCTTCCTTGTTTTATATGCGATGCTATTGCTTCTTTCCAGACACTTATATTTTTGAAATTTTACTCTAGCACTAGGCTGTATATCTGCTTGACAAGATTTCTTATTATTATTAATGACATTTTCATAAGCAATATGTGACTTACAACTTTAACCATCTACATTATTAATATGTATGTCCTCCTTAACTACAGCTTCAGATTTTACCATTTGTTTAAAAAAAAAAAACAACATCTTTTGCTGTTACAGTATTAATTTTACAACATATTACACTCCCACCCAGTTGACTCATACAAGTTGGTATACTTCCATAAGTTCTCTTCAAACTTTCTTTTCAATAATAATTTATGAACATATGCATTGGATCTAAAAAGTTTTAAATATTATAAGCTTGTTTCTTTGTCATGCCAAGTTTTATATGGTGCTTAATCGTTAAGTGCATTATTTGAACTATATTTATCAAATAAATTTTTGTTATTACAGCTTCACCCCAACAAGTTTTATGTAGGTTAGATAGTATATCTACCATTTTTTCAGTTATAGAGCCGGATACACCATTCTGCTGAGGTGAGTGTGGAATTGTTAAATGGTAAAGATGCCTTTTTCAACACGAAATTCTGGAATTTCATTTAATAAATATTCCATTAGCTATTTACAGATAATTTATTTATTAGTACATTTATTTATTACGTCACTTTGTAAAATAAAATTCCTAAAGTCAAAACGAGTCCAAGTTTTGTTTTCTCTAAAGCAGAAATATCTAAATGGATTAATATATCTGCACATTATTATATTCAAATAAATTATTGTTTTTAAATTTAATAATTTTCACTGCCTTATACGCACTATTCGTCATGCCAAGTTATAATTGATTTTATTTGATACTTATGCCTTTTCATGTATTATTTATTATTTCATTTTTATTTTTAAAACCAGCACTTTCCATCTTTTTGACAAAAATTAGGTTATAACATATATCAGGACAAAAAATTACATCGTTACAACGTTGGCAAAAAGTATCGGGTAGCAATTTTTTTTATCTTATATTTTCATATATTGAGCATAAGTTATTTGTGACACCACTTTTATAGTAAAAGAAACAATTAAATATTCAGTAATTATATTGTTGGCTATGTTGGCCAACATCCATATTTTTCTTATCAGTTTCATCAATTACTTTAATCGAATCATGCTCGAAATTGGCAAATTACATAAATCAAATTTCAATAAAGCAAAGTTAAAGTTAGTATAAAAAATCTTTGTGGATAACAAAAGATAACGTAATGTTAACGAAACACAATTTTTAGAGTTAAGTAATGAATATCATGGTTTGACATCAATAAAGTATCAGAGACTAATCGAAAAATATATTTTAGAAAACGTTGAGTTGTTGGATTTTAATTATTTTATAAATCTGTTGAACTGAAAATGTTTTATTATGATCAAGGCTCTGGAAAATATAAACCTGTGAATTTCAACGCGTGAGGGTCCACTTTTAATACTTTGCTGAGTTTACACATACCTGTATCCATGTAATGTAAATTATTCATTTAAATATACCGGTTTTGACCCACATCTTCTACGAAAGAAAGTAGAAAAACAGTTGTTCCCAAGTATTTTTACAACAGGTGCCTGTAGATTTAATGTGTAACACAATGTGTACCACTTGATTGTGAATTATCTAGATTTGCTGAGAGTAGATTTCTCATAATAACCCTGTAAGATGTGGGATTTATTTCTTAGCAAAACGTATAATGTCGAGGGAAATTGGTTTTTTCGCTTCCTAATTTATTTTCCACTAATATCGGACATAAGAAAAAAACCATAACCCTATTTATTTTTCTGTGGTGACGTTTCTTCTTCTTCTCCTCCATGTCTTCTTAAGCCATTCTTGCATTATAAATAGTTTTTGCAATTGCTGCACTACCGCTTTCTAAATTACCAAGAGGTCTTGAGGGCTGGTTTGGGTAAATTAATTACAAGATGAATTTGAGCCTTTTTCTTAAAACCTTTCTAAGAACAATGTATGCTGCTGTTTTTTAGCCAAGACTGCTACTTAACCAGATTTTGTCAATCAACGTGGACTCGGACATATGTCGTTCACTTAATGCCATGTTTTGGGCTCTTTGCAGGCATTATGCAATGGGTTTATTTCTTGATCACCGCGTTCCAAATCTTTCTGTATGTTTGTATCACCACCGTGTTTAAAATTTAAAATACAAATGAAGCAATTTTAAAAAGTTTAACCATTTTATTGATGTTTAATAATCAAAGATTTCAAGACTACATAAGATCTTGTTTTTGTATGGCTCCACATAAAAACATCGATTCTTTTTATTTATGTCAAATATATAATCATATGCCGAAACATTTGATTCGTCACAATGCCAACTTTATTACAATGTTTAAGCAATATGATTTTTATATGCGTCAAATATGTCGGGATGATTGTAACACTGATGTGAATTATAAAATTTTTGTGAAAATTTGTCAAAAGTGTTGGGAGGATAAGCATGGATTCTTATTAATTACCAAGGATGATGAAATGGATTGCGGAAAGTACAGAAAATTATTAGATCTAATTATTATGATAGGGAGTAAAATAAAAAAAAACCTGAATTAGATAACTACGATATCACTATATTTCAATATTTCTAGATCACTTACGATAGTGGAAATCTTTGAGTGGAAATAGTTTTTTATTTTATTCGGAATTCAGAACTAATTAAAAAATTTTATTTCCAAGCTTAGAAGGTTATAAGTTAAAAAACACTGAAGATATAATTTTTTCATATAATCTTACCACTTATTTTCTGATTACAAATAAATTTTTGTTATTACAGCTTCACCCCAACAAGTTTTCTGTAGGTTAGATAGTATATCTACCATTTTTTCAGTTATAGAGCCGGATACACCATTCTGCTGAGGTGAGTGTGGAATTGTTAAATGGTAAAGATGCCTTTTTCAACACGAAATTCTGGAATTTCATTTGATAAATATTCCATTAGCTATTTACAGATAATTTATTTATTAGTACTTTTATTTATTTTGTCACTTTGTAAAATAAAATTCCTAAAGTCAAAAGGAGTACTAGTTTTGTTTTCTCTAAAGCAGAAATATCTAAATGGATTAATATATCTGCAAATTATTATATTCAAATAAATTATTGTTTTTAAATTTAATAATTTTCACTGCCTTATACGCACTATTCGTCATGCCAAGTTATAATTGATTTTTTTTGATACTTATGCCTTTTCATGTATTATTTATTATTTCATTTTTATTTTTAAAACCAGCACTTTCCATCTTTTTGACAAAAATTAGGTTATAACATATATCAGGACAAAAAATTACATCGTTACAACGTTGGCAAAAAGTATCGGGTAGCAATTTTTTTTATCTTATATTTTCATATATTGAGTTATTTGAGTTATTTGTGACACAACTTTTATAGTAAAAGAAACAATTAAATATTCAGTAATTATATTGTTGGCTATGTTGGCCAACATCCATATTTTTCTTATCAGTTTCATCAATTACTTTAATCGAATCATGCTCGAAATTGGCAAATTACATAAAGCAAATATCAATAAAGCAAAGTTAAAGTTAAAAAAGATAAAAAATCTTTGTGGATAACAAAAGATAACGTAATGTTAACGAAACACAATTTTTAGAGTTAAGTAATGAAGATCATGGTTTGACATTAATAAAGCATCAGAGACTAATCGAAAAATATATTTTAGGAAACGTTGAGTTGTTGGATTTTAATTATTTTATAAATCTGTTGAACTGAAAATGTTTTATTATTTTAATTCAACATTGTATAAAAATATAATTATAAAATATTTAAGTTGCATATCGTATATACAGTTGTATATGGTATATATGTTTATCTTTATCTTCTGCATCCATACCCGTATCGGTCTTTCCTGTATACTCGTATATTGGTAATGGTATCGTCTCTTCCTCTTCACTCTTTTCCGTCTCCTCTTTCTCTTTTTCTACATATTTTATATATATCTGTGAAAAGAATTCGTTATATGAATTACTTTCATCGGAAGACCTTCGGGAAATTATATTTATAGACTGGAGATTTTTCTCGTTGGTTGTAAAGTCGAACTTTTTCTCATCATTGTCGTATTTTGTAATTTTATTTAATTCACTTTTACCTTTTTGCTATCTCTTACATTAGATATATATTTTTTTGTTTTATTTTCCTTAAAAAGTTCATGTAAGGGTTCGGTAATGGGTTTAAAAAATTGCCCCCATTGTAAATTCTTATGATTTTTAATTGTTAGAGATCTTCGAATTTTGTACTTATTGTTATATTCTTAAAATCTAAAATTGTTAAAGATTTTTGGCTTATTTCTAAATACAAATTGTCATTACTTTTACGAATATTAAATGTTTTCAATCAACCATCTGGTTGATAATGTCATCCTGAAGAGAGGGGTACCTTACCGTTATGTACAGAAGGTGCACTTCCAATTTGAGAGCAAAAGATTCTCCAACCTTTGTTGTTTCGCGCTCCACCTTGAGGATCGGGAATCTTACATTTACAGGTATCCTTGTCTTCGATATCAGGGTCTTTTTATTAGATTTGCTGAGTTCATCTGGTTTTTCTGATTCATGATGATGGTTGAGCTTTTTTGATTTGATTCAGTTATTACAAGTTGTATTTAGCTTTTACTTGATTGCTTAGACTTGGTTTTGCACGGCAACTATCTGTATTGACTTGTACTCTACTTGTTCAGTTTCTGTACAGTATTTGTTTTAGATAGTAACTAACTGCTACCAGCTGTTCCAGTCTATTGTTAAGAATTATCAAAGCTCTTGTCCACTAGACGACGTTCGATGTTAAGTAAAAACTTAGACTGTGAATTTCAACGCGTGAGGGTCCACTTTTAATACTTTGCTGAGTTTACACATACCTGTACCCATGTAATGTAAATTATCCATTTAAATATACCGGTTTTGACCCACATCTTCTACGAAAGAAAGTAGAAAAACAGTTGTTCCCAAGTATTTTTACAACAGGTGCCTGTAGATTTAATGTGTAACACAATGTGTACCACTTGATTGTGAATTATCTAGATTTACTGAGAGTAGGTTTCTCATAATAACCCTCTAAGATGTGGGATTTATTTCTTAGCAAAACGTATAATGTCGAGGGAAATTGGTTTTTTCGCTTCCTAATTTATTTTCCACTACTATCGGACTTAAGAAAAAAACCATAACCCTTTTTATTTTTCTGTGGTGACGTTTCTTCTTCTTATCCTCCATATCTTCTTAAGCCATTCTTGCATTATAAATAGTTTTTGCAATTGCTGCACTACCGCTTTCTAAATTACCAAGAGGTCTTGAGGGCTGGTTTGGGTAAATTAATTACAAGATGAATTTGAGCCTTTTTCTTAAAACCAGATTTTGTCAATCAACGTGGACTCGGACCTATGTCGTTCACTTAATGCCATGTTTTGGGCTCTTTGCAGGCATTATGCAATGGGTTTATTTCTTGATTACCGCGATCCAAACCTTTCTGTATGTTTGTATCACCACCGTGTTTAAAATTTAAAATACAAATGAAGCAATCTTAAAAACGTTTAACCATTTTATTGATGTTTAATAATCAAAGATTTCTCATTAAATGGAGTACATTAAATGTTTGTATATTTTCAAAAAGTTTATATCAACTTAAATATGATCACTTGAAAAAAGTAATCAAACCGATTAAAGAAATGGGATATCATACATTCTCCCATAATGATGGAGTACTAGATCACAGTGAAACCAAAAAAAATTCCATAATGACATTCGATGACGTTGCTTTTGAAAAGCAAGACAACATAAGATCTTGTTTTTGTATGGCTCCACATAAAAACATCGATTATTTTTATTTTTGTCAAATATATAATCATATGCCGAAACATTTGATTCGTCACAATGCCAACTTTATTACAATGTTTAAGCAATATGATTTTTATATGCGTCAAATATGTCGGGATGATTGTAACACTGATGTGAATTATAAAATTTTTGTGAAAATTTGTCAAAAGTGTTGGGAGGATAAGCATGGATTCTTATTAATTACCAAGGATGATGAAATGGATTGCGGAAAGTACAGAAAATTATTAGATCTAATTATTATGATAGGGAGTAAAATAAAAAAAAACCGTAGTTATCTACGATATCACTATATTTCAATATTTCTAGATCACTTACTATAGTGGAAATCTTTGAGTGGAAATAGTTTTTTTATTTTATTCGGAATTCAGAACTAATTAAAAAATTGTATTTCCAAGCTTAGAAGGTTATAAGTTAAAAAAACCGAAGATATAATTTTTTTATATAATTTTACCACTTATTTTCCGATTACAAATAAATTTTTGTTATTACAGCTTCACCCCAACAAGTTTTCTGTAGGTTAGATAGTATATCTACCATTTTTTCAGTTATAGAGCCGGATACACCATTCTGCTGAGGTGAGTGTGGAATTGTTAAATGGTAAAGATGCCTTTTTCAACACGAAATTCTGGAATTTCATTTAATAATATTCCATTAGCTATTTACAGATAATTTATTTATTAGTATTTTTATTTATTTTGTCACTTTGTAAAATAAAATTTCTAAAGTCAAAACGAGTCCAAGTTTTGTTTTCTCTAAAGCAGAAATATCTAAATGGATTAATATATCTGCAAATTATTATATTCAAATAAATTATTGTTTTTAAATTTAATAATTT
This sequence comes from Drosophila biarmipes, assembly GCF_025231255.1. Classification (NCBI taxonomy): domain Eukaryota; kingdom Metazoa; phylum Arthropoda; class Insecta; order Diptera; family Drosophilidae; genus Drosophila; species Drosophila biarmipes. Next base: position 575,792 of record NW_026114533.1, read on the forward strand.
TCACTGCCTTATACGCACTATTCGTCATGCCAAGTTATAATTGATTTTATTTGATACTTATGCCTTTTCATGTATTATTTTTTATTTCATTTTTATTTTTAAATCCAGCACTTTCCATCTTTTTGACAAAAATTAGGTTATAACATATATCAGGACAAAAAATTACATCGTTACAACGTTGGCAAAAAGTATCGGGTAGCAATTTTTTTTATCTTATATTTTCATATATTGAGCATAAGTTATTTGTGACACAACTTTTATAGTAAAAGAAACAATTAAATATTCAGTAATTATATTGTTGGCTATGTTGGCCAATATTCATATTTTTCTTAACAGTTTCATCAATTACTTAAATCGAATCATGCTCGAAATTGGCAAATTACATAAAGCAAATATCAATAAAGCAAAGTTAAAGTTAGTATAAAAAATCCTTGTGGATAACAAAAGATAACGTAATGTTAACGAAACACAATTTTTAGAGTTAAGTAATGAATATCATGGTTTGACATCAATAAAGCATCAGAGACTAATCGAAAAATATATTTTAGAAAACGTTGAGCTGTTGGATTTTAATTATTTTATAAATCTGTTGAACTGAAAATGTTTTATTATGATCAAGGCTCTGGAAAATATAAACAAAAAGTATTTTAAGTTTCTTAAAAGTATATTTATTATTTTAAATTGTAAATATAATTCAACATTGTATAAAAATATAATTATAAAAGATTTAAGTTGCATATCGTATATACAGGGATTATCTAAAGGTGGTGTAGGATTTCTACCGAAATCTGGTTTTTCTGATAGTTTTTTTTTTGCGGGCCTCAAGTACATAATACAATACATAATACAGAACAAATTGGGTTGCGGAGAAGTGAATGCGTCATAATTTATTTTTGTACTGATTTAATTGAGCATGAATCCGGGCTTATTCATGATTTGAGGTTACAAGGATATTTCTACAAATGGACAACATGGTTTATTTTCAGATTATAGGAAAATAGCCTAAATAAGCAATTGTATCTACCTAATGGTTTAAAGAGACGGACGTCAGCTAGATGAATATGGCTTATGACCTTTTATCATATGCGGATTTGCGCAGATATAGATATTAGCTAACTATTTATTTGGGTCAAAGTACCAATTAGCAACGAACAAATTTCTGCCAAGTCGTAATTGTACATACTCCGGCCGTTAAACTAATGTTAAACAATCGTTAATGTTGATCGTGAAGGTCCGGATTGAAAAACTGTCTCTATTTACAGGCGTGGTCTGCATTTAATTCGCCATTTTCTCATGAAATGAATTACAACAGTGATTATTTAATTGATTAATGTTATTTCCAGGTTCTGCAATTATATTGGAGATTCCGTCTAAACGAACTGCAGATAATGTTAGCGTGGATCTTGTTGTAAAGATGTAGTGATTTTTGACATGTGCTCTTAGCCAGACTAACGGCATTTCTGCCTTTATTAATTTGCAAGAAGAATCCGTTTTATTATGAAACATCTGCATTGCGTAGCTAGTTTCTGAAGATAACTTTTCTTGTTTGGTGTAACATATAAAATCATCTTTCGCTGTCTCTTGACAAGCCTTCAAATCAATCTCTGACATTTCAATGAATTAATTTCGATGACTGTTGATTGCGATGTATGGGGTTTTAATTGCAAACATATTGATTCCATCTTTAACCATAAACGGAATTGGTGTCAATCTGTAGATATCCAAAGTCCTAGGAGATACAAAAGGCAAATTTACTTTGATGATAACATGTACCTTTATGATGGTTCCCTCTGCCCTCATCATCTGAAATGCCATTAATATATTATAAGGAGAGACTGGAAGCATTAGTCCAGCCTTATGATTTCTTGATTTCTTATCTGATCTAACTGATCCTTTAATTGTATTGGTGACAGCAACATCGGTCTTATTATGTTGTGCGGAATATCTGTTAAAACGTTTATGATCTCGGTTTGCATTATTTGCAAACTGTAGGCTTATAGAGAGAATCGCAAGTGTTGTGTACCATGAAAATTAAATCTACTTTCAGTACCAGTTTTTTCTCTATCTTTTTTAAACGCTTGGAATTCGCGATCTCATCTCTTTTAAAACATTAATTGTAGAATTAATCAAAGATATTTGATTTTTTAACAAAGTAAGCAAATGCTTCTTATTCGCTTTAACCTTTGTTATCGTTTGCACCATTTTATCAGCGTAAGTAGAGTCCAATACGTCAAAGAGACTACTGGCAATATTTCCAACGGCGTTGTTAGCTGAAGTGATCTTGCTAACAACATGTCTTCAGCTTGAAGATCCTCCTCGATGAATTTAAAATGTTGATACATGCTTGTACATGCCTTAGTTTCCTAAAATTGCTTGCACAAGTGTCCAATTTTCCTTGTGCACATTGAAAAGGTACTCAATAAGGTTCCTTCCAGAAAGGTTGTAAATTATAATAGACAGTTAAGGTACAATCCGTTTGCGCAAGTTGACTCGTTCCAATCCTTTCAAAGAATATTCCAGGTTTCGATGCAAATCGAGTAACGTTAATTGATTGTGCTGCTGCTAAGGGTGGTAGAAGAAGCATAACGACTAACGCCATTTCTAGCGAAGGCATTAGTGATTTCTTCGTACTTTTCGTCTGCGTCTCATCAGGTTAATTCTAATCTATATCTTTGGCAGCTGTATGCGTATGAACAGGCTCCTCTTCTGAGAATAGTGGGGCGACATGTTGAATCGTTTCAATATTCTTTAACTCGTTTTGACTTCTACAATTATGACCAAATTATCCTTGCCATAAATTGTATTAACTATTCGTCCCAATGGTCATTTCAGAACTGGAGTATTATCTTCCTTTATCAACACTAATGCTCCCTCCTTTACGTTCGCCGAGGATCTTCTTGTTGCAGGTAATCAGTTGACCATTAAGTCGAAAAACCATGCTTTAACTTGTCCCAATGCACTGTGGTCCAGAACCCGTTTTTTTTGGAATAAAGTCGAAAAATTGAGCTACAGGGTTCAAACTTTGCAGAATTGATTTTTATGGCATTCAAAATTTCTATACAAAAAATTGGGTCAGTGCGATCACGCCCACGCCTGCCGCCCCTGCAAACTGATTAAGAATAAGTATATATTATTTCCTGTTCTATTCAATTACTTACTTATTTTTTAAATGCAATTTTCTTCTTCATCCAATTCAATATTCAATTCAATATTATAATTATCCAGATCGTCGTCAGAATCGCACTGCAGATCATTCTCATTTTCTGCTGTGAACGGAAGGTCCAAAAGATTTAATACCTCTTTTGAGAAAGGTTTCTTTTAATTTTTTTTTCTCTTTCCCTTAAAGATACACTCGATAATAATGGATCCGAGGAATCTATAGCTCTGTGAAATATATCTCTCATAGTATTGAGACGACTATTTTTCCTTGAATGCGACAATCTATCTTTTTTGTTTATTTTGTTGCTTTAGAAGCATTTTCGCCTAAGCATCCTAGTGGAACTAAGCTCGAATTATTAATCTGGTAACCATGAACCAATATTTTATAAATTGTTGGTGACATCGGATACCAAGGGTAGCTTCGCAAATATAATAAAAAAGTTGTTTCACAAAATGAGCGAAATTTTTCCGAATTTATATAATGATTGAAAGAAATGGCGATTAAAATTGAGTGAAATTTATTTAAAAGATCTTCGTTGAAGTTGGTAATAGATGCTAGTAGCTTAGTATTGGCAAAAGCTCTCCTTGCCGTATTACCATCATTGGTATTGCCGCTTCCATTCTGCTTTGGCATGCTTATCCGAAGACCCATTTCGTTCCAAAACTTTTCTTGAACATATTTTTTCCGTTTGCTCATTTCAATCTTGTCATCACCTTTTATATGCCATTTCTTTAATTCAATTTTATATGAAATGTTTAAGACGAATTCTAAGAACCGGATCCAGGCATGCAATGGACTTACGCCGAACTGCAAAGCTCCAGGCTTTGGGACAAAATGTTTAGAATTAAAATCTTTTATTTCTAATATTTTTGTTGGAGTGACACCACAGATTGGACAACATTGAGTAGATGTAGTTGTAGTCAAAACGTTTAGCACTTTGCCATCAATAAGTGTCATATGCATTTCATAATTTACTGTTATATCACGATTTTTATTGAATTTATAAACAGATGGTTTTTCAAGCATGTAGTTATATTTGGGAAGCCGTTTATGAATATAACTATTAAAAATACTAATTTTTTTGTCTATTTCCTTTATTGTATTGGATTCCAAAGCGTTTTTATTAATTTTTGTGTATATCCAATCAGATACACATTGATTTTTGCGATTGCCGCTGCACCATATTTCAAAGAGTTCGCTGTGAGTAAACTCAAACGTGCCTATAAATTACCAAAATGCGAAAAAAGGGGGACGAACGGGGATGAGTTTTTGGTTTGTGGCTAAAGACAACACTCACAAGTACATTCTGGACCAATTAGTTGCTGTCAGCATGGAGCAGCTCATTAGTTATATTCCACGAAACACGGAGAACGCATGTTAGTTTTCTAAAAACATACACATAAATTGGACATTACACAACACTAAATACGTAGAACTACACATAAAATAACAATATACCTTAAATAGTGCATACCTTGAGGATTATTTTCCATATTTTAGTTTAATTTTTCGGACTAAATTAAACCGTGTGACACAACTCAAAGCAATTAAATATTTTGGCGCGAATTTCTATTCGGAAATCAGCTAATCGCAATCGCACGATATATATATTATATATAGTGCAATGATTGTGGCTGCTGAGATGGCTTACAATGCGCTTGTGCGGTTAATCGTTCTTTAATTAGAAAGTGACCCGGGAAGTGTCATTACATCACTTGATATCGGAACCAAGGGTCTTGAATTTATGATAGCTTCTATTTCCCTTATCACAGTCCGAACTATATTGTTCTAACTATCTTTTTAGATTATTCCAGCTCTTTAAATTTCACCATTGTCGTTGTGTCTGAAGATCTCCGGTTGAAGCGCATAATGTAAGTTATTAAATGAATTCCCGTGGTTTATACCATAAAGCCAATTGCGTGGTACCTACCAAGATTTCTGAGTTCTCCTGGGGAATAGCACGGCGTTCTGATTTTGCAGCAACAAATGCTAATGGCTTCTATTTCCATTATGACGGTTCCTAATTCTTCATAGGTCAGATCCGCTGTAGAAACATACTTTAGCGATAAATGTTTGGCGATTTTACGGCCTGAGAAGATAGAGAAAATAGCTTCTTCCAATTCCTGAAGCTTATTCGGTGCACCAACAAAATTCGTAGCGTTGTCGACATATAAATATTTTCCTTGTGGATTTTTTTAAAATATTAATTTGGCTATTGGATCATTAATATGACAATAGTTCAGAATGTTTTGCATCGAATGAAAGCGCAGATACTTCCAATCTGCCTCCAACTCAAATGAGATTATCCTTATCCAAGAAAGGCGTTAGGGCGCTGAGATTACTGCCTCGTCCGACTTCCCGGCATTTCTTTAATTCTTTGAATTCGGATCTAAAATCATTGTGCTGAATTAATAGGATAACTATCTGTCGGGATTGTTCCAGCTCTTTAAAATTCACCATTCTCGATGAGTCTGAAGATTTACTTTTGAAGTACATGATGCAGGCTACTATTCTTAGTAGTTTATCAAATGAACTCCGGTGGTTTATACCATTAAGCCAATTCAGACTTTGCGTGGTAGCTACCAAGATTTCTGAGTTCTCCTGGGGAACAGCACGGCGTTCTGATTTTGTCGCAACAAATGGTAATGGCCTTTTTGATGATAGACCATATAAAAACAGGGGACCATAGAACGAAAGACTGAAATTTGTAAATTTAGAAAAACTTATTCTTTTGGCGCTATGTCTGCAGCGTTGCTTTCCGATGGAACAGGGAGCCATTCCTTTTGCAACGATGCTTCTTAAATGGTGTTAATTCTAGTAGCCACAAATGTATCCTTTATTCTCTTTGGGATATATATCCCGGTCAACACAATTTCGGAATCTGCCCAAAAATATGTTGCAGTTCTTTGTAGCGACAATTGTTCATTTATGGTCGCTGTTAATTGAGCACCTAAAACTTATGCCTTTAATTCTAGTCTCGGAAGGCCAAACGCGACTTTGCACATAATAACTGTTACGGAATGCCTTCTATTGCTTTAAGCCGTAAACTAAAATCACCTTTTTTTGACTTTAGATGAAAGTTGATCCTTGCATTTGAAGTCTAAGATTTTCCACCAATGCCATTTATTTTAATTGCTCTTTCGAAAATGACATTATTTTTGGGATCCATAGTCAAGCAGGGGTCTGAATTCTGCCTTTTATATTTACTCGGACAGTCGCCACGAGAAAATAACAGGATTGCTTTTTACTCGCGGATGCTGCCGTGATGTATTGTATTTTTTGGTGCATTTAAATAAATACGAGTATGTCTTGGTTTAGACGTCATTAAAGACGTTCTGGGATTTTGTTTCTTACAAAAGAAACTGTTATATTGTGTTTTAGCTCCAAATGATGCACATGTATTTTTCTTCACCCTTTTCTGACCCAATGATTTCAAGTGAGAGAAACCTTTATTCAAGAAAGTTTAAAAATTTTCCTTGAATTTGAACGAATTGCTCATACAAGAGGTTTTGACGATCAAGCTTTTTCGTCAGAAGATAGAGTAGCTGTGGATCCCATTCGCCTATCTCTATGCCGATGTTATTGAGAGCATATAAGTGACTACGTCTTCTGTGCCAAATACTTGCTTCCAAGTTCGATTCCCTTTCAATGTCCTCTGCTGTGGATGCGAAGAATGTAACATCCGCTTACAAGAAAAACAACCGATTGTAGAATTCTGTCCTCAACTTGTTGCTTAATTTTATTAAAAACAAAAAAGGAAGTTTGTATTCCCTTGCAGCTATAAAAATAATCAATAATATTATTTAATTGAATTCGAAATTCTTAAAAATATAAAAATGTATATTCCCAATAATATAAGATAATATGTCAAAAAGCCCCAAAGCTATAATTTGTTTCATATTATTTCCCACCAATATTCGGATCGTTCCTATGACAGCTATATGATATAGTCGTACGATTTTAATAAAATTTAATTCGGAATTCGGAATTAATTAAATAATGTTATTTCCAAGCTTATAAGGTTATATTGTTTTTTGACATATAACCTTATAAGCTTGAAAATAACATTTTCAAGATATAATTTTTAATTCATGTTTTCCGACTAATTTTCCGATCGTTCCTATGGCAGATATATGATATAGTCATCCGATAATTCAAAATTCAAAACCAAATAAAAAATGGTTTTTCCAAGCGTAGAAGGTTATATGTTAAAAAACACCGAAGATATAATTTTCCTATATTATTTTACCACTAATTTTCCGTTTGTTCCTATAAGAGCTATATGATATAGTCGTACGATTTTAATAAAATTTAATTCGGAATTCGGAATTAATTAAATAATGTTATTTCCAAGCTTATAAGGTTATATTGTTTTTTGACATATAACCTTATAAGCTTGAAAATAACATTTTCAAGATATAATTTTTAATTCATGTTTTCCGACTAATTTTCCGATCGTTCCTATGGCAGATATATGATATAGTCATCCGATAATTCAAAATTCAAAACCAAATAAAAAATGGTTTTTCCAAGCGTAGAAGGTTATATGTTAAAAAACACCGAAGATATAATTTTCCTATATTATTTTACCACTAATTTTCCGTTTGTTCCTATAAGAGCTATATGATATAGTCGTCCGATTTTGATAAAATTTAATTCGAAATTCAGAACTAATTTTAAAATGTTATATCCAAGCTTAGAAAGGTATATGTTAAAAAACAAAAAAAAAATATATTTTTTTTTAAATTTTTCCCCGATAGTTCCTATTTGAGCTGTAAGATATCGGACACCGGCTGGTTCTGACTTATATACTACCTACAAAAGAAGGAAGACTTTTGGGAAGGTTTCAGCCCGATAGCTTCAAAATTGAGAGACTAGCTTGCGTAGAGACGGACGGACAGACAGTCATGGCTAGATCGACTCGTCTTGTGACGCTGATCAAGAATATACATACTTAATGGGGTTGGAAACGTCTCCTTCACTGCGTTGAAAACTTCTAACTGAAATCATTATATCCTCTGCAAGGGTGTAAAAATGCATTGTTAAAATAGTCGTGTTCTAACGTGACTCCTTTACGGAGATTATTTTTTTTGTTATCTCTGGAGTTACATTTATCTCACAGGGATTCAAAGTTAATAAACGTTCTCTGTAGTAGATAGATACATAGACTTTCTGTTGTCGGAGTCCCTTTTGTATTTCCCTTTTACATTCTGAATTTGCTCTCTTATAACTGTGCTGTTCGGTGTAATTTTAACTTTTTTTATATAATCCGATTATGAGGTTTTTTTTGTACTGATGTGCCTGATGACTGATGTCACACCGTTGGATATATATATATGTAAATTGGCTTTGAACAGATCGATCAGTAGAACAGCAGTTTATCTGGTTCAAATGGCCTGGTTGATAAGAACCTGTCATTTTCCAACGTAGATCTTAAAGTGTTTGATCTCCAATTTGATCGGACAATAACAGTCTTCAACGGTCAACAAGGCGACCACAAGACGGGCTGCGGAGAAGTGAATTCGTCAAGATTTCTTTCGTACTGATTTTATTGAGCATGGATCCGGTTTATAAACATGATTTGGGGTTACAAATGGACAACACGGTTTATTATTAGACTACAGGAAAATAGCATAAATAAGCAATAACATCTAGCAAATGTTGTGAAGACACGCCCGTCGGCTGAATAAATTTGGTTTATAACCTGTTTATCATAAGCGGATGTGCGCAGCTACCCAATGAACGGATTTCTGCTAAGTCGAAATCGTACAGCTGCTACAAGGCAACAACAAAGATGCGAGGAAATACAAAAAGGGACATCTGGAGAACGGCAGGAACACACAAGACTCGGAACCATGTTTTCAAGGAGACCGCGGGCGGCATAAGACGGGCATTCAGCAAAAGCAAAGCAAATCCAGTAGTGGCAAGCCCGGTTGCGAAATGCAGAGGAGGAGGAGCAGCTGTGGAAGGAGCCGGCATACCCACCCACACCGAGGTATTCGGCCAAGCCTTGTGTAACACTCCAAGATGTGGGCGAAGAACGGGATGCCTCGCCTTCGTGCTGGTCGTCGGAGGTTCCGATCAGTGATCGCCAATTTCTATTCGGAAATCAGCTAATCGCAATCGCACTTTTAAAAGCTCACAATAAGCTTTGGTGGCACATTTAAAGCTTTTAATTAACATTTTTATAATGTATGAAGAATTTACTTTAAGATAAAAACAAGAAAACAACGATATATATATTATATATAGTGCAATGATTGTGGCTGCTGAGATGGCTTACAATGCGCTTGTGCGGTTAATCGTTCTTTAATTAGAAAGTGACCCGGGAAGTGTCATTACATCACTTGATATCGGAACCAAGGGTCTTGAATTTATGATAGCTTCTATTTCCCTTATCACAGTCCGAACTATATTGTTCTAACTATCTTTTTAGATTATTCCAGCTCTTTAAATTTCACCATTGTCGTTGTGTCTGAAGATCTCCGGTTGAAGCGCATAATGTAAGTTATTAAATGAATTCCCGTGGTTTATACCATAAAGCCAATTGCGTGGTACCTACCAAGATTTCTGAGTTCTCCTGGGGAATAGCACGGCGTTCTGATTTTGCAGCAACAAATGCTAATGGCTTCTATTTCCATTATGACGGTTCCTAATTCTTCATAGGTCAGATCCGCTGTAGAAACATACTTTAGCGATAAATGTTTGGCGATTTTACGGCCTGAGAAGATAGAGAAAATAGCTTCTTCCAATTCCTGAAGCTTATTCGGTGCACCAACAAAATTCGTAGCGTTGTCGACATATAAATATTTTCCTTGTGGATTTTTTTAAAATATTAATTTGGCTATTGGATCATTAATATGACAATAGTTCAGAATGTTTTGCATCGAATGAAAGCGCAGATACTTCCAATCTGCCTCCAACTCAAATGAGATTATCCTTATCCAAGAAAGGCGTTAGGGCGCTGAGATTACTGCCTCGTCCGACTTCCCGGCATTTCTTTAATTCTTTGAATTCGGATCTAAAATCATTGTGCTGAATTAATAGGATAACTATCTGTCGGGATTGTTCCAGCTCTTTAAAATTCACCATTCTAGATGAGTCTGAAGATTTACTTTTGAAGTACATGATGCAGGCTACTATTCTTAGTAGTTTATCAAATGAACTCCGGTGGTTTATACCATTAAGCCAATTCAGACTTTGCGTGGTAGCTACCAAGATTTCTGAGTTCTCCTGGGGAACAACACGGCGTTCTGATTTTGCCGCAACAAATGGTAATGGCCTTTTTGATGATAGACCATATAAAAACAGGGGACCATAGAACGAAAGACTGAAATTTGTAAATTTAGAAAAACTTATTCCTTTGGCGCTATGTCTGCAGCGTTGCTTTCCGATGGAACAGGGAGCCATTCCTTTTGCAACGATGCTTCTTAAATCCTTTATTCTCTTTGGGATATATATCCCGGTCAACACAATTTCGGAATCTGCCCAAAAATATGTTGCAGTTCTTTGTAGCGACAATTGTTCATTTATGGTCGCTGTTAATTGAGCACCTAAAACTTATGCCTTTAATTCTAGTCTCGGAAGGCCAAACGCGACTTTGCACATAATAACTGTTACGGAATGCCTTCTATTGCTTTAAGCCGTAAACTAAAATCACCTTTTTTTGACTTTAGATGAAAGTTGATCCTTGCATTTGAAGTCTAAGATTTTCCACCAATGCCATTTATTTTAATTGCTCTTTCGAAAATGACATTAATTTTGGGATCCATAGTCAAGCATAGTTCTGCCTTTTATATTTACTCGGACAGTCGCCACGAGAAAATAACAGGATTGCTTTTTACTCGCGGATGCTGCCGTGATGTATTGTATTTTTTGGTGCATTTAAATAAATACGAGTATGTCTTGGTTTAGACGTCATTAAAGACGTTCTGGGATTTTGTTTCTTACAAAAGAGACTGTTATATTGTGTTTTAGCTCCAAATGATGCACATGTATTTTTCTTCACCCTTTTCTGACCCAATGATTTCAAGTGAGAGAAACCTTTATTCAAGAAAGTTTAAAAATTTTCCTTGAATTTGAACGAATTGCTCATACAAGAGGTTTTGACGATCAAGCTTTTTCGTCAGAAGATAGAGTAGCTGTGGATCCCATTCGCCTATCTCTATGCCGATGTTATTGAGAGCATATAAGTGACTACGTCTTCTGTGCCAAATACTTGCTTCCAAGTTCGATTCCCTTTCAATGTCCTCTGCTGTGGATGCGAAGAATGTAACATCCGCTTACAAGAAAAACAACCGATTGTAGAATTCTGTCCTCAACTTGTTGCTTAATTTTATTAAAAACAAAAAAGGAAGTTTGTATTCCCTTGCAGCTATAAAAATAATCAATAATATTATTTAATTGAATTCGAAATTCTTAAAAATATAAAAATGTATATTCCCAATAATATAAGATAATATGTCAAAAAGCCCCAAAGCTATAATTTGTTTCATATTATTTCCCACCAATATTCGGATCGTTCCTATGACAGCTATATGATATAGTCGTACGATTTTAATAAAATTTAATTCGGAATTCGGAATTAATTAAATAATGTTATTTCCAAGCTTATAAGGTTATATTGTTTTTTGACATATAACCTTATAAGCTTGAAAATAACATTTTCAAGATATAATTTTTAATTCATGTTTTCCGACTAATTTTCCGATCGTTCCTATGGCAGATATATGATATAGTCATCCGATAATTCAAAATTCAAAACCAAATAAAAAATGGTTTTTCCAAGCGTAGAAGGTTATATGTTAAAAAACACCGAAGATATAATTTTCCTATATTATTTTACCACTAATTTTCCGTTTGTTCCTATAAGAGCTATATGATATAGTCGTCCGATTTTGATAAAATTTAATTCGAAATTCAGAACTAATTTTAAAATGTTATATCCAAGCTTAGAAAGGTATATGTTAAAAAACAAAAAAAAAATATTTTTTTTTTTAAATTTTTCCCCGATAGTTCCTATTTGAGCTGTAAGATATCGGACACCGGCTGGTTCCGACTTATATACTACCTACAAAAGAAGGAAGACTTTTGGGAAGGTTTCAGCCCGATAGCTTCAAAACTGAGAGACTAGCTTGCGTAGAGACGGACGGACAGACAGTCATGGCTAGATCGACTCGTCTTGTGACGCTGATCAAGAATATACATACTTAATGGGGTTGGAAACGTCTCCTTCACTGCGTTGAAAACTTCTAACTGAAATCTTTATATCCTCTGCAAGGGTGTAAAAATGCATTGTTAAAATAGTCGTGTTCTAACGTGACTCCTTTACGGAGATTATTTTTTTTTGTTATCTCTGGAGTTACATTTATCTCACAGGGATTCAAAGTTAATAAACGTTCTCTGTAGTAGATAGATACATAGACTTTCTGTTGTCGGAGTCCCTTTTGTATTTCCCTTTTACATTCTGAATTTGCTCTCTTATAACTGTGCTGTTCGGTGTAATTTTAACTTTTTTTATATAATCCGATTATGAGGTTTTTTTTGTACTGATGTGCCTGATGACTGATGTCACTCGTTGGATATATATATATGTAAATTGGCTTTGAACAGATCGATCAGTAGAACAGCAGTTTATCTGGTTCAAATGGCCTGGTTGATAAGAACCTGTCATTTTCCAACGTAGATCTTAAAGTGTTTGATCTCCAATTTGATCGGACAATAACAGTCTTCAACGGTCAACAAGGCGACCACAAGACGGGCTGCGGAGAAGTGAATTCGTCAAGATTTCTTTCGTACTGATTTTATTGAGCATGGATCCGGTTTATAAACATGATTTGGGGTTACAAATGGACAACACGGTTTATTATTAGACTACAGGAAAATAGCATAAATAAGCAATAACATCTAGCAAATGTTGTGAAGACACGCCCGTCGGCTGAATAAATTTGGTTTATAACCTGTTTATCATAAGCGGATGTGCGCAGCTACCCAATGAACGGATTTCTGCTAAGTCGAAATCGTACAGCTGCTACAAGGCAACAACAAAGATGCGAGGAAATACAAAAAGGGACATCTGGAGAACGGCAGGAACACACAAGACTCGGAACCATGTTTTCAAGGAGACCGCGGGCGGCATAAGACGGGCATTCAGCAAAAGCAAAGCAAATCCAGTAGTGGCAAGCCCGGTTGCGAAATGCAGAGGAGGAGGAGCAGCTGTGGAAGGAGCCGGCATACCCACCCACACCGAGGTATTCGGCCAAGCCTTGTGTAACACTCCAAGATGTGGGCGAAGAACGGGATGCCTCGCCTTCGTGCTGGTCGTCGGAGGTTCCGATCAGTGATCGCCAATTTCTATTCGGAAATCAGCTAATCGCAATCGCACTTTTAAAAGCTCACAATAAGCTTTGGTGGCACATTTAAAGCTTTTAATTAACATTTTTATAATGTATGAAGAATTTACTTTAAGATAAAAACAAGAAAACAACGATATATATATTATATATAGTGCAATGATTGTGGCTGCTGAGATGGCTTACAATGCGCTTGTGCGGTTAATCGTTCTTTAATTAGAAAGTGACCCGGGAAGTGTCATTACATCACTTGATATCGGAACCAAGGGTCTTGAATTTATGATAGCTTCTATTTCCCTTATCACAGTCCGAACTATATTGTTCTAACTATCTTTTTAGATTATTCCAGCTCTTTAAATTTCACCATTGTCGTTGTGTCTGAAGATCTCCGGTTGAAGCGCATAATGTAAGTTATTAAATGAATTCCCGTGGTTTATACCATAAAGCCAATTGCGTGGTACCTACCAAGATTTCTGAGTTCTCCTGGGGAATAGCACGGCGTTCTGATTTTGCAGCAACAAATGCTAATGGCTTCTATTTCCATTATGACGGTTCCTAATTCTTCATAGGTCAGATCCGCTGTAGAAACATACTTTAGCGATAAATGTTTGGCGATTTTACGGCCTGAGAAGATAGAGAAAATAGCTTCTTCCAATTCCTGAAGCTTATTCGGTGCACCAACAAAATTCGTAGCGTTGTCGACATATAAATATTTTCCTTGTGGATTTTTTTAAAATATTAATTTGGCTATTGGATCATTAATATGACAATAGTTCAGAATGTTTTGCATCGAATGAAAGCGCAGATACTTCCAATCTGCCTCCAACTCAAATGAGATTATCCTTATCCAAGAAAGGCGTTAGGGCGCTGAGATTACTGCCTCGTCCGACTTCCCGGCATTTCTTTAATTCTTTGAATTCGGATCTAAAATCATTGTGCTGAATTAATAGGATAACTATCTGTCGGGATTGTTCCAGCTCTTTAAAATTCACCATTCTAGATGAGTCTGAAGATTTACTTTTGAAGTACATGATGCAGGCTACTATTCTTAGTAGTTTATCAAATGAACTCCGGTGGTTTATACCATTAAGCCAATTCAGACTTTGCGTGGTAGCTACCAAGATTTCTGAGTTCTCCTGGGGAACAGCACGGCGTTCTGATTTTGCCGCAACAAATGGTAATGGCCTTTTTGATGATAGACCATATAAAAACAGGGGACCATAGAACGAAAGACTGAAATTTGTAAATTTAGAAAAACTTATTCCTTTGGCGCTATGTCTGCAGCGTTGCTTTCCGATGGAACAGGGAGCCATTCCTTTTGCAACGATGCTTCTTAAATGGTGTTAATTCTAGTAGCCACAAATGTATCCTTTATTCTCTTTGGGATATATCCCGGTCAACACAATTTCGGAATCTGCCCAAAAATATGTTGCAGTTCTTTGTAGCGACAATTGTTCATTTATGGTCGCTGTTAATTGAGCACCTAAAACTTATGCCTTTAATTCTAGTCTCGGAAGGCCAAACGCGACTTTGCACATAATAACTGTTACGGAATGCCTTCTATTGCTTTAAGCCGTAAACTAAAATCACCTTTTTTTGACTTTAGATGAAAGTTGATCCTTGCATTTGAAGTCTAAGATTTTCCACCAATGCCATTTATTTTAATTGCTCTTTCGAAAATGACATTAATTTTGGGATCCATAGTCAAGCAGGGGTCTGAATTCTGCCTTTTATATTTACTCGGACAGTCGCCACGAGAAAATAACAGGATTGCTTTTTACTCGCGGATGCTGCCGTGATGTATTGTATTTTTTGGTGCATTTAAATAAATACGAGTATGTCTTGGTTTAGACGTCATTAAAGACGTTCTGGGATTTTGTTTCTTACAAAAGAAACTGTTATATTGTGTTTTAGCTCCAAATGATGCACATGTATTTTTCTTCACCCTTTTCTGACCCAATGATTTCAAGTGAGAGAAACCTTTATTCAAGAAAGTTTAAAAATTTTCCTTGAATTTGAACGAATTGCTCATACAAGAGGTTTTGACGATCAAGCTTTTTCGTCAGAAGATAGAGTAGCTGTGGATCCCATTCGCCTATCTCTATGCCGATGTTATTGAGAGCATATAAGTGACTACGTCTTCTGTGCCAAATACTTGCTTCCAAGTTCGATTCCCTTTCAATGTCCTCTGCTGTGGATGCGAAGAATGTAACATCCGCTTACAAGAAAAACAACCGATTGTAGAATTCTGTCCTCAACTTGTTGCTTAATTTTATTAAAAACAAAAAAGGAAGTTTGTATTCCCTTGCAGCTATAAAAATAATCAATAATATTATTTAATTGAATTCGAAATTCTTAAAAATATAAAAATGTATATTCCCAATAATATAAGATAATATGTCAAAAAGCCCCAAAGCTATAATTTGTTTCATATTATTTCCCACCAATATTCGGATCGTTCCTATGACAGCTATATGATATAGTCGTACGATTTTAATAAAATTTAATTCGGAATTCGGAATTAATTAAATAATGTTATTTCCAAGCTTATAAGGTTATATTGTTTTTTGACATATAACCTTATAAGCTTGAAAATAACATTTTCAAGATATAATTTTTAATTCATGTTTTCCGACTAATTTCCCGATCGTTCCTATGGCAGATATATGATATAGTCATCCGATAATTCAAAATTCAAAACCAAATAAAAAATGGGTAGAAGGTTATATGTTAAAAAACACCGAAGATATAATTTTCCTATATTATTTTACCACTAATTTTCCGTTTGTTCCTATAAGAGCTATATGATATAGTCGTCCGATTTTGATAAAATTTAATTCGAAATTCAGAACTAATTTTAAAATGTTATATCCAAGCTTAGAAAGGTATATGTTAAAAAACAAAAAAAAAAAATTTTTTTTTTTAAATTTTTCCCCGATAGTTCCTATTTGAGCTGTAAGATATCGGACACCGGCTGGTTCCGACTTATATACTACCTACAAAAGAAGGAAGACTTTTGGGAAGGTTTCAGCCCGATAGCTTCAAAACTGAGAGACTAGCTTGCGTAGAGACGGACGGACAGACAGTCATGGCTAGATCGACTCGTCTTGTGACGCTGATCAAGAATATACATACTTAATGGGGTTGGAAACGTCTCCTTCACTGCGTTGAAAACTTCTAACTGAAATCATTATATCCTCTGCAAGGGTGTAAAAATGCATTGTTAAAATAGTCGTGTTCTAACGTGACTCCTTTACGGAGATTATTTTTTTTTGTTATCTCTGGAGTTACATTTATCTCACAGGGATTCAAAGTTAATAAACGTTCTCTGTAGTAGATAGATACATAGACTTTCTGTTGTCGGAGTCCCTTTTGTATTTCCCTTTTACATTCTGAATTTGCTCTCTTATAACTGTGCTGTTCGGTGTAATTTTAACTTTTTTTATATAATCCGATTATGAGGTTTTTTTTGTACTGATGTGCCTGATGACTGATGTCACTCGTTGGATATATATATATGTAAATTGGCTTTGAACAGATCGATCAGTAGAACAGCAGTTTATCTGGTTCAAATCGCCTGGTTGATAAGAACCTGTCATTTTCCAACGTAGATCTTAAAGTGTTTGATCTCCAATTTGATCGGACAATAACAGTCTTCAACGGTCAACAAGGCGACCACAAGACGGGCTGCGGAGAAGTGAATTCGTCAAGATTTCTTTCGTACTGATTTTATTGAGCATGGATCCGGTTTATAAACATGATTTGGGGTTACAAATGGACAACACGGTTTATTATTAGACTACAGGAAAATAGCATAAATAAGCAATAACATCTAGCAAATGTTGTGAAGACACGCCCGTCGGCTGAATAAATTTGGTTTATAACCTGTTTATCATAAGCGGATGTGCGCAGCTACCCAATGAACGGATTTCTGCTAAGTCGAAATCGTACAGCTGCTACAAGGCAACAACAAAGATGCGAGGAAATACAAAAAGGGACATCTGGAGAACGGCAGGAACACACAAGACTCGGAACCATGTTTTCAAGGAGACCGCGGGCGGCATAAGACGGGCATTCAGCAAAAGCAAAGCAAATCCAGTAGTGGCAAGCCCGGTTGCGAAATGCAGAGGAGGAGGAGCAGCTGTGGAAGGAGCCGGCATACCCACCCACACCGAGGTATTCGGCCAAGCCTTGTGTAACACTCCAAGATGTGGGCGAAGAACGGGATGCCTCGCCTTCGTGCTGGTCGTCGGAGGTTCCGATCAGTGATCGCCAAGGTGGACGCCAACATGACCACCCACACCAAGACCCCGTCGAGCGGGGCTTGCACTTTGGAGGAACATTGGAGAACCGAAATGGGCCGGGAACGCGGCTAAATGCAGGGGCAAGGAGAAAGAGACATACATGCAGGCAGCATCCGCGACCTAAAATACGATAATGGGGTTTGTTGAGAAAACAGAGAAACAAACTCCATCGTACTTACCTGCTGCAAAATAAATACTAAATCCTCTCCGCTCCCGCTCTCGAGTGTTCCAACGTGGAGCCCGTGTCGCGAGGGCGAATTAAGGGCGATAGAAAAGGAAAGCAGTGAGAAAGGATGAGAGAGAAAGGAGTGAAGGAATTCGGAAACTTACCTAGGAATGTTGCAAAATCACAATGTACCAGGGAAGGGGGCGCCTCGATAGGCGGTCAATTTCCACTGAACGATAATGCGATTGATGGGCACAAGCAAATGGAAATACCGGTTATTTTGAATATCGCGGCAAGCAAGTGACAACGCTGCCCCTGCTACATCAGGTGATGAGTATCGATATCGTGGGGAAGCATGCTGGGCTATCTATAGCCGATAAATATCGGTGACCAGTGGGAAAAGATGGAGGATCGGTGCGGGAGATTTCAAATTTGCAACAAGGAGGATGATCAGCGCTGTAGAGCCTCAACTAGAGCGCCTAGAGAGTTTTGAGACCAAGGATGGAGAACGTGCAAGTTTGGAGATCAAGTCGGTGACTAAGGATGGACAACGTGAGAGTGAGACCAATTATGAAAATGAGAAGAGTTGGAGACCAAGGATGGGGAAAGAGAGAATGGAAACTTGGCGGGCATGGTGAGATTGCCGTATGCAAAAGGGAATAACGGGACTTCGCTGGACTTTGCCACATCTCAGCAGCGGAACGGCACAGAAGCGTGCCACATGCATCACAGGAACCATAGCTGCGCGTAAAAGACAAGTCGGTCAAACTGGAGCCCTGAACTTTGGACCCGCAGTGTAGAGATTCAGCAGATCGTGCGTAAAAGGGAATACCGGATCCGGGAGGCACTATATAAAGCCGCAGGAGCTGGAGCTCGATCACGAAGAGTCAAACCATCAAGATCAGATATCAAAGTGAACAGTCAAACAACCAAGTAAACTACAAGGGAGGCACAACTAGTCGTCGGAATCAGCGCCGAAGAAGCCTACAAGGAGCAAGATCGCTACATCGAGACGAAATACTGGCGTTACGCCTGGCTGGTCTGTCAAAGTTTGTGCAGTGAAGGTCGGCGACAAGATATCGTGAGCATGGGGGTAAGCCTGTCTAAGCTCCAAGCATTTCTTTGGCGTTTTCCAGGAGAGCCTACAGTTCCGACTCGTGAAGTTTGGGATCGGCGTTTGCCCGAGACCCCGATACCAGAAGCCACTCTACGTCCACGCAGCCAGGAGCAGTTCGCAGAACATCGCTATCAGCAAGCAAGGCACCATTTCGCGACAAGACAGACCGAGCCCCGCAGGAAAGTCACGGATAGTAAGAGAAAGGGTTAGGCTAGGGTGGAACCTTCGTTAACAGTAGGCGAAGAAGCGGAAAGAAGTGCGAGGCAGCTTCCTAGCGTTTGCCTATATTGCGCGATCTAAGCAGAAACTCCAGAGGAACCATATAGAACCAAGCAATTATATAAATTATGTGGGACAACTTTGAACAAATCAAAAATGAAAAATTGAACTGACGAATACAACCTGGAACCATTAAACTCCGAGAGACTTACAAAAATTAAAAGATACGATATTTTTAAAAGTGGTGCAAACCTACCAGTTCACTTGAATTCTGAGTCACATCCAAATAAAAATCTGAATATCGATTTTAGTAAGAATCAGTATGCTCACCTTTATGAAATGTATACAAGATTTTAATCTAGTTCCTAAAAATGTAAATCAAAAACCATATTTAACCCCAAATGACATTAACTTGAAGGCTTCTATTTTTATGATGGATCTTTTATATCAAAATAATCTGTGAAAACTGGCCCTATAGATGTGAGAATTTTAATAGAACTGGGGTCACCAATTCATGACAGAACCCAAGCTTAGTATCTGCTTATACATGATCGTTTAGTTGACTATAACCCATTAAACGGACGGTTTTTTACTTTTTCGATTGATGTTCAAGGTTTCTTTGATAATAATAATAATTTTATTCAAAAGGAAATTGGAATTGTATTCGAAAAAGATTGAAACTTGAATAATATTTTTTTAATAGAACCAACACATGGCTTTGCATCGCTAAATGCAAAATCGCGGAAGACTGTAATTTGGTAAACCAATAAACATCATAAAATTGTTTTAAATGATAGAGAAAACTCTTTTAAGCAAACTCGTAAGTTTTTACAATCGGAAAACAGATTAGTTAGATTAGTTATAAGCTCCTTAATATTGAAGAAATTTGAGGGAACCGCTTTTCATATTGTTCAACACATCCTTAGAGCGGGGTGTATTCTTTAAACAACACATACAATATTTTAACATTTTTTAAACGTAGCACCAAAACAAAAATATGTTATATGCTTCATTTTAAAGTGGAGACTAGTGTGTAAAGAGCTATAAGAAGACAACAATAACTAAAGGAAATTTCATTCATTCTTTCACTTTATAAATGTATTTTTATGCTACTAAATAAACCTATGACTGTTTATTTCAAGCTAGAATTACAGGTTTACTTGTATGCTGTCGCGCGGGTATTTCATTCCTTATTAGGGGTTGTGAGTCCCGTGATCTTGTCAATGAGCTTGCGCATCTACAGGCTTGTGCGTGTGTCCCTTTTACTGCGTTTAGGGAACAGACATGTTCGGGTAGCTCATGCTTGAACTCTTTTTTATAAAAATCTTTGACTATTGTAAATTAATAATAAAGAAGTAATACAATAAAGTATTAACCAGACAACCACCAATGAATAAATAATAACGCCCAATTAGATTTTAGGTGTACCACACGCTCTCAATGCCAGAAAGGAAGTGAACGAGAATATCGATAGGTCAATAGATCAACGAACAGGCGTGATAGATGTCAAGACAACAACGAACACATTTTGGTGTGCATAATTAATAATGTTACTTTTGCATATTTGAAGATGCAAATTTCAACATGGACAATTTACAAGTTAAACTTTTTTGGGCGGAAACAAAAACGTGTGTTTGAAATTATTCCCCTCGGACTCGTGTGTCCCTCTTATTGCGGCAAGGGACCATGTTTGGGTCCATAGCTCTGGCTGATATCTTTATGACCCTTTCGTGGAAAGGAGAGAATCCTTGACAATTTACCAGTAAAACGTTCTGGGGCGGAAATGAAAATATGGGTTTCGAAATATTTCCCATGTCTGAGAATCATTAACTTAAGAAATTTATTTTATTGGTCTTCTTTGGATTTCTAATTTAGTCTTACAATTATAGAAAACATATTTCCAAACAACTTTGGATACTTTGGATTTGCGACCTTTCTCACGTGCATCTTTTTAACGTGACTATTAAACCCGAGTGGAATGTTAATATTATGTGTGCATGCAGTTTAAAAACTTATTATATTAAATACTTATATAAAAAAATGAACAATTTGTCTGCATTTGAAACGCCACGACAAATGAGTTGGATATTCGAAAAAAAAAACTAAATAAAACTTAAATGAATAAATATCTTATTTTTGAAGTAACAATGAATTACGATGCATTTTTGCGTAGGGAGATAGAGAGAATGAAATTTTTTTTTATTGGTATCATTGAGCATTTTTACTGAAATTTTATTAACATGGTTGGGGTGGCATCACCTGCAGCCTACACTTCTGCTCAGCGAAACCGAAACAAACACCCTAGACCGTTGTATCTAACAGAAGGTTGCAAGCAAGGTTTTTATGTCTTATCTTATTGATCAAAATGAATTCCTGCACGTGATTTATTTTTAAAATTTGAAAGCTTGTAAGTATTTTATCCAAGAATTCTTTACAACCTCACATTCTTTCTTTCCATAACACCCGTAACAGAACCGTGAACAGAACCTCAACCAGCTCGTGTGGCAAAAACGTTATGGTCGTGTTTGGGTGTCTGAGTTAGGGACATGGCTAAATCGACTCGGCTACTGATCCTGGTCAAGAATATATATACTTTATGGTCGAAAACGTTTCCTTTTATTTTTTACATATTTTCCGACGAATCTAATATACGGTTATAATAACTGAATCATGACGAGGTTGAAAATCGGACAATAGTCATTTAATATTGAAATTATAATAAGTTGTAATCAAAATTTTAAACATTAATAAAAAAAATTTTTTTTTATTAATAAATATTTTGAAATAAATAAATAAAAGTTAAATTTCTTATCGTTTCGATTTACTACATAAGCAGGTCATTTTCAGATATCCATAAATTTCGGCTGCTATCGCTCCATTTTACAAGCACTTGAATATTTTGTATTTGAAAAATTTTTTCTTCCATCCTTCAATTTTTAAAGTTTACCTTCATACAATTTTTCTTTAATAGGCGAACCCTTATATTTTTTAGTGTTTTTTAAATATAACTTCCTATGCTTGGAAATAACAATTTTTAATTGGGTCTGAATTCCCAATTTAGTTTTATCAAAAACCGACTGTATCATATAGCTGCCACCTGGAACAATCGGAAAATTGATAGAAAAATAATATGAAACAGTTTATAGCTTCGGTGCTTTTTGAAAAATGTTCTCTACCAGGAAAGCATTTTCTTCCATCCTTCAATTTTTAAAGTTTACCTTCATACAATTTTTCTTAAATAGGCGAACCCATATATTTTCTATTGTTTTTTTAATATAACTTCCTATGCTTGGAAATAACAATTTTTAATTGGGTCTGAATTCCCAATATAGTTTTATCAAAAACCGACTGTATCATATAGCTGCCAGCTGGAACAATCGGAAAATTGATAGAAAAATAATATGAAACAGTTTATAGCTTCGGTGTTTTTTGAAAAATGTTTTCTACCAGGAAAGCATTTTCTTCCATCCTTCAATTTTTAAAGTTTACCTTCATACAATTTTTCTTTAATAGGCGAACCCATATATTTTTTAGATTTTTTTTTTAAATATAACTTCCTATGCTTGGAAATAAAAATTTGTAATTGGGTCTGAATTCCCAATTTAGTTTTACCAAAAGCCGTCTGTATCACATAGCTGCCAGCTGGAACAATCGGAAAATTGATGGAAAAATAATATGAATCAGTTTATAGCTTCGGTGCTTTTTGACATATATGCTATACTATTTTTTTGTATTTTTTAGAATTTTGAATTCAATTTAATAAAAATCGGACGAATCTAAGGTATAGCTGTCGAAGAAACGATAAAAAATAGTTATTAAAAAAAATTGAACATACCAACAATGATTATTTTGTACAACTGCAAGGGTATACAAACTTCTACTAGCCGAAGTTGATTTCATTCTTGTTTTATTATATATTTTTTGTTAAATCTTATATAAATAGAGTAGATTCGTGATAAAAATATAAATCTACTGGAATGTTAAGAAAAAATCGATACTTTTCACAAAGAATCACTCATATTCTAATTTTAATGGAAAATCATTTTTTGTGCAGACAGGGGTGACAGAACAGGAAAATGTCTTAAATTAATTAATAAATTAATTAATTAAATTAATTTTGTAGAAAGAGTTAGCTGAAACTGGAAGCCTATTAAAAAAAATTGAACATACCAACAATGATTATTTTGTACAACTGCAAGGGTATACAAACATCTACTAGCCGAAGTTGACTTTCATTCTTGTTTTATTATATATTTTTTGTTAAATCTTATATAAATTCGTGATTAAAAATATAAATATACTGGAATATAAAGAAAAAATCGATACTTTTCTAATTTTAAAGGAAAATCACTTTTTGTGCAGACAGGGGTGACAGAACAGAAAAATGTTTTAAATTAATTAATTAATTCATTAATTAAATTAATTTTGTAAGAAGAGTTAGCTGAAACTGGAAGCCTAGGAATCTGCATGCCAAATCGCACTCCTCTAGCTTTTATGGCTTTCGAGATCTCAGCCTTCACACGGAGAGAATGACATAAGATCGACTTCCCTGGTGATCCTGCTTAGGAATATATATTTCTATCTATATAATAAATCTATACCTACCTTATATTTATAGAGACTTCATGTTCCACTTTCTTTCGAGAAGTTTTATTTCTTCTCGTTATACACATGTCCTATCTGATGAACTAGAATATTTTAATTCAACTGTAATTATGTTCTAGTCTTTCCGTTATATACGTGTACATCACATTTTCAATTGCTTAATATATCTCAGCCAGTCATGAACAACATCCAAAATGTACTTGGTTTGAGACCCCTCATAGCTCAAAACAATAATTTGGTATATTCAAAAGCATGTACCTTCTTGAGATAGTCTGGTCTCACGATTTTCGATCTTACCCTTTTCCTTTTGACCAAGAGCAGTCACAACATGGCCACATTGCTGCTTCTAAGAGCGGAGCACCTACCTTGCTCCGCCGCCTACTGCCGTCTCTTTAAAGGAAAACCCGTTGATCAAAATCAACTTCAAACCCTTTGGCAGAGACTACAAGAAAGATTCAAAAGTTTCACTACCTTAAGTTTTTCATAGTTGGTGAAGCAGCCAATCTTTTCAGATACATGTCTATGACGGAATCGGCTTATGATCAGCATGGGAACGATTCAATGAACGCTATGATTGCCAAGGCATATCGTAAACTCCTTACTGAACACTTTCATGATGCTTCTGCCCCCAAAGGCGAGGTGTATAATCATCGGAAGCTTACTCATGAAATCATTTGTGTGCTAGATGCGGTTAGGGATACAAGCTATGACTGCTTAGTTATTTATCTTGTAGTGGCTAAAATTGACCCAGACTTTAGAAGGAAGTTGATAAAGGACACCAGAGGCGATGCATCACCAACCGTTGCAGTTTAAATGCCTTAATGATAGTTGTGAGGATTTTTAGTTAAGCGAAGCTACATCGGCAATCAAACTCGATCCTGGCAGCCACAGCTTTGCTGACCATCAGCTGTGTAGATGCTTACAATTTCAAAATCTGTATACCAAACAGCGGAGCTCTTTCGGAGACATTTTATTGAAAAATGAACAAATTTTATAAATTCTTTCAGGTGATAAGAAATTTGATAAATGCTTGATATGGAGCTAAGCAAGCAATATTCAGAATTTATAAGACGCTTTCAAATTCACAAGTTTGTGTTTACGGCTGTTATAGTCAGATCTTCTGGGTAGCCCCTGAGCATCGCAACTTTTAACGGATCCTATGGAGAAATGCTCCAAGAGATCCTCTTCAATACATTCAACATTGTACAGTAACCTGAACAAGCTTAAAACAGTTTCTTGTTGTCAGATTACTGGAAAAAAAGCGCGGGACCACCAGGATAAGCTGCCCACAGGCCAAAAAATCATGGCTGAGGACTTTTAAGTAGACTATGTCCTTACCGGCATTGGATCTAAAGCCGAATAAACAAGCTGACGTGACGGGCTCACCTGATGCCCAAGGCATAAGCTTGATCTTTGCAAATGGGTGTCTAACAACAGGCGCATCAGACACACTAGGCAAGACGAGCTCTTAATGACCTGGAATGGGGTTAAAAACTCCCACCAAAGCTGGCTGAGTGGTGGCAGACCTGTCGCGACGATATCAGCTACTTAACAAACTTAAGGAATCGGGAAGAATCGAATACATGGATTTTCAGACGGATTTATAATGCAATGGTTGTTGCACACGCTATAAAAGCAGAAGATTTTTATCGCCAACCGTATTTCAGAGATCCTGGATGTCATACTACGAAGCGCATGACATCCCGTTGGCCCACAGAATAACCCCGTCTTTTACGCATCAAGGCCCCAGAAGAATGCAATACATCATACCCTAAGCACCGCAACTTTCAACGGATCGTATGAAGAGATGCTCCGAATGATCCTCTTTAACACTTTTAACTCTGCACCTATGGAACAAGCTGTACACCGTTTCTTGCTCTCAGAATACTGTCACACATCCTCAAAAATTGTGCTTGAGGACTTTTATGTAGACGATGTCCTCACCGGCGCTGAAACTGAAGACGAATTGATTAGCCGCCGCGACGAAATGGGTGTCTAACGGCATCGTCATTAGCCACGCCCGGCAAGACGAGCTTCAAATAACATGTGCTGTTATGGCTTCAGGAATGCAATGGGATCCCCAAGACGACGTCCTGTCCTACAAAGCTTTACTTTCTACGGAGCCAGATGCTACTAAATGGCAAGCATTGTCAGATATCTCACGAATTTTTCATCCTCTAGGTATTCTGGCGCCTGTTTTACTACATTTCAAAACTCCACAAGAAGCTGGCTGAGTGGTGGCAGACCTATTGCGTCGATATGAACTACATTACAAACCTATGGTTTTCAGACAACGAATCGGGAGAAGCCGAATTAGATAGATTTTCAGACGCATCTATACCCTGCAAGCGAAAGGGCGATAATTCTATCGCCTATCATCGAGAAGTCACTTCTGGAAGATGGAAAGACGATAGTACACATTTTACAAAATCAAAATATACATATATCGCGTAGAAGTAACTTCTAAGTCACTTCTGAGCATAAAAAGGCGATAGCACACATTTGGATCGCAAAGAAGTAACTTCTGAGACATTTCTGGACGATATATAGACGATAGCACACATTTTACAAAAACAAAAAGGGTCGCGATCGCGAAGAAGTATCTTCTGAGTCGATAAATAGATGATACAAAAACAAAGTTACTGCCGTTATCCTTTATTTCTAAAAATTCCTCTCATATAGTCAGTTTATTTCGCAGTTGGCTTGTGGTTAGTCCAGTTTTGTATAATCTTTGCTTGTTTCTTTGTTTTTACTTTTTTTAAATTGTATAACACATTAAAATGTTCAACTCAACGAAGAATGCAAATTTACGTGAACCTGTAAATTACTTCAAGATATTTTCTTATTATTTGTTGTAAATAATTTTTAGGCTCCGTCCTGGCGAATTGCCAGAAGATGCCGGCACTCGGTTCCGATGATAGTATAATAATAATAATAATAATTCGTAGTTTTGAGATAATGTCCACCTTAATTGATGAACATAGTTTTTGTGTTTAGAAGGTATTGAAATCGTTTCTTTTCCATAGCTTTACAAATAATCTGATTTCCGTTTGTAATTGTCGTTAGATACTTTCGAGTTTGCGGAAAAAAATGTTGTGATGTTTATAAAATTGCAGTTTTTCGAGATTTTATATTTAGCAAAGTAATTTCATACAGTTGTTCTGTTAAAAAACTAATATTCAAGTAAAACACAACGCCAATTTCCTTTAGAAACATTTTTAACATTTTCTTAACGTAATAGGGAAACTCAATTTAAAATCATTTGTTGTCAAAAATAGTTGTGATTAATGATTATAATAACTAGATTAAAATCTAATATACTTGTACAAGGTGAGTTCCTAAGTAAACAGGATCAAAATCAATTTATTTTATTCAAAATAGTCTCCTTCTGCTTTAATACACCGTTTTGCACGGTCCAAAAGCATGGCGAACGAGTGTTTTAGCTCGTGGCCCGGTTTGGCCGCCAGTAAGCCGGTGCAAGCCTTTTGAATGGCCTCTACGTCTACATAACGCTTTCCTTTCATCGGCAAATGCTCTTTTCCGAAAAGATAGAAGTTGCACGGTGCCATATCAGGTGAATACGGGGAGTGGTTGATAGTTAAAATGTGATTTTTGGTCAAATAGTCGGACACAAGCGTCGATCGATGAGACGGCGCATTATCGTGCAGCAAACGCCAACTTCCATCTTCGCAATATTCGGGAACGTCGAATACGGCGCACCAAACGTTTCAAAACTCCAAGGTAGAATACCGTATTAACGTTTTGGCCGGGTGAAACAAATTCTTTGTAGACAATACCCTAGGAATGATTAAAACAAATCAGCATTGTCTTCACTCTTCCAGGCGCAATTTTTTAGGTTTCGACTCGTCCGGTGTCTTCCATTCAGCACTCTGGGGTTTCGTTTCGGGATCATATTGAAAACACCACGTTTCGTCACCAGTCACAATCTTGTAAAGGAAGTTCGGGTCTTTTTTCGCCTCTTTAATGATGTCCTTCGAATGTTGAATTCTGAGCAATTTTTGGACATCAGTTAATTTGTGTGGAAACCGTGCACACACCTTTTGTAAGCCCAAATGTTCGGTCAAAATGCGATAAATCGATGTTTTGCAGATGTTCAATTCTATTTCCATGAATTTCAATGATGATTTCTGCTGATTTTTTATGAATTCACGCACAGTTTCGATGGAATTTTCGGTGATCATGGATTTTTGTTGGCCCACATGTTCATCGTCATTTATGTCCTTTCGACCACTTTGAAAACGGTGAAACCACTCGTGCGCTCTGCTACAGGATAGGCAATCATCGCCATAAACTTGTTTCATCAATTGAAACGTTTCGGTAAAAGTTTTACTAATTAAAAAAAAAGGTAATGTAGGCTCTTTGTTCTAAGCTCATTTTTGCACCGATGACAAAAACATACTGCCACTTAAAACGCATTACACTCACTTCCAATAAATGAAATGTCATGAAATTTTTGCTGGAAGTCGATAAACGATAGCAGATTCTAACGCACCAGATGACATATAGATTAAAAAAGTCCTGTTTACTTTGGAACTCACCTCGTACACTCTTTATTACTAAAATCGACATTCAAGTAAACTTTCAAGTTTGATAAATTATATGTAACACTTGTAAATCCAATTATTTCGAATTGTGGTTAGCCGACAATTTCACATTCCAGTTGGGTTGGCTGCCATGCCCAAGGCTTATTCTTCTGTCGTCGAGATTAACGTATTTTTATTACATTTATTGAACTCTTTAATTACAATATTCATATGGTTTTCCTGATTCATGATGGTGA
Organism: Drosophila biarmipes; assembly: GCF_025231255.1. Lineage (NCBI taxonomy): Eukaryota > Metazoa > Arthropoda > Insecta > Diptera > Drosophilidae > Drosophila > Drosophila biarmipes. The sequence continues at coordinate 604,516 of NW_026114533.1, forward strand.
TTGAGCTTTTAGACTTGGTACAGTTGTTTCTTTCTACTTTCTATTTAGCTGTTGGTTACCTCGATGGTTACTATCTGTTCAGTATTGGTATATCATTGTATTAAGCTGCTTCCTTGATGGTTTAGACTTTGTTTTGGATGGTTTCTAATTGTAAAGTACTTGGTTGTAGATGCTTACTATCTGTTAAGTCTTGGTTACACGTTTTTTTTAGCTGTTATCTCAATAATTTAGACTTGGGTTTGGATGGGTCCTAACTGTTATCAAATAATCTTTTCTAGTCTATTGTTAGGAATGATTAAATTACACAAGTAAATGTTCTTCAGATGTCTTAGCTATTCCGTTTCAGAATCATTATCTAAAAAAAGAAAAATATTCACTTATTTTCGCAAGTGAAAACATGCCACCAAAATGAGATGCACACATCATACTTGACCGTCATACAAGTCACTGACAAGATCATACATCTCAAGACCATCCCTTCTTTAAAACCTGTAGTTTTAATTCAAGACAGAAACATATTTTGTGGGATCATTTAAAATCTGTCTTATTTATTCTATTATTGAGAATACATTTTATTACATTTTTAGTTAAATATATATTACAACTTTCTGACTACAACCCACTGTATGAAATATACTGGTTATTATCCTTCGCTAAATAAATATTTCTCACAATTTAATATTTTTCAGATGTTGGATTACTTTTAAAACATTCATTTGTTTCATCCCACATTACCATTAGATCATGTTTCGAAGACATCATACCCTAATATATATATATATGGACGTTGATGCACTACGAACAGTACAAACAAGTGTCCCAACGACACCAAGCACGTGCTTGTTACGCGCGGGGCCCTTTTATCAATTCGGGCAAAAAATCCGAATTCGCGAGGAAGATACATAAAACAAATAGAGACGGGACACAAATGAAAATAAAAGGCACAGCTAAGAATTAAGCAAATGAGTTAAAATGTTAGTTTATAATACCGGGATAGAAGTTGAAATGCATATTAAATGATAAAGTTTATTATAGTTAGTACATAGAACGCGAAAGCGCTCGTGCAGACAAAAATTTAATGTACATTGTGGCAAATTTAGAGGATAATAATTTCGTATTAGTCTAACAGGAACGTTGAATGTCAGGCGGTTTAAAAGATCTGCAGAATCAATGTCACCTCTTATAAGATTTTGTATAAAAATAGTACAAAGCATTGTTCTACGAATTACAAGTGTAGGTAAATTAAGCAATTGTAATCTACGCTCAAAGGAAGGAAGCCTTACGTTTTGATCCCAGTTCAAACTACGCAGGGCAAATAAGAGAAATTTTTTTTGTACCGACTCAATACGGTCGATGTGCACTTGATATTGTGGACTCCAAGCCGGCGAACAATATTCCAAAATAGGTCGACAAGGGATGTAAATAGTTATTTGGTCTTAGGGTCATCAAATTCTTTTGACCAACGCTTTATAAACCCAAGAACACTCATGGTTTTGTTAACAGTGGACATAATGTGGCAGTCAAATTTAAGTTTAGGGTAAGGAAGAACACCTAAATCGTTAACTGAATATATACGGTCAAGTGGCGTATTTTTAAGAACGTAATTGATAAACGTAGGAGTGCCCCTATGAAAAGTCATAACGTTGCATTTAAGGCAGTTCAAATTTAAAAGGTTGTACTCACACCATCCATGAAAACAATCAATACGGACTGTAATTCAAATCCCGACGCTATATAAATATATGATAAACTAAGCTTAACATCATCAGATCGTTAATAAACAAAGTAAACAGCAATAGGGCCCAAATGACTACCCTGAGGCACTCCAGTTGTCACGTAGATCAATTTTGAAACAGCATTCTTGAATATAACCCTCTGAGTCCTACCATTCAAGTAACATGAAATTCAAGATAATAGATTACCAGGAAACCCAAGCTGATCTAATTTAAATTAAAGAAGTGAGTGGTTAACGGAGTCAAAGACCTTACTAAAATCTGTATATACAATGTCAGTCTGAATTTTTTTCTTAAACCCATTTATTACAATAGATGACAATTCGAGAAGGTTGGTGGTGGTCGATATTCGCTTAACAAAACCATGCTGACACGGTGATATAAGCGAGGAACATAAATGTTGCAAGTGAGAAGTGATAATACGTTCAAATGCTTTAGGAATTGCTGACAATTTAGAAATACCTCTATAATTTTGGGCATCTGCTTTCCCACCTTTTTTGTGGAGTGGAATAATAAAAGAGTCCTTCCAGATAGAAGGAAAAACTGATGATGAAATAGACAAAATAAAAATTTTAAGAATCGGTTTACAAATGGTTGATGCACAAAACTTAAGAAAACATCCAGGAAGTCCATCTGGACCGGGAGAACATGTTGGCGTTGTTGTTGCTAAATCTCTTACGACAGAGCTTTCAGTGATTACAGGGGAGAAAATACATATTGCCTTATTTGAGGGATTAGGGTAGTTAGAATTTGACCAAGCTGTCAAACTATAAGTAGTTTGGAAAAACTCAGCAATTAAATCAGCAATTTTAGAATCCGACGATGCCTCCATTGAGTTTAAACGTACCGGTGAAGGCAATGCCTATGCCTTACGCTTGGCATTAACAAAATGGTAAAACTGTTTCGGATCGTTTGAAAATTCAAATTTACATCGACTTAGATACATAGAGTAGCAATGACTGTTGAGAACATTAAAATCTGTTCGAGCCACAACATATTTCGAAAAATCTGCTGGTCTACCCAATTTTTTATACGTTTTTTATAAGTGTTAGATTTAAGGTTTTTAAGTCTTTGAAGCGCATTGGTAAACCAAGGAGGTCTGTTTAGGTTTGAAAGAAACCCATCAGGTACGCATTCATTAAAGAACGTATTTAAGACTGTATAGAATAGTTCAGTGGCACTTTCAATGTCTGTACAATTGTACAAGTCTGTCCAATTATAATGAGAAATCATATCGTCAAGTTTATTATAGTTACATTTACGAAAACATCTTATTTGAGTCGGAGAAACTAAAGGAGATAGGGTATCAGAGCAGGGGATGCACATTGTCAGTTCCATAGTTGGATGATATAAGTCTTCAGGTACAACAAGAGCGTCAATTCTACATACTGTGATTTCAGACGGGTCTGAAACAAACACAAGCTCTAATTGTCTCTTGAGGAATTTTTTATAAAGCTTACTTGCTGTAACGATAATTCTAAAAGGCCATCTACAAAATCATGGGCGGATAACGGCATAGCGACAAATGAGTCAGTAAGAGGAGACCAAGAAATATCAGGTAGGTTAAAGTCACCTAAGACAATCAAAAGGTCTCTGTTAGAAAGAAGGGATAAAACAGATTTTATTGCAGACAGATGGTGCTCATAAATTACTAGGTCAGAGCCAGGTGGAATATAAGAACATGTAACAAAAACAGATAAAGATTGCAAAGAAACTTTCACACTTAGAAATTCAATTTCATTCGGGATATGAATGAGAATTCTTTCAGATGTTGGGCTAGAGGTAACGGAAATCAGGACACCGCCCCCTACATGAGTGGCGATCGGTCGTATAAGTATTTAGGTTATTAGCCAGAACTTCAGAGTCGGATATCCCTGGTTTCAGACAAGTTTCCGTAAAAGCTAAAAAATCTTCTGTAAATGCAGAGGAGTCAGCATAAAGCTTGGGTAGCGTCATATTTAATCCCCTAACATTTTGATACGCCAGCATTAAACTTTTTAGTTGTTTGACACAGTGGAGGGCCGGTTATTTGTTCTCGGTTTATTTGGAATAAATTCCTTAATTACTAAACCATCATTAAGCCAAAAGCTTTCAGAAAGTAAAACATTAAAAACATCAGGCGGAGCAAATATTTTAAAAGAAGATATCCTACGAGCATATGAAAATCAAAATTGTTCAACTGCAATATCTTCGGATGGGAATTTTTAACGTATAAATTCCAGATAAATTCAGATATTGTATCTGGCGTGAATCTAGAAACAAATAATTGCTTCCTTTGTGGGACAACTGAAAGTTTCTTACGCTCCCCAGCAGCAGTCTGAACCTCACTAGGCTGAGATCCAGGAACGGTGCCTACAGTACCTATAGGAACGGTCGGTACCGATTTCTTTGACTTAGCCAGTACAGAAGCTTTTAGTCCGGAAACATGGACTTCACTCGAGCTAGCTGTATCCATACGCACAGTTGGTTCACTTACCCCTGTGTCGACAGGAACTGCTGCTACCAAGTTCGGATTTGGGTTGGATTCCATGGTGGTATTAACGGCGGTTAAGCTGTCTTCTTTGCGTTTAGGCGACTCGGTTATTCATTTTTTATTATTAAACTGGGCACAGACGGTATTGAACCGCTCATTGAGTTGCCTAAAAGCACCCGAGATATTCAACAGGCTGTCTCGAGTCTGCTTCATAAAGCCGCTCATCTCAACCACCATTTCCTTGCAGGAAACACATGACCACATAAGACCAGAGTTAAGATCAATAAAATCTTTAACTCTGCAGTTTTTCTTGGAAAAGACAAGGGCCATTGTAAGACAAACAAATGAAACAAAATATCAAAAATACCTCAAAGTAAATTTGACACTGGGATCAAATTCAAAAATCACAAAGGCACAAAACCCAAAAAAGTAAGAGCGCGAGATCGAAAATCGAAAATTTATCAAAACGTAAGAGAGCACGAGAGAAAAAAAATATTTTATCGACTAAGCGTGGCTTGTGCGTCACTAACAACTTTCAGTACTAACAATACAAAGTAAATCAAGCAAGAGAGAGAGAGAGAGAGAGATAGAGAAAGTTGCAGAAAATAGCACCGAAAAAATCTACTAGAAATTCAGCGGGTGCATAGAGAGTAGGTTACAGTTATAAAATAGAGCGAGGGAGATTGAGAGAGAGTAAAAGAGTTTTAGCAAGTTTAGCAAAAACAAAGCTATGGGATTAAACAAATCTAATAGAAATGCTAAAATAACTATTACCACGTACCCGTTTGCTGGGAGATCTATTTAGAATTACTAGCACAATTGTTAGGCTAATCTTTGTAAATTAATACACACAGAACACTCGCACAAAATCACTGGAAAAGACAAAAACTCAGAGCACAAAAGTAAACACAGCTGTTCACAAGCGAAGCTAAATCGAATATAAGAATGTCTTTTAATTTAACTCCAGAATAAAGTTTATGGTAGAGGTGTCGGCCTGGTTTTGTTTCTAGTTGCTTTCAATTTGTATAGTTCTAATATTCTAGATCATAGAATAGATCTAGAATTTTAGACTATTTGTGAATAAAGTGGTTTTAAAGCTGTAAAGCAAGGTAACAGAACTTTAAGGAGGTTGGTCTTAGACATGTGCATTCTAAAAAAATTCTTTCTCATTCTTTCATCTTATACTGGATCAAAAACTAGCCTTACACCCAAAACCCAAGTTATAACCTACAATATAATATACAAGAAGAAAAAAATATAATTTTTTAAACTTTGGTAAGGTACATAGAGAGAGACTTTCACAGTTAAAAATATTCTAAAAAGTAATATTATAATTTGGAAATTGAAAATATTTTCATTGTGCTTGAATAAAATTGAAGTGGCGGTATTAACATTGATAATCTCAACAACTAAACTATAAATTTAGTATATATTTACCAAGACCTTTTTAAAAAAATTCAGTTTAATTTTTTTTTGGTACCATTTTGTTTTTATATTGAGAGCATTTATATCACAATATACTTACAAGTTTTTATTCCCTTGCAGAGGGTATAATGATTTCAGTCAGAAGTTTGCAACGCAGTGAAGGAGGGAAACGTCTCCCCAAAAAGTATATATATTCTTGATCAGCGTCACTAGACGAGTCGATCTAGCCATGTCCGTCTGTCTGTCCGTTTCTACGCAAACTAGTCTCTCAGTTTTGAAGCTATCGGGCTGAAACCTTCCCAAATGTCTTCTTTCTATTGCAGGTAGTATATAAATCGGAACTAGTCGGGTTGGAAAACTATATCTTATAGCTCCCATAGGAATAATCGGAAACACAAATATTTAATTTTATATTTGATGTTTTTTCGCATATAACCTTCTAAGCTTGGAAATAACATTTTTTAATTAGTTCTGAATTTCGAGTTAAATTTTATCAAAATCGGACGACTATATCATATAACTGCCATATGAACGATCGAAAAATAAGTGGTAAAATAATACAAAAAATTATATACTTTGGTGTTTCTTAACGTATAACATCCTACGCTTGAAAATAAGATATTTTATTGAGCTCTGAATTTCGGATTTCATTTTATCAAAATCGGACGACTATATCATATAGCTATCATAGGAACGAAAGGAAAATTGGTGGGCAAATAATAAGAAACAAATTGAAGCTTCGCAGTTTTTTGGCATATTATCTTATAATATTGGGAATATCATATTTTATATTTTTAAGACTTTCGAATTAATTAAAAAAAAAATCGTATGACTTTTACGTACAGTTTTCAAAGAAAAGATTCGAAAAATAATGGAAGGTTTTTTTTTAAGTATAACTAAAGCTAGCAACAATTCTTAAAAACTTAAAATCGTGTTACTAATGTTACAATATACTTCAAAATTTCTCAACAACAGTGGAAATCGCTCTGGTGTAAATACTTAAAAAAACAAAAATTTTCAACTGTATCCTTTGTCAAAAATGTCTATAAATTCAAATTTCCTAGTACTAAGATAATTTAAAGACCTGTTCTCTGTTTTATAAACAAGACACATCACCAGAATCAGAGCACCAGCTATATCCGCGAAATGCGTGCTTTCCTGAAAAAGCATGGCGTGAGTGGAGGGACCAAGGAGAACCCTGCCCGAACGAAGATAGGCACGCCAACAGGTGGAAACGCTACAGATTGATGCAGATCATCAGTATTGGGAGGAACTCCCTTTCGAAGATCCGCTGAGGACCGCTGTGTTGCAACTTCGAAACAATTTGTGCGGATCCTCCAGTAAACATGGATAGGCTCCTCACCCTGAAAGAGCGCCAGGAACTAAATATTCTTAATTACGAAGCGTGGGTGCCAACCCACGCGGGTTGGTATACCACCGTGTCATGGTGCAGAGTGCTGTAGAGCTTCCACCTGTTGGCATGCCCATTCTTCGTTCCTTCTCCACTCACGCCTTTGCATTTTATGTTCTGGATGTCGCTCATAGTTCTGTTGTGTAGTCTTGTTGCTGCGACTTGGTAATAAAGCAGTGAACAGGTTTTAAAATTATCTTAATACTGACGAGTAACTTATGGATAACCCTTTGCATAAGTTGAAATGTTATCATTTGACACGCTTCAAAAAAGTATTCCCTTAATAAAATATTAATGCGGAGAGAATGTGAAAATTTTAAAAAGTGTATTTGTTTAGTCAAATTTACAAGCTTTATTCGTTATGAAGGCGGTAACAGAGGCTAGGAGGTGTTTTTGTTTGATTGTTTTTAGACTTAAATTTAAAATACTTGTTTTGGACTTTAATTCTAAATGTATTGGTCTCCCCACAGACTAACTCTCGGTTAGAACCAATTAACAATCAATTATTTTCAAATCAAATCTAGTGCGAGATGGATTGAGATTGGCTATCACCTAGCGGAATAAAGAAAATACATAAAACTTAAGACGCGTTAAACGACTGATTCAAAACACTTTCTTTGACAATGAAAATGAAAAATAAAAATTATTTAATATTAAAAACATCAAATTTTTTAAAATCTTTATCTGTGATAGTTTCTAAGGAATCACAGTTCAAAATTATAATTTTTTGTTACATTTAAGGGCATCCCATTGGCCCAGAGTGGGTGTTGGACATTTTTTTTAGAAAAATTGTTATTTTTAAGAAATTAAACTGAAAGAGCCAAATTTTTTTATGGTTTCTGAGATCACAGCGCTCACACGGACAGACGGGCAGACAGGAATTTGTATACTTTTTGGAGTATACTCTGAGACGGTTCCTTTTAACCTGTAACATTCAATATACAATAAATAAAACAAATTAAGCTTTTGGAAAGTTGTTATCCTTTTAACATTATTCCAATATTTGGCGTAGAAACGAATATACGGACAGTGTAGTAAAAGAAGCAAGATGTCTGACCTTATGATATATTATTATATTTGGAGCAGCATAGGTGCCGCTCCCAAAGTTCAGTAAGAACTCTTGATAAGTAGATATTCAATATATAAGGATACTTGAACTGCCTTCTGTTGATTTAATTACTCTTTATTATAGTGTTAGTTCTATATTCTAATTCCATAACTTTATACGGACCAGTATTATTAAATTAAGAAATTAAACATTTTTACTATGTTCCTTATTTTCTGATCATAAAGTCTTTTATTATTTTTCTTATTTTTTCCTATCATCAGTATCGCTTCGTATTCTTTATTTATTTTCCTTAGCTTAGTCATCTATATTATATATGATTTGATAAAATTATTTGTTTTATCAAATACTACCTCATATGGACAATAATTATGTGTCATTGAGGGGGTCGTGTTGCAAGCAAAAACGAAATATTGAAGCCATACGTCCCAATAAGTTTTATCATACGTGCGTGTGCATTCATTGAAAGTTCTATGACTTCTTTCTGTTGTTTCGACAGGTGGTGGTGTGCCGAAGATGTTATATTTTAATTTTTTAGGTATTTGCACAAATCATTTATAATTGAATTTGTATAATCTATATTCATTTTCGTAACGAACGTCTTCATGCGACAGTACTTCAAAATAAATTCAAAAATTGCTTTAACGATAGCGTTCACGCTCATACTTGGAAGAGGTATAGCAATTAAATATTTAGTTAAATCAAATATTATGATTCATTTCCATTTTCGGATTTTGTAGTAGACCAATAGTGTCCACTATCATTCTTTCGAAAGCATTTATAGGCGAATCAGTTAGCAATAATGGGGTCTATTTGTTCTTAGTTATTTTACCTTTTTGGCATTTCTGAAATTTTTGTATGTACTCAGTAGAATCTCAAGTCATACCTTTCCAAAAAATAATGTCTTTTGACCCTGGCCAAGGTTTTAGCAATACCTGTATGACCTCCTTGTATTGAATCGCTGTCGGAAAGTATGTTACAGGTAGAAGGACGCGTTTCCGAACCCTTAAAACATGTATACTCTTGATCAGGATCACTAGCCGAGTCGATCTAGCCATGTCCTTCTGTCCGTATGAACGCTAAGTATGCAAGTTGGAGTCTGTTAAAACCGCTCCACAGGCTTGCTTACTTGCGTCAGTTTTTATATAAAATTCTTTGCTAAATACGGGATATTGTAGCAAAGTAGGTTTTGTTTTTAAATATTGGAATGCGTTTTGGCATTCATCTGTTCAAAGGAAATATTTTTTTTTACGAAATCTTAAAGTGCCGTGAATATTCAGATACATTTTTTATGAAACGCATATAATATTTGCGAAATGCTACGCATTTGCGCATTGTGCGATGCAGGGTAATCATAATGAAGTCATATTTCTTGTCGTCTGGACGTATTCCTTTATCTGTGCATTTATAACAGAAAAAGTCACCTCATGCTTAAAAAATTAACATTTTTCTGGATGTAACTTTAGATTGTATTTCCTACAATTCTTAAAAACGTCTGTTAAGTTTTTAAGCATTTTTTTTCGGAACAACATATAACTATTAAATAATCCATATAAAGGAATGCTTCCAAAAAGTAATCGCGTGAATCGACACGAACCATTGCTCGTTGAATATGACTATCTCTAGAACTTTTTTCAATTTAAATTCTAGTCTTTTCTTTTATTTGATTTTATTTGGTTCGTTCAGGATCACGGTCGGCGTTCAACTGCTCTCGCTCTCAGCTCACGATCCGCATCAACCCCCGGTTCACTGAGAGAGTGTGAGAGCGAAAAGATTGCGAGAGAGAGTTAGAGAACAGTGAGCGGCATCGAGCAATAACAGCAACTTATTCTTAGAACTTACACGAATGATCTAGAAGGAATACAATAACATACAAACACATACATAATACGGCCGTCCTGACATTTTAAGATTCCCTGATCTTGTGTTAATTTTGAATTGATTTATCTTTTATTAAGTATCTATCATTCCTCAAAACTTTATCTATAACATAAGGACCCTTGTGTTTACGTATTAGCTTTCTTGCGACTCCTACTGAGCTATCAAAATTTTTTACCATGATATAGTCTCCTACTTTGTACTCCGAACTCTTTGTTCTTTTTTCATTATATCTCTGTTCGTTTTCTTTTTGTTATTTTCTTTGCGCTTCTGAACCATCTTTTCTTATTTTGTCTAAATCTCTAACATCACTAACAATATCTACTTCTTCTAACTTTTGTCTCAATTCATCAATAACTTTTCCTTTCTGCTGATTCCAAACAACATTTTGCTTGGCATTTGTGCTATGCTTCTTTGCTTCGTGTTGTTCAATGAAAACTCAACATCTTCCACAACTGTGTCCCAAGCATTTTCTCTTCTGGATCTGCTAACTCAGCTATCATTGGTCCCACAATTCTATTAATTCGTTCTACTTGTTCCTTGGCTTAAGGTAACCCAGTCGCAATTTTGACATGTTTAATATTACGCTCTTCCATAAATTTTTCAAAATCTTCCGACGTAAAACAGCTTCTTCTATCCGAAACTATACAAATTGGTCTGCTGTTAGACCTAAATTAATCTTTCAATGCTATAATAACTTCCTTTGTGTTCGTCTATAACCACAAAGAGATGTTTCTTTACTCTTCCATTATCAACCGGTCCTTAATGATCAATATGTATAATTTCGAATGGTACATTTCCTTTTGGTATACTTTGCAACAGACCTTCCACTTTCCCAGACTTTGGCGAAAATGCTACACATCTTATACAATTTTCAATATGTCTAACCACTTTTTAACCTAATTCATTGTGATATTTGTATAACATCTTTGCCTCCATTTCTTCTGGAACACAAAATAACATCTTTTCATTATTCGACTTTCTATCTATAACTCCATTCCTCATCTCAAACATTTTATCTTCCTCATTTTCTAACTTTTTTCTAACATCTTTTAATTTTTCATCATTCGCTTGACAAATAGTTAAATTATCTTCAAAGCTATTCGTTTCAACCACCATTATGTTTGTATTTCTACTTAACGCGTCAACGTGTTGCATAAGTTTTTCCGATTTGTGGACTAATTCAAAGTCGTACTCTAGCAATTCTAATGCCCACCGTGCAATACGGGAGCTTAACTCAATTCTATTTAACGTCAACGTCAGTGAGCTACAATCTGTGACTATTCTAAATCGTGTGCCCTGCACATAAATTCTAAATCTTCTAAGAGCGTAAATTATTGCTAACGTTTCCAGTTCAAAACTATGATACTTTGCTTCGTCCTTTGTTGTTGCTTTTGAAAAATAAAATATAGGATGGAGCTTTTTATCCTCTTTTCTTTGCAGCAAAACTGCCCCAAAACCTTGTGCGCTGGCGTCTGTGTGCAATTCTGCCTCGTCCTTGTAATAATATAATCCTAACACTGGAGCTTCCACCAACTTTTTCCAGCATTTCAAAACATTGCAATTCCATTTTTTCAAATACAAATTCTTTATCCTTTTCTAACAATTCATATAGAGGTTCAGTGATCATCGAAAAATCTTAAATGAAACTTCTAAAATACGAACACAAGCCCAGAAAGCTTCTAACATTGTGTACTTTGTCTGGAACGGGAAAATCTCGAACAGCTTCTTTTTTTTTGTCGTAAGCCTGTATTCCTTTGCTAGTTACCAAAAATCCTAAGTATTGCACACTTGCTTGTAGAAACTCACACTTGTGCATTCTTAATTCTAGTATATTCCTTGCTAATCGATCAAAAACTTCTCTAAGAACACTTAAATGTTCTTGCATTTCTTTACTCGCAATCATGATATCGTCCATGTATATAACTGCCTTACCATCCCTTATCATGTCTGCAAAAACTTATTGATAAATCGTTGAAATACCGCTGGTGCATTCTTTAGCCCCATTGGCATCCGCATAAACTCAAATTGTCCTAAGGGCGTCATAAATGAGGTATATTTTATCGATTCACTATCCACAAACACATGAAAGTAGCCATGCTTTAAATGTAATTTCGAAAATATTGTTTTATTTACTAATGTATCTAATAAATCGTCAATTAATGGTAACGGATAATTATCTTTCACCATAGTCTTGTTAAGCTTTCGGTAATCTACACATAGTCGTTAGTCGCCTGACTTCTTTTTAACTAACACTATCGAAGATGCATTCTCAGATTCAGTCGGCCGAATACTTAAGTGAAGGAATTATAACCTTCACTTAAGTATTCGTCTAATATCACCTGTAATGTTTCTTTCTCTGTGTAAGCTAAACGTCTGGGCAAACAACTGAATGGTTTTGAATCCTCTAATTGTATTTTTATTCCTAACATTACTGACAACATCACCAATTATTTGCTTTTTATCACTAACATCATCGCTAACTATCTGCTTTTCATCACTAAAATCATCGCTAACTATCTGCTTTTTATCACTAACATCATCGCTAACTATCTGTTTTTCATCACTAACTTCAGAACGATTTTCACATTCTCAACCGTAACCATTTTAAATTTAGATTACAAGCATCCATAAAATCTCGTCCCAAGATTACATCATGACTCATAGATTCATTTGCCACAATAACTAAACTAAAATGTACTTTATTTAAATTTTTCAAAACATAACATAATTTTTTCATAAGTTTTTAGGTAACTTTTGTTAAAACCATAATATGAACTTAAAACTGGTAATTTCGAAATGTCTTCTGGCACTTTGAATATTTTAATAAATGAAATTGGGCTTCCTGTATCTATGAGACATTCTGCAATTAAACTGGTATTAGAATCGTTTACAAAATTAATTTCAACATATCTTACATACTTGTTTTCGCCCTCATTTTGCAACAAAGTGTCCTATCTCTCCGCACGCATAGCACGATCCTTTCTCCCGCTTTGACTTCCTGCACTCATACGCCCAATGCCCTTTGGCATTGCAATTGAAACAACGAGTCTCCTTGCTGTCCTTGGGATCCGTTGATGTCGTCGGCCTGCCAACTCCATATAGCTTTGGCAAGCTTACATCCGCAAACGCCCTCTTTATGTGCCCAACATCCACAAAGCATTGAATATGCGCCTGATTGCGTAGCCCTTGATTGGGGATACCTTCGATGATGCAGCTCAACATTTCATCTGCATCAATATTAATGTCCTGAGCCAGCATTATCTTGTCGTCGACATAACTCCCGAAACTTTCGCTTTGTTTCCATTTGCGCCCTTCGAAGTTGCGTCGTATATTCAACTTCGATGATTTTCCACTCAACGTTGAGATCAGCTCTGCCATTACGTCATCCAACGGTAGCAACACGCGGTCTGCATCTGCGTAATTGTCGTTCCTTCCACCGTCTTCGTTTTGTTCGCCGCCTTTTTCGTTGTTCCGTTTGCCTCTAATTCTGAGAATGCTGCCAGCCACTTCGTCACTCGTCACGTTACTATCTTCGCCGTTAGCTTCGCCGTCTTCTTCGTTGTAATTCGTCTTCCCTGTTACATTTGTCGCCGTCTTCTTCGTCGTAGCTCTGAATGCCGCCGTCTATGCCATTAGTTTTGTCTTCGTCTTTGCCATTAATATAAATTGGCTCGTGATCGGCCCACTTGATTTGTAGGGGTATAACGTATTCCCCTGAAGTTGGTGTTTAACACAAATATGTACTTCTAGTCTTTTCTTTTATTTGATTTTATTTGGTTCGTTCAGGATCACGGTCGGCGTTCAACTGCTCTCGCTCTCAGCTCACGATCCGCATCAACCCCCGATTCACTGAGAGAGTGTGAGAGCGATGAGATTGAGAGAGAGAGTTAGAGAACAGTGAGCGGCATCGAACAATAACAGCAACTTATTCTTAGAACTTAGTGTTTAGGTATTAGCTTTCTTGCGACTCCTACTGAGCTATCAAAATTTTTTACCATGATATAGTCTCCTACTTTGTACTCCGAACTCTTTGTTCTTTTTTCATTATATCTCTGTTCGTTTTCTTTTTGTTATTTTCTTTGCGCTTCTGAACCATCTTTTCTTATTTTGTCTAAATCTCTAACATCACTAACAATATCTACTTCTTCTAACTTTTGTCTCAATTCATCAATAACTTTTCCTTTCTGCTGATTCCAAACAACATTTTGCTTGGCATTTGTGCTATGCTTCTTTGCTTCGTGTTGTTCAATGAAAACTCAACATCTTCCACAACTGTGTCCCAAGCATTTTCTCTTCTGGATCTGCTAACTCAGCTATCATTGGTCCCACAATTCTATTAATTCGTTCTACTTGTTCCTTGGCTTAAGGTAACCCAGTCGCAATTTTGACATGTTTAATATTACGCTCTTCCATAAATTTTTCAAAATCTTCCGACGTAAAACAGCTTCTTCTATCCGAAACTATACAAATTGGTCTGCTGTTAGACCTAAATTAATCTTTCAATGCTATAATAACTTCCTTTGTGTTCGTCTATAACCACAAAGAGATGTTTCTTTACTCTTTCATTATCAACCGGTCCCTAATGATCAATATGTATAATTTCGAATGGTACATTTCCTTTTGGTATACTTTGCAACAGACCTTCCACTTTCCCAGACTTTGGCGAAAATGCTACACATCTTATACAATTTTCAATATGTCTAACCACTTTTTAACCTAATTCATTGTGATATTTGTATAACATCTTTGCCTCCATTTCTTCTGGAACACAAAATAACATCTTTTCATTATTCGACTTTCTATCTATAACTCCATTCCTCATCTCAAACATTTTATCTTCCTCATTTTCTAACTTTTTTCTAACATCTTTTAATTTTTCATCATTCGCTTGACAAATAGTTAAATTATCTTCAAAGCTATTCGTTTCAACCACCATTATGTTTGTATTTCTACTTAACGCGTCAACGTGTTACATAAGTTTTTCCGATTTGTGGACTAATTTAAAGTCGTACTCTAGCAATTCTAATGCCCACCGTGCAATACGGGAGCTTAACTCAATTCTATTTAACGTCAACGTCAGTGAGCTACAATCTGTGACTATTCTAAATCGTGTGCCCTGCACATAAATTCTAAATCTTCTAAGAGCGTAAATTATTGCTAACGTTTCCAGTTCAAAACTATGATACTTTGCTTCGTCCTTTGTTGTTGCTTTTGAAAAATAAAATATAGGATGGAGCTTTTTATCCTCTTTTCTTTGCAGCAAAACTGCCCCAAAACCTTGTGCGCTGGCGTCTGTGTGCAATTCTGCCTCGTCCTTGTAATAATATAATCCTAACACTGGAGCTTCCACCAACTTTTTCCAGCATTTCAAAACATTGCAATTCCATTTTTTCAAATACAAATTCTTTATCCTTTTCTAACAATTCATATAGAGGTTCAGTGATCATCGAAAAATCTTAAATGAAACTTCTAAAATACGAACACAAGCCCAGAAAGCTTCTAACATTGTGTACTTTGTCTGGAACGGGAAAATCTCGAACAGCTTCTTTTTCTTTGTCGTAAGCCTGTATTCCTTTGCTAGTTACCAAAAATCCTAAGTATTGCACACTTGCTTGTAGAAACTCACACTTGTGCATTCTTAATTCTAGTATATTCCTTGCTAATCGATCAAAAACTTCTCTAAGAACACTTAAATGTTCTTGCATTTCTTTACTCGCAATCATGATATCGTCCATGTATATAACTGCCTTACCATCCCTTATCATGTCTGCAAAAACTTATTGATAAATCGTTGAAATACCGCTGGTGCATTCTTTAGCCCCATTGGCATCCGCATAAACTCAAATTGTCCTAAGGGCGTCATAAATGAGGTATATTTTATCGATTCACTATCCACAAACACATGAAAGTAGCCATGCTTTAAATGTAATTTCGAAAATATTGTTTTATTTACTAATGTATCTAATAAATCGTCAATTAATGGTAACGGATAATTATCTTTCACCATAGTCTTGTTAAGCTTTCGGTAATCTACACATAGTCGTTAGTCGCCTGACTTCTTTTTAACTAACACTATCGAAGATGCATTCTCAGATTCAGTCGGCCGAATACTTAAGTGAAGGAATTATAACCTTCACTTAAGTATTCGTCTAATATCACCTGTAATGTTTCTTTCTCTGTGTAAGCTAAACGTCTGGGCAAACAACTGAATGGTTTTGAATCCTCTAATTGTATTTTTATTCCTAAAATTACTGACAACATCACCAATTATTTGCTTTTTATCACTAACATCATCGCTAACTATCTGCTTTTCATCACTAAAATCATCGCTAACTATCTGCTTTTTATCACTAACATCATCGCTAACTATCTGCTTTTCATCACTAACTTCAGAACGATTTTCACATTCTCAACCGTAACCATTTTAAATTTAGATTACAAGCATCCATAAAATCTCGTCCCAAGATTACATCATGACTCATAGATTCATTTGCCACAATAACTAAACTAAAATGTACTTTATTTAAATTTTTCAAAACATAACATAATTTTTTCATAAGTTTTTAGGTAACTTTTGTTAAAACCATAATATGAACTTAAAACTGGTAATTTCGAAATGTCTTCTGGCACTTTGAATATTTTAATAAATGAAATTGGGCTTCCTGTATCTATGAGACATTCTGCAATTAAACTGGTATTAGAATCGTTTACAAAATTAATTTCAACATATCTTACATACTTGTTTTCGCCCTCATTTTGCAACAAAGTGTCCTATCTCTCCGCACGCATAGCACGATCCTTTCTCCCGCTTTGACTTCCTGCACTCATACGCCCAATGCCCTTTGGCATTGCAATTGAAACAACGAGTCTCCTTGCTGTCCTTGGGATCCGTTGATGTCGTCGGCCTGCCAACTCCATATAGCTTTGGCAAGCTTACATCCGCAAACGCCCTCTTTATGTGCCCAACATCCACAAAGCATTGAATATGCGCCTGATTGCGTAGCCCTTGATTGGGGATACCTGCGATGATGCAGCTCAACATTTCATCTGCATCAATATTAATGTCCTGAGCCAGCATTATCTTGTCGTCGACATAACTCCCGAAACTTTCGCTTTGTTTCCATTTGCGCCCTTCGAAGTTGCGTCGTATATTCAACTTCGATGATTTTCCACTCAACGTTGAGATCAGCTCTGCCATTACGTCATCCAACGGTAGCAACACGCGGTCTGCATCTGCGTAATTGTCGTTCCTTCCACCGTCTTCGTTTTGTTCGCCGCCTTTTTCGTTGTTCCGTTTGCCTCTAATTCTGAGAATGCTGCCAGCCACTTCGTCACTCGTCACCGTCTTCTTCGTTGTAATTCGTCTTCCCTGTTACATTTGTCGCCGTCTTCTTCGTCGTAGCTCTGAATGCCGCCGTCTATGCCATTACTTTTGTCTTCGTCTTTGCCATTAATATAAATTGGCTCGTGATCGGCCCACTTGATTTGTAGGGGTATAACGTATTCCCCTGAAGTTGGTGTTTAACACAAATATGTACTTCTAGTCTTTTCTTTTATTTGATTTTATTTGGTTCGTTCAGGATCACGGTCGGCGTTCAACTGCTCTCGCTCTCAGCTCACGATCCGCATCAACCCCCGATTCACTGAGAGAGTGTGAGAGCGATGAGATTGAGAGAGAGAGTTAGAGAACAGTGAGCGGCATCGAACAATAACAGCAACTTATTCTTAGAACTTAGTGTTTAGGTATTAGCTTTCTTGCGACTCCTACTGAGCTATCAAAATTTTTTACCATGATATAGTCTCCTACTTTGTACTCCGAACTCTTTGTTCTTTTTTCATTATATCTCTGTTCGTTTTCTTTTTGTTATTTTCTTTGCGCTTCTGAACCATCTTTTCTTATTTTGTCTAAATCTCTAACATCACTAACAATATCTACTTCTTCTAACTTTTGTCTCAATTCATCAATAACTTTTCCTTTCTGCTTATTCCAAACAACATTTTGCTTGGCATTTGTGCTATGCTTCTTTGCTTCGTGTTGTTCAATGAAAACTCAACATCTTCCACAACTGTGTCCCAAGCATTTTCTCTTCTGGATCTGCTAACTCAGCTATCATTGGTCCCACAATTCTATTAATTCGTTCTACTTGTTCCTTGGCTTAAGGTAACCCAGTCGCAATTTTGACATGTTTAATATTACGCTCTTCCATAAATTTTTCAAAATCTTCCGACGTAAAACAGCTTCTTCTATCCGAAACTATACAAATTGGTCTGCTGTTAGACCTAAATTAATCTTTCAATGCTATAATAACTTCCTTTGTGTTCGTCTATAACCACAAAGAGATGTTTCTTTACTCTTTCATTATCAACCGGTCCCTAATGATCAATATGTATAATTTCGAATGGTACATTTCCTTTTGGTATACTTTGCAACAGACCTTCCACTTTCCCAGACTTTGGCGAAAATGCTACACATCTTATACAATTTTCAATATGTCTAACCACTTTTTAACCTAATTCATTGTGATATTTGTATAACATCTTTGCCTCCATTTCTTCTGGAACACAAAATAACATCTTTTCATTATTCGACTTTCTATCTATAACTCCATTCCTCATCTCAAACATTTTATCTTCCTCATTTTCTAACTTTTTTCTAACATCTTTTAATTTTTCATCATTCGCTTGACAAATAGTTAAATTATCTTCAAAGCTATTCGTTTCAACCACCATTATGTTTGTATTTCTACTTAACGCGTCAACGTGTTACATAAGTTTTTCCGATTTGTGGACTAATTTAAAGTCGTACTCTAGCAATTCTAATGCCCACCGTGCAATACGGGAGCTTAACTCAATTCTATTTAACGTCAACGTCAGTGAGCTACAATCTGTGACTATTCTAAATCGTGTGCCCTGCACATAAATTCTAAATCTTCTAAGAGCGTAAATTATTGCTAACGTTTCCAGTTCAAAACTATGATACTTTGCTTCGTCCTTTGTTGTTGCTTTTGAAAAATAAAATATAGGATGGAGCTTTTTATCCTCTTTTCTTTGCAGCAAAACTGCCCCAAAACCTTGTGCGCTGGCGTCTGTGTGCAATTCTGCCTCGTCCTCGTCCATTTTTTCAAATACAAATTCTTTATCCTTTTCTAACAATTCATATAGAGGTTCAGTGATCATCGAAAAATCTTAAATGAAACTTCTAAAATACGAACACAAGCCCAGAAAGCTTCTAACATTGTGTACTTTGTCTGGAACGGGAAAATCTCGAACAGCTTCTTTTTCTTTGTCGTAAGCCTGTATTCCTTTGCTAGTTACCAAAAATCCTAAGTATTGCACACTTGCTTGTAGAAACTCACACTTGTGCATTCTTAATTCTAGTATATTCCTTGCTAATCGATCAAAAACTTCTCTAAGAACACTTAAATGTTCTTGCATTTCTTTACTCGCAATCATGATATCGTCCATGTATATAACTGCCTTACCATCCCTTATCATGTCTGCAAAAACTTATTGATAAATCGTTGAAATACCGCTGGTGCATTCTTTAGCCCCATTGGCATCCGCATAAACTCAAATTGTCCTAAGGGCGTCATAAATGAGGTATATTTTATCGATTCACTATCCACAAACACATGAAAGTAGCCATGCTTTAAATGTAATTTCGAAAATATTGTTTTATTTACTAATGTATCTAATAAATCGTCAATTAATGGTAACGGATAATTATCTTTCACCATAGTCTTGTTAAGCTTTCGGTAATCTACACATAGTCGTTAGTCGCCTGACTTCTTTTTAACTAACACTATCGAAGATGCATTCTCAGATTCAGTCGGCCGAATACTTAAGTGAAGGAATTATAACCTTCACTTAAGTATTCGTCTAATATCACCTGTAATGTTTCTTTCTCTGTGTAAGCTAAACGTCTGGGCAAACAACTGAATGGTTTTGAATCCTCTAATTGTATTTTTATTCCTAACATTACTGACAACATCACCAATTATTTGCTTTTTATCACTAACATCATCGCTAACTATCTGCTTTTCATCACTAAAATCATCGCTAACTATCTGCTTTTTATCACTAACATCATCGCTAACTATCTGCTTTTCATCACTAACTTCAGAACGATTTTCACATTCTCAACCGTAACCATTTTAAATTTAGATTACAAGCATCGATAAAATCTCGTCCCAAGATTACATCATGACTCATAGATTCATTTGCCACAATAACTAAACTAAAATGTACTTTATTTAAATTTTTCAAAACATAACATAATTTTTTCATAAGTTTTTAGGTAACTTTTGTTAAAACCATAATATGAACTTAAAACTGGTAATTTCGAAATGTCTTCTGGCACTTTGAATATTTTAATAAATGAAATTGGGCTTCCTGTATCTATGAGACATTCTGCAATTAAACTGGTATTAGAATCGTTTACAAAATTAATTTCAACATATCTTACATACTTGTTTTCGCCCTCATTTTGCAACAAAGTGTCCTATCTCTCCGCACGCATAGCACGATCCTTTCTCCCGCTTTGACTTCCTGCACTCATACGCCCAATGCCCTTTGGCATTGCAATTGAAACAACGAGTCTCCTTGCTGTCCTTGGGATCCGTTGATGTCGTCGGCCTGCCAACTCCATATAGCTTTGGCAAGCTTACATCCGCAAACGCCCTCTTTATGTGCCCAACATCCACAAAGCATTGAATATGCGCCTGATTGCGTAGCCCTTGATTGGGGATACCTTCGATGATGCAGCTCAACATTTCATCTGCATCAATATTAATGTCCTGAGCCAGCATTATCTTGTCGTCGACATAACTCCCGAAACTTTCGCTTTGTTTCCATTTGCGCCCTTCGAAGTTGCGTCGTATATTCAACTTCGATGATTTTCCACTCAACGTTGAGATCAGCTCTGCCATTACGTCATCCAACGGTAGCAACACGCGGTCTGCATCTGCGTAATTGTCGTTCCTTCCACCGTCTTCGTTTTGTTCGCCGCCTTTTTCGTTGTTCCGTTTGCCTCTAATTCTGAGAATGCTGCCAGCCACTTCGTCACTCGTCACGTTACTATCTTCGCCGTTAGCTTCGCCGTCTTCTTCGTTGTAATTCGTCTTCCCTGTTACATTTGTCGCCGTCTTCTTCGTCGTAGCTCTGAATGCCGCCGTCTATGCCATTACTTTTGTCTTCGTCTTTGCCATTAATATAAATTGGCTCGTGATCGGCCCACTTGATTTGTAGGGGTATAACGTATTCCCCTGAAGTTGGTGTTTAACACAAATATGTACTTCTAGTCTTTTCTTTTATTTGATTTTATTTGGTTCGTTCAGGATCACGGTCGGCGTTCAACTGCTCTCGCTCTCAGCTCACGATCCGCATCAACCCCCGATTCACTGAGAGAGTGTGAGAGCGATGAGATTGAGAGAGAGAGTTAGAGAACAGTGAGCGTCATCGTACAACAACAACAACTTATTCTTAGAACTTACACGAATAATCTAGAAGGAATACAATAACATACATACATACTACGACGTAGCAATCCAGCTAAATTCTGTATTTCGTTCACCTGACTGTGTGGGCTTCTGTAATTTTTATATACTGATTCATCATCTTTTAATTTCAGTTTTTGTTTATAAAAATTATTTGTGCTTATTGGTTTGGTTTACAATTCGAATATATTGGGTGCATAAGATTGAAAGCCGTGATTTAAATTGCGGAGAATAGTTTTTTAAAGTTGAGATAATACACATTTTTCTCTATTTTCTAGATTAGTTTTGACTACTTTGTAGTTCGAAAGTGATTCATTTGGCAAATTATTTGTATTTACTAATTAATCTTTATTTAATGTATCGAGTAGTCTTATGAAAGGGTTTTTAAATGTTGCTGCGGTACTTCCTATGTAAATACCATGCCTAATTTCTTGATTTGGAATTTAGTTGATTTTTTCTAATAACTTGGGATTTTGCTGGTAAAAGTACTGCGTATTGGCAAAACTGTATGTTATTGGAACATAAATTGGAAAAGTTAGGTTATTAGGTCTAATTATAAGCCATTTTTCCGATGGCTTGAGGTCTAATTGACTCTTATATTTTTTTAATGAAATCGATTACTAATATGCCATCACAAGGAATAGCAAATTCGAAATCCGTGATATGAAAATCGTGTTGGATTATGTGCTCAGTACTCAAATGAACTGGACGTGGTTTCCTCGTGACTTTCCATTTATGTCTATAATTTACTTATATTTTATGTCATGAAAGACATCAGAGTTTTGTTTAACTATTGAAATGTCTGCACCTGTATCTACTAAAAAGGCAAGTTCTTTTCCTGTCGCCAAATGATACAAATATGTTCTGACTGAGATTAATCGTATGGACCCTTGCATTTTCTATTGATGAGTAATTAAAGGGTTTTATGAGTTTCCCGATGTATTATTGGTTACTTTAAAATAACTTGGATTAATATTGTTGTGGCCTCGACTCGAGTTGCCACGGCCTCTTGAGTTTTCTCTATATTGGCCTCGTTTATTATTGTATTGTGCACCATTGTTATTGTAATTATTACAAGGACTACGAAAGCTACCTCTATATTTTCCACGTCCACGATTTCAGTCGCGTTGTAGATTAATTTTGTAATATAGGACAATGTTTGGCTGTCCGGTTCCTTTTGTGAAACTATTTACAAATTTTGATACGGCTTTCTTCATAGTATTGAAAGTACTAGCTTGCATGATAAGTCTTACGTTATCCAATTTGCAGTTTTTAGTCGGTGTTTTGACTGCATGCTGAGTGGAATAACTTCTGGCTAACTCTAGGGGTAAGCCGTCTGTTTCATATGCACCTTCTAAAGTTTTTGTAATCTGCTCAACCTCTAGTGTGTACTGGGCAGCAGTTTTATTGCGTTGCTGTAGGTTCATCAGTTTTGCTGACATACTTCTACAGTTTCGCCTTTGACGTTGGTTTTTAATCTAGAAATGACTTCAGTTATTGTTGCTTTATTTCCGATTAGATTTCTGGCGACACCTTTTATCTTTGTTTTCATTATAGAAACTGCTAACTCTTCGTGTTCGCCTTTTATCGCTTTTATTATTTGTAATGAATCAATAAAACTTGTTTAGTTTTCAGCTTAACCATCGAAAACTGGTATAAGCTTGGATGCTGTATTAATAAAATCAATATTATCCATTGTGATATTGGTATTACATTTTGTATCTTTTATGTTTGAACTAAAACAGCTGGGATAAATATTGCTCTTCTATTTTATGGGTTGTCTTTGCAAGCTCTACTGATTCGATTTGGTCAATGTCAGTTTGTTCTGCTGAATCCGGCTCATCACCAGTTTTAACTGTTAGAGAAGATATAATGGTGGGTACTTATATATCAAAAGTGAACTTTATTTTAATTGATATTATTTTAGATCGTAGTCTGATCAAAAATTTTGATACTTGTGACCATTGATCTTTATTTAATTTTTCCCTCTGGCCATATACGTATACGTGCTTTATTAAAGCAATTTACTAGTAATTCTACATGTTTGTTAATAGTATTCTTTTGAATTGGCCTGTTTTTTGTAAGAGAATAAATCAAATTACAATTTTAATTTAGTCATTTCGCTATATAATTCATTCCATTCCATTATATTATGGATTTGAATTATTTCTTAAAGACCATCATCACTTTTCTTCTACCTAGTAGTGGGTGATCGTCTATTACTTATCTTACTTGCACATATAGAATGCTGGTTTATTTAATTTTCTTTTGGATGCTTGTGCAATGAATATGAATAGAGAAGCATCTAAAATAAAGGTTTCAGTATATAAATTTGCTAATATATGCTTACTGGAGTTGTTTGTTTAATTATTTCTTTTAAATAAGTGTCCCAATCATACGCCATTATTATTTGAGGCAGCATAGGTGCCGCTACCAAAGTCCAGTTGTTTCTGTTTTATACATATTTCAGCTGATCAAATCTGTTAGGGAATATAAAGGTGAAGAAGATAAATATGTAAGCTGGAGAGAATCAGCTGAAATAGCCATGGTGCCGGAGGGAGTCAAAGGTTTTATTCTGCCATATCTATATTAAGAAACAAAATAACGGGAATGGCAAATGAGGCCTTAACCCATAATGTTACGGTTTTAAATTTCTATATCATAATGACTAGCATTGAGTTTGTCTTTAGCGACAAACGTTCAATTCATATTATTAAACAGGAATTAAGTGTATTGAGTCAGGGAAAATTATCCATAATGGATTCTTATGGTACGGTTAATAAAAAATAAACTCTACTAATTAATAAACCTATTATGACCTATGGTAGAAGCAACCCGATAACAGCTGAAATGAATGAAAAACAAACGAGGACAGCTCTTAGAGTCTTCATTACCGGCCTCAACGGCCAAATTTCAGATACTATTTTTTCACCTAATACACCTGACCTACCAAAAGCAATGGTCATATTTCAGGAATTAGAAAGCAACAACATGAGGGCTCATTTCGCAAACAGTTTCTTAAATACTCAGAGAAAACACAGTGAGCCAAACTCTGGTGGAAATGGACAAACACATTTCAACCACAAGCCAAGACAACAAAACAACAATTACAATAACCAGTATTAATTTACAAATAATAATTTAAGGTTTAATCATGACAACATCCAGAAGAAAAATATCAAAATAATAATTACAGCCAGAATAAGTGGAATCAAACTAAAAAATTTGAGACCCAGAATACTCAACACTGGACCTGTTAACCAACCGGCTAACAAGACGATTAGACTAAATAACATCGAGGAGAACCATTTTTAAGACAACCCTTTTTAATTAGAAACTACCCTAAAATAAATAAAAAATTAAAAATATTAATTGATACTGGGGCAACCTCGTGTTATATTAGAACAGGACTTTATAAAAATAAGAGTGAGCTTTCAAAAGGGTATCCACAATTAATGGATATTCAATAATTAAATATTATCATATGATAACTATTTTTGATACGAGATATACTTTTTATGAAACAAAAGGGCTAGACTCAGATCTACAGGTCGGCTATAACCTATTGAAAAAAATAGGAGCTGTAATTGACACATCTAAGCGAATTTTAAATATAATGGAAAAGAAGAAAATTAGTTTATGATAACGAAAACAACTTAAAGCAACATTATTTAACAGACGATAACACCGTTATTCTATTATAAGAATTTATATTAAAAAAAAATTGATGAACAGGCTCAAGTCAGATCCGAATCTGAAATGGGTAATTAGTTTTAGTTTGGGATATACAAATTCTGTCCGTCGTTGAAAAATCCGACAAAAATAAAGGTTCGGGAATTAAAAATCCTGAACACGCCGTCGTTGAAAAAGGTTTGGAGTTTAAAAGTTCTGAACACGACGTTGTCGACTTATCCGACAACAAAAAAACTTAAAAATATCTTCTGCAGATCAAAGAAAAGATCTGGAAAACTAAATATTTAATACTATCATTAAAAACATTCAAAAAGAAATATTCAGATTCCATTTAGGACAGATATAGGCGGTGAAATAAACACCGAAAATGATAGGCCTATTTACAGCAAACAATACCCTTATGCTCTATTAGCTTAAGATTTTGTAAATTCTGAAATAAGTCGAATGCTAAAAGAAGAAATTACAAAGCCAAGTAGAAGTCCTTATAATTCCCCAGTAATAGTGGTACCAGAAGGGTTTCAATGAAGATGGAACTCCAAAGCTCAGACTCATAATAGATTATAAAAAAAATTAAAAAAAGTACCTGAATGGTATCAAATGCAGGACAATTCAGTGATTTTATCTTATCTTGGTAAAGCCAAATATTTCTCAACAATTGACTTGAAATCTGGTTTTCTTATGAACGAATCAGTCATTCGGAAAACCTCATTCTCAATAAATAATGGGAAATTCGAATTCCTAGAAATGCCCTTCGGTTTAATTAACGGTCAAAGAATTTTCCAACTAGCGATGGATGATATTTTAGGAGAACAAGTGGGTGAAACATATTTTCAAAAACAATTGAGCAACATTACAAAGATTTAATTGTCATTACTCAAATTTGAAGGCAAACATAAAGTTCAATTGAAAAATCGAAGTTCTTTAAACTGTAAACAAACTTACTCTGTTAATTTGTTTCTCACAATGTAATCAAAACCGATCCCGAAAAATTTCAACAATTGTAAAATATCCGATCCCAGGAAATATTCGAGAGCTTACAAGCTTCCTAGTCCTTACAGGATATTACAGGCAATTTGTGCAAAATTATGCAAAGATAGCTAAACCTTTACCAAAATATTGAGAAGGCCAAAACGGCAAAGCATCTAAAAAAGCATCACGAAAAACTTGATTACAGTTTGATGATTAGGCTGTAAGAGCTTTTAACGAGCTAAAAGAAAATTTAATTGCACAAGTAGAACTAGAGTTAATAGTATAATTTCCCCAAAAACGGACGCGTCTGAGTTAGCAATTGGTGCTGTTTTTTCTCAGGAAGGTAAACCAATTACATTTATTTCAAAAACTCTAACCAAAACTGAACAATTATACGCAAAAATTGAAAAGGAACTTTTAGCCATAGTATGGGCTTCAAAAACCCTCCAAATTACTTATATGGGGTTCCAACATCGAGATTTATACCGATCACCAACCTCTTGCATTCTCCATTTCTCAAAAAGCTCCTAATATAGAAATGAAAAGATTGAAATGAAAAGATTGAGATTATTGAAAGCTATTCACCAGAAATTGTTTATAAGCCAGGAGCAACAAATGTTGTTGCGGACGCTTTATCAAGGATCCAAATTAATAACTTAACGGAAAGTAATGAATCGGTCTCAGATCAAAACACTTAGCATTCTGCAGAGAGTAGTTTTGAGAATGTCATACAAGAAACCCTTGAACCAGTTTAAGCAACAATACATGAGTCGATTAAAGTATTCGGAAATACCAGACATATAATAGAGTTTGACGCTTTAGAAAGTTTAATATCCTTATTTATAGAATATATTCCACTCAATATAACAATAGGAGTTCACTGTACTTTAGAAGATTTTTACAGAATTCAAAAATCACTTAAAGACAATTTTACAAATACATTTTTCTACACTAAGACATTTGTCCAGGATGTCGATAACGGTGAGGACAGATCACTTATAATCACAGAAACTCATTGTAGAGCTCATAGAAGGCTTGATAAAAATTATAAGAAAATAACTAGTTTTTATACCCTTGCAGAGAGTATAATAATTTCAGTCAGAAGTTTGCAACGCAGTGAAGGAGACGTTTACGACCCCATAAATTATATATATTCTTGATCAGCATCACAAGACGAGTCGATCTAGCCACGTCCGTCTGTCCGTCCGTCCGTCTGTCCGTCTGTTCGTCTGTCCGTCCGTTTCTACGCAAGCTAGTCTCTCAGTTTTAAAGCTATCGGGCTGAAACTTTCCCAAAAGTCTTCTTTCTATTGCAGGTAGTATATAAGTCGGATCCAGCCGGATCGGACAACTATATCTTAGAGCTCCCATAAAAACTATCGGGGAAAAAAATATTTTTTAATTAGTTCTGAATTTCGAATTAAATTTTATAAAAATCGGACGACTATGTCATATAGCTCCTATAGGAACAATCGGAAAATTAGTGGTAAAATAATATTGAAAAATTATATCTTCGGTGTTTTTTAACTTATAACTTCCTACGCTTGGAAATAACATTTTTTATTTGGTTTTGAATATCGAGTTAAATTTTATCAAAATCGGATTGGGAAATAATGTGAAACAAATTATAGCTTTGGGGTTTTTTGGCATATTGTCTTATAATATTGGGAATATAAATTTTTATATTTTTAAGAATTTTGAATTAAAATTATTGATTATTTTTTATAAATGCAAGGGTATACAAACTTCGGCTTGCCGAAGTTACTTTCCTTTCTAGTTATTATTGGCCTAACTTATACAAAAAGCTTAAGGATTTTATAAAGAACTGCACAATCTGCAATCAAAACAAATACAACAGACACCCAGTACAGATTCCTATAGGTCAAGCACCTATTCCAGAAAGAGAAGGTAAATATTTGCATCTTGTCATATATTACGACCAAAATCTTATATTCATTACTTGTATAGATTCCTATTTAAAATACTTGGTCGTAAAAAAAATCACTAATAAACTAAATATAGAAAATAAAGTTTCAGAAATTTTACAACAATTTCCATTAAGTAAATCTTTAATGATAGATAACAAACCATGATTTTCTTCATCCCAATTCACATCTTTTGCTCAAAGAAATGGGATAAATCCATTTTTTGCAGACCCTCGACACAGTAAGTCCAACGGACAAATAGAAAGGCACACTCAATGTTAACAGAAATCGTTCGCAGCATTAAAGTTGATCTTAATTTAATTGATTATTCTGAAATAATAATTAAAGCAGCACAAAAATATAATTTAACAATTCACTCAATAACCAACCAAATTGCAGATAATGATTTCAATAATGCACTTATTATTACTGGTAGCTACAACCAAATCCGAAATTATGGATTACACGAACCATGATTTCCTTCCTTACAAAGATTCCAAATATGTTCTTATTTATGAATCATACGCAGATTTATTTCATATTACTTGTATAAGTCTTTATAGAGATATAACTAATCTTGAAAAGAATTTATAAAGATCAAGACAAAAAGAATTTTCTTTGAAAAATATCCCACGATTTAAAAATTATCAAAATGCTCATCTCTCAAATTATACCCAGTATATCGAAAACAGGCATTAATGAAATAGGCACTATTTGGAAATGGTTAGCGGGAACAACAGATCATGATGATTTCTTAACTGTCCAAAATAAAATCGATGATTTTATACAAAATAATAACGATCAATTCGTTATTAATTCTAAAATTTTTAAAGAAATTAAATCCTTATCTGAATAATTCAAAAAAGCCTTTTGGGATCAAGAAATTCTACTTAGAAAATATCGTCTGCGCTTGGTTACTTACGATCTTATGAATTCAATAGACATATTTACACTCGCCAAAATTGATGTATTTAATATTAAAATTCTAAACAATGACGATAGACAAGAAATTTATAAACATGAAAATAGACCTGTAATTATAACAGACCTTTTAGATATATCTGAATTTTATTATTATTATTATTATCAAACGTTGTGACGTTTACAATTCAAAAACATTCGAGAAAAAAATAAAAATGTAGATGTAAACCAATATGGAGCCATTTTTGTAAATGGAGAAAATGCAGTTAATGACACTCATTTAAATGGGTCATATTTAATAACTTTTAATGGCACCTCTAAAATTAATAATAATTATTAATTAATAATACGAGTATATCTTACACCAATGTAGTCAATAAGATATTGGAATACATCACCGCTCGAAAATATACAGATTTTTAATATCTGAATATATTATATCTAATGATTCTGATCTCTCATTCGATAATATTAACATAATAAATCCATTTATTCAAATTAAAAAGACTCAAAACCCAGTTACGTTAATATTAATCATATTAACATTTATATATTAATTGTTATGATTATAATCAGAAATTTTTTAATATTCAAATCATGGCAAATTCATAGAGAAATTGAACCAGAAGGCAATATTTTCGATAATGAAATAAATAATATCCCCGACAACAAAAATACCCTAGGAGAAAATATCATTGTCGAATTAACCAATCAATAGCATTCAATATACCCAACAGTTCCAATGAATGGGGGGACTTATATGACATATTATTCGGGGCTCTTACACAATTTATAAACAACTTTGAGCCGAGAGCTAATTTCCAGATAACTCTGACAGACCCCAGATAAATCCGTGGTCAGCTATTTCTTTTAACCAGGCCTCCTAATCATTCCCACAAAAATCAATTTCACGCAGTCCGCATCAAACGGATGCTGTAAACATCCAAGCCGATATTGTAAGCATCGGAGTCCCGCTAGCGTAAACATCCAGAAAAGCTAACGGAAACAAAAAGATCCCCAAAGCGGTCCCTAAACACCAATTTCCGGCCAATATTGGACTTCAAATTTGAGTCATTCTCTTTATCAATTTTTAAAGATAAATTTCTAAAGTCGAGGTTTGATTATTAATCATTGAACTACAGAGAAGGCAGTCCGTTTTTTATATCCGAATCGAGCAGAACAAATTTAAAAAAAATAAAAGAGCATTGAATTAAATAAGTTCGACCTATAGATAAAGTGTAATAGTGAATTAGTGATTAATAAAAATAAAAAATAATTTTTTTTTAATTAATTCAGAAGTGAGAAATTTAATTTACATATACTTGAGTTCGATAGAGCGGTCTGCGTGTGCAACAGAATGCTGACAATTGGACTTTTTGTGAGCGCACCGATCGACTTATGTTTCGGTCACTTAGGTTTACGACCGTAATTTTTTTTATGTAAACACTGCAATAACGTATTACAGATTGTTCGCTTTAAGAACTCTTGGTAAAGTAGATATTCAATATGACAAATATGGCTACATAAATTTTTTAACACAATTAGTTATATATATAAATATTAGTTATTACGTTAGTTGTTGGTGACAAACACATATTCACATATTTGTTACCTGTATGATCGATCTCCCATTTTTTTTTTAAATGCTGATTCAATTGGGATAAGTCTCTTACTTATACTCCGTAGTTTGTGATTGACTGTTATTTTCTGGAAAAAGATAAAAATATTTAAGAGTTCCAATCTAGTTTATGCAGAAGTGTACTAGTTTATATGTCTGTAATAAATCTTTGCCTCTGCAAAAAGCTTACAATGGAATAAGAATAGAAAATATTTATAGAACGCCTTAGAATTGAATGTCGAAACTTCTTTACGTATATGAAGAATATAAATAACAGAATTAAGTTAAGGGGGAACCAAGATCCACATAAAAAAGATAAGACGAGCTGCACAAAATTGGCACTCATTAAAGCATTAAGGACCACATATTATATGAGGTCCTCGCCAATATCAAGAATTGTGAAGAAGATCTGCAATCGTCTTAAATAAGCTGAACTAAGGACTGGCCTAACATTTAAAACTATTTACTTCGCTTCATTAAATAAAATATAGAAATCATTGCAAAGACATCTACTATATGATATGATGGTCCGATCGTAACGAATAAAGCACGAATCGGAAGGTATTCCAAAAAGTAAAAAGATTTCATACCACGACTTTATAAATATCAATGATGAAAAAGCGCTGAGAGTGTAAAAGTAAAAATTTAGAAAATTGCAGCTGCTGAAGTCGGTGGAGACAATTGCCCCGGCTTTTAACTTCATATTATTCTTACTGAGATTATGCGTATGCGAATGTCACATCATTTGCTGAAATCCGATGTTCCGTTCAAAAGTGATTCCAAAAACAAGATTTTGTTATTTTTCCCAAAAGGAAAAAGTTTGCCTTTTTGTTTCCCTATGGGTGTATTCAGTAGCTCGCGCTATATAATATCTATATTTACGACTTATGGAAAAACGGCGGGAAATAAAAAAATGTCAGACAAGGCTTAAAGTTTCTAAACAACTAATGCTATATAGAAGAGTACTATGCTTCTAAAAAGATACCTACAATTTTAAAATACTTTACCTATACTGATAATTTCGGAAAATAATAGATTTGTAGTTGTAGCAAAAGTTTTTTTTAAAACCACTTTTTAATAATTTTCTCAATATTGGGTCAAACGATTTTTTTTAAATTTAAAATCTTATATTGAGTCTCCCATCTTTTGATTTACGACACTTTTTTTTGTATAAGTGACCAATCAGCAAAGCTTACCGCGAGTGACAAAGGTCAGCCTGTTCTACTTTTTGGGTCACCTGAAAGGAAGGAAATATAACCCGGAAATTAACTGCGGATTAGGGTGAGTTGTAGCAGAACCGCGGAACCGCGTCGGACTTTTGTCATAGAGCCGAAAATTGGCCGTGAATATGCCCAAAAATTAAAAAGAGAAAACAAAGTGAAATCGAAAAATTTATCCCTCTATCAGATTTTGTGATCCCGCCCAGTTAAACATTTTAATAAGAAATTTGTGACCGGCTACATTCGGTCATAACCTTCAGGACAGATAAAGAAATTGTGAAAGACATAAGGACGGGAAATTATAATATAATACAAATTATTTAAATGAAGTTTTAAATATTGAAAATATTATAGAGTGGTTGATGGCGAAGCAGTTTAAAATCATGCAAGGAGGCAGAACCGTCATCTAGTTTTTTCAAGAGCTGCATTTCGGTCGCAGAACTTTTTAAATGGTTTTGAGTCTTAGTTCGTACTCTTTTTGTATTATCTATAAATTTCCCGCAGTTGGCCGCAAACGTCTCGGTGAAAGCGCTTTCATCGATTGATGTTCCTGCAAGCCGTGAGTGCCTAAATTTTTGCATTCAAAAGATAAAAAAACTCAAGACGGTATAAAAAGAGAAGAAAAAAATCTAAATCATACCTCACCCAAATGAACTGCAATCAGGAAAATCGAGATGTCAAGATCTCTTCTTGGGTCTTTTTAATGAGTGTTGTATATTTTGTATCCCTTGCATCATTAATTTTGTAAGGTTGTAATTTAAATTAAATTTCGACCAAAACAAGGGAATAGCTATCGCCACGTTTTATGATAATATTAATTTTAATTTAAAATTTCTACCTCATTTGATCGAACCCATATTTAAATTATAAAATCCTGCATGTTGAGGGATAAGATATGTGCTCACATTTATTTATTTTTTTAGCTGGTAATAAGACCTTTATAATGAACTAATTTAGCGGTCCGTTGCCGAAGCTAAAATGATTCCTCGATAGTGTATCATGCATATGAAGGGGTCGTTCGGACGTATGGAACAAAACGACCAATGATTGGGTGGGTACTAAGGGGCCTCGGGAACATCTATCGAATTGGGGAATTTGTTGACTTTTTTTATTTTTATGTGGTGTAGATTATTTCCGGCACGTGCGATTTGAATACCATTAATAATAGTAATAGCACTTCATGGGGCTAAGCATTTACATCCACTTCCACACCCGACAAGCATCCAGCCGAGAATACCAACGTGCGCTTGATTTCCATAGTACTACCTCCGCCTGAATTTTATTTGAATGTGGCGACTCGTTACAATACATATATAATGAATCGATCCTCGAATAGATTGAATGTTTTTAAATAATTTTTTAGTAAAAACTACAGAACTTTACTTTAACAGAATTAAGATAAAAATAAAAATGAATCAAATTAAAAAAATAAAAACAAGAAAGAAAGTTAACTTCGGCAAACCGATGTTTGTATACCCTTGCAATTATAAGAAATAAACAACTTTAGTAGCACCATGTGAAATTTTTCAGGCCTGTTGCTGACTTCAGTAACATTAAAAAAAATATATATTTCATTCTTTTTTTAGACAATTTGTTTGACATCTATATGTTAGAGTCGTCTGATTTTTATTAAATTGAATTGGAAATTCTTAAAAATTTTAAAAATGTTATTTCCAAGCTTAGAAGGTTATATGTGAAAAACACCAAGGATTTAATATTTTCATATTTTCCGACTAATTTTCCGATCCGTCCGAGTTTGTTAAAATTTAATTCGAAATTCAAAACCAACTAAAAAATATTATTTTCAAGCGATCGTTCCTATGGCAGCTATATGATATAGTCGTCCGATTTTGATAAAATTTAATTGGAAGTTCAGAACTAATTAAAAAGTGTTATTTCCCACAAGACGAGTCGATCTAGCCATGTCCGTCTGCCCGTCCTTCTGTCCATCTGTCAAAACTAATTAAAAAATGTTATTTCCAAGCTTAGAAGGTTATATGTTAAAAATCTCCGAAGATATAATTTCTTTTCTTTTCTTTTTAATTTTTTTCCCGATGGTTCCTATGGGAGCTATAAGATATAGTTGTCCGATCCGGCTGGTTCCGACGTATATTCTACCTGCAATTGAAAGAAAACTTTTGGGAAAGTTTCAGCACAATAGCTTTAAAACTGAGAGACTAGTTTGCGTAGAAACGGTCGGACATACGGACAAGCCGACTCGTCTTGACTCGAAGTTTGTATACCCTTGCAGTTATAAGAAATAATCAACGTTAGTAACACCATGTGAAATGGTATACAAGAGAGAACCCAGTACCTAGGCAAGCCCAAGCTTATTATAACGGACAATGAATTTAATATAAATAAATAAGCTATAAGATATAGTTGTCTGATCCGACTTATTTACTACCTGCAATAGAAAGAAGGCGTTTGGCAAAGTTTCACCCCGATAGTCTTAAAACTGAGAGACTAGTTTGCGTAGAAACGGACGGACATGGCTAGATTGACTCGTCTAGTGATGCTGTTCAAGAATGTATAAATTAATATAACTGATTATCACAACTCTGTATTGCCGTCGGCAATTGATGTTTCCTCGGGTGGTCCCTCGCAGTTGCAGATAATCAAATGGGAGCGGGTAACAAGGCCCGCCGCTGGATTTGTTGAGCGACTGGACAAGTCTTCTCCTAGGTGAACTATAGTAGATAATCCACGGGGTACGGGTTACAAGGTCCGCCGCTATGTTTGCAGGTCGGCTGGCCGAAGAATCTTCCAAGATGAGTTATGAAGATTACGGTGGAAGGGGGACTGCCCTTCATTATCTGCTGGCCTAGAGACTCAGACAGTTTTCCAATAATATGAATTTAACGATGGTAGTCGGAGTAGAATTATACGAGCAGCAGTTCTTTTTTATTCATATAAAATCAAATCTGACGTGAGTGCCATTGTCCGCAACGTAG
Organism: Drosophila biarmipes; assembly: GCF_025231255.1. NCBI lineage: Eukaryota > Metazoa > Arthropoda > Insecta > Diptera > Drosophilidae > Drosophila > Drosophila biarmipes. The sequence goes on from NW_026114533.1 coordinate 639,299, forward strand.
GTAACGGGATGTAGGTTACTTTGCTGGATTTTGCAATGGATCTCCCCGTTACATTCCGCTATTCCAGCCAGAGTATGGTGTCGTGATGCGATAATCTCGTTGCAGGCTTATTTAATTTTGTGAAATTTAATAATGAAGTGTATAATGTTAGTGAATTGTAATATTATTACGTAAAATACTTCTTTGATGGTACTCTCGGTGGGCTCTTCCATCCACACACTCTCCAGGTCTCAATAATCTAATATGCTAGGGCTAACTATGTTATCTTTTGCAAGAGCTACAGCAAGCATGAGATTCTGCAACTCTATTGTGATCATCAATAACATCAAATAGGTGCCCCTTATCGACTTGGGACTCTTTAGCTGTTGAGTTGATTGACAGTGGCGGAAATTTTATTGATTTGGTCCTGTATTGAATTTAACTTTTTCAAAGTCCTCCGCGTCTGGCGTTCCCGCCATTACTTTTAACGCCGCTCCCAATAAGTATAAACTCCTAGCTACTCTATGGTGGCTCAGTGACTCGAGAAGGTTACGCAGGTGAGCGACATCTACGCTCAAAAGTTTCTGCATGTGTGACTGGAGAAACATGTTAATCATGCAACCAGTTTCCTCCACCATGCGCCTATACTCTGAGAGATTCGCTGAGTGCCTTAAGGATGCGAATACTAAATCATACTAAAATCCGTCCGTGAATGACGGTAATGTATTTGGCTTGTGAATAGTCTTTGACATGCGCCGATGTCATGACAAAAAGGAATAGCAGAGATAAAACCTGTAATTTTGGATTTGTTGTAGTATTCTATAAAACTAATGGGGTAGCCCACCACCAAAGCATGACGAATTAAGCATAATAAAATAAAATAGCATCAATAAAAACTTATGCTAAGTGGCTATAGATAAAAAATGGGAAAAAATGGTAAAAAAAAATTATCAGGCGAATGACAGCGTGCTTGTGTTTCGCCAAGGTTGTCCTTGTGGATCGCCCTCCCCTTAATGAGGACTGTGGTCCCCATGTCCGCTTCCACAGTTTTCTCTTTTCATAACCGTGAAAGTTTGTTGCCTAGTATCCTGTTGGATTTCACTAGGACTTTGTCGCCGACATTAACACTCTGTTCTGTCAGGAGGCATTTGCCTTGCTTTTCAGTTTGTCTTGGACATGCCTAATCCTATCCTGTATATCGCACTGCGGGTCACTGGATTGCGTGATTACCACCTCAGCCGGTCTCTTATCAATAACCGAATGGATAGATTTGTTGTACTTAGACGTGGCCAGTAAGATCAACTTTACAGTGTCGCTGATGCCTTTGTCAATTTTAAGGCATCTGGCCAGCTCCACCGGAGTGCTGTGGAATAGCTCCACTTGTCCGTTCGAGACGCTGTGGAGTGGCGGTGCATTTGATATGCTAACGCCGAAGTGATTCTCTAGCATGGTCCGAATGGTGTGCGAATTCAATGAGGGTTCATTGTCGCAGTAAATGACTCTGGCTTAAAAAAAAACGTTAAAGAGTTGTAGTAAAGCCGGTTTGAGGTTTTAGAGGGAATTGGTTGGACAACTGCAAATTTGGAAAATTTGTCAATGCATGTGAGGAAATATCTCCTATCAGTGGAGAAAATATCTATGTGCAACATTTCTCCCACATGAGATGGGTCTGGCGTTTCGCCGTGTTCGTGTTTTTTAGGATTCCTGTCATATTTTCTTTAGCGCAGGTTTTGCCGCTAGTGAAAATTTCATTCGCTAACTTGGCCATTTTTGGGAAATAGTATTCCAAAAATACACGCTTGACATTCTCCTGTGCAGATCTGTGAGCCTTATTAAGCTCAGTGGTGAGGACTTCTCGTCTCCCAGCGACTGCGAAAACCGGAACTTGGTGGCTGGGAATTGCTGGACCAATTAGTCTAGTATCATTGCCAGCGTGTGCAGATCGTAATGAATGGCGTTTGCGCGAGTGTCAACGGTTGGTGGTCAGTATAGATATTTAAATCTTTTACTGCATATAAGGAATGGCGTAATTTGGTTAGTGCCCAAACTATGGCTGACAGCTCACGCTCGTTAGTATCGGAGATAACCTCTCGGTCCTTTAGGGTCCTAGATATCATTGTTATGAGTCTTCCCTCTTGGGATAGTACCGCGCCAATGCCAAATGCCGAGGCATCCGTCGTTAGATCGAATGCCTTCTTGTAATCAGAATAGCTGATGATGACATCCTCTGAAGCCAGAATGTTACGCAACTTTTTGAAAGTAAGCCGTTGCTGCTCGCTAAATTGCACCTTAATATTTTTCAATCTGTGCCCAAAAAGCTAACTTAAAAAAAACGCGATTTTTGCGTTGACACCCTCATGTTGGCGTCGTGCAGGCTCTTAAGAACCCAATCTAAGTTCGTGTTCGTGTTCTGGTAGTAGATCGACTTCAAATCAAGTGTTGTAAAGTACTTGGCTTTGCCTAAATTTCCTAGTATCATAGATATCCGGCATGGGAAAGCCGAAAGTCCGCATTTTACGGTTAACCGCTTCTTCAGTGCCATTTTTGTCCACTACCACATTGGGTTATTGTAGGGGGACTTTGACTTTTGTATTATGCCATTTTTTAGCAACTCTTGGATTTCGAAAAATCAATTTTGGTAAAATTGACGTAGGCGCATGATTGGAATTCTAATTTTTCTACTTTGGAGCCCCATTTGAGATAGCTGGAAGCTAGACACAGCGATTCCTCTGCCTGTTTTAACAGGTCAAGGCCAACTATGGCATCGAAGGAGGACAAATCTGGTAATATGAAGAATATGGGCTTCAAATTGAAAAGGGAGACAAAGCAGTTTTTAGTGATGGTGGTGACGCCATGGATAGAATATATCATAAATGGCGATTCTACCGATCTACTTCAATCCTTCGTATGGACGGATGAAATTTTTGCCGCGCCCGTGTCTACCAAAAGCTTCATATCCACCCCCTCTTCGCCTGATGACGAGTAGCAGGGTTTTTCCCCTAAAAAACTAATGGCGTCCGAATCATATTCATGAATAGCGTCGTCATTGATTTCCTGTACCGCGCTTAAAGCTGCGGCGGTGTATTTTTTTTATCAGTTTCGCCTGCGCCCTGCGCGATGCGGTTGACCCTCTGCCTCTTGTGTGGGCCGGATCGATCGCACCCGGCCGGCTTTACTTAAAGGTGCGCTTGCCCCTTTGGAATGTGCTTATTATCCCTATCTTTTAGGCTCTTTGCAAACGATGTTGCGAAAGTGTATCTTACGTGGTTTAATTCCACCTCTTGAGCCAATGCCAACGCAATTGGCATATGTTTATGCCTTGCCGAGAAAAGGACATCGAAAAGAGTGCGCTTGAGGCTCGAAATAAATTCACGGAGCGCGTCATCCCGAAATGTTTCGTTTAGAATTGTTGCCGCCGATGCTTCGTACGCTTTATTCGAGAGCAGGGTGAGCTTTTTCTTAACCTCGTCATATTACTGTAGGAGAGTGAGCGGCCGTAGAGAAGATGTTCAGCACTGAGATTCCCATATGTCGGGTATACTTATATTTTGAGCGATTAAAAATAACACACAGAAACAAATATAATAATAGAAAGAATAGTGCGTACAGTTGCACAATTTAAAATTTCACAATGTCACCAAATAATGAGTAATTTAATTATTATTGTAGTTATTATTTAAATTAACACAAATCTATGGAAGCGGAGCTGCAGAAAATATTCTGGCAGTGATTCTTGTTGTATTTATTCGAGCTGCAGAAAATATTCTGGCCGCGATTTATTATTTTTTATTTATTAAAAGTTATACACAAATGCAAATGCTGGAAGGTATAAGGATTAAAGTGCTCAATTACATGATTCCTACTATACCGCTTTGGATACTTTTGCGTTGGGCGCCAATTAATATAAGTTGTGATCTGTGTATTGCCGTCGGCAATTGATGTTTCCTCGGGTGGTCCCTTGCAGTTGCAGATAATCAAATGGGAGCGGGTAACAAGCTCCGCCGCTGTGGTTGTTGGCCGACTAGACAAGTCTTCTCCAGGGTGAACTACGAGTATAGTAGATAATCCACGGGGTACGGGGTACAAGGTCCGCCGCTATGTTTTGGAGGTCGGCTGGCCGAATAATCTTCCAAGCTGAGTTATGAAGATTACGGTGGAAGGGTAACTGCCCTTCCTTAGCTGCTGGCCTAGAGACTCAGACAGTTTTGTAATAATACGAATTTAATTTATTCACTTTATTTAATTGTAGGAGCAGCAGTTCTTTATATAAAGTCAAATTTGAACTGAAACTTAAAAAAAAATAAGACTCATAGCGGCCACTGCAATGGGTAGTGCTTGCCGGCTATGCACGAGCTTCCGGCCAGACGCTGTGTCTGAAATTTGGCCGGAGCGAGCCTTCGTACCATCGGTCATTGCCGTCGTCCGGTTTACTTAGTTACCTTATATACTATATGGGGTCGGAAATGGCTCCTTTTCTGCGTTGCAAACTTCTGACTCAAATCATTCTACCCTCTGCAAGGGTATAAAAACTATGGAACTATGAAAAAAATAGGTCAATAACATTTCGAAGAAACAAATTAAGTTCACTATAAATCGAAAGTCAACAAGGAAGAACGCTAAGATTCTCTACTATCAGATATCCGTTACTCAGCTTGAGGGAGAAAAATAAAAATGGAGAATATTGTAAAGCGCCACCTAACGGCTATTTTGGTATATGTTATGTGGGCGGCAGACAGTTTTAAGCTTTTTTACCGTTTGGTGGCGTTAGAGTGGGCGTGGCCAATCAAGAGGTATTGATGAGACAAAAAAAAATTGTCTAGCATGACAATTGTAGCCACCACAGTTTTGGGCGGTTGGTGGGCGTTAGAGAGAGCGTGGCACATTTTTTTTTTGGCCAATCGTTAGATATTGATGAGAAAAATACATTTCAGTTACAATTTTTCTATCATAAAAACTGTAGGCGCTTCAGATTTTCGCGGACTGTGGGCTTTAGAGTGGGCGTGGCAACTCCAGGCAAACGGAAGAAAATGAACGGACACAAAAACTTAATAAAAATCATTATCACCATCGTCTAGTGACACTGATCATGAATATATATACTTTATGGGGTCGAAAACGTCTCCTTCACAGCGTTGCAAACTTCTGACTGAAATTAAATACCCTCTGCAGGGGACGACGAAAGACACCTTTGAAATAGGGCCACCCTTACACCAGCCCAGGAAGAATGTACGCGTAAAAAACGTTGGACTGGCAGAGCGATTAGTTTATATAACTTTCCCAAAAATCAAATGTGTAAAAGCAGAAAGTTAATTACATGTAATGAGCCTATTTCTGTAAAATAACGATTCGAAATCGCAAAGGATTAATTTTTTTTTTCTCTGATCGCTTCTCTGACAGCTTTATGTTATAGTCGTCCTATTTCTTTTAAATTTTATTCAAAATTCTTAAAAATACAAAATATTATATTCCCAATACTATAGGATTATATGTCAAAATCGATTTAGCGTCGCATGTGAAAAGCTGTGTTTACTTTTGTGCTCCGAGTTTTTGACTTTTCCACGGATTTTGTGCGAGTGTTCTGTGTGTATTTATTTACAAAGATTAGCCTAACAATTGTGCTAGTAATTCTAAACAGATCTCCCAGTAAACGGGTACGTGGTAATAGTTATTTTAACTTACGCTCCTAAACTTTCTAAAACTCTTTTACTCTCTCTCAATCTCCCTCGCTCTATTTTATAACTGTAACCTGCTCTCTATGCACCCGCTGAATTTCTAGTAGATTTTTTCGGTGCTATTTTCTGCAACTCTCTCTATCTCTCTCTCTCTCTCTCTTGCTTGATTTACTTTGTATTTGTTAGTACTGAAAGTTGTTAGTGTCGCACAAGCCACGCTCAGTCGATAAAATATTTTTTTCTCTCGTGCTCTCTTACGTTTTGATAAATTTTCGATTTTCGATCTCGCGTTCTTATTTTTTTGTGTTTTGTGCCTTTGTGATTTTTGAATTTGATCCCAGTGTCAAATTTACTTTGAGGTATTTTTGATATTTTGTTTCATTTGTTTGTCTTATAATGGCCCTTGTCTGTTCCAAGAAAAACTGCAGAGTTAAAGATTTTATTGATCTTAACTCTGGTCTTATGTGGTCATGTGTTTCCTGCAAGGAAATGGTGGTTGAGATGAGCGGCTTTATGAAGCAGACTCGAGACAGCCTGTTGAATATCTCGGGTGCTTTTAGGCAACTGAATACCGTCTGTGCCCAGTTTAATAATAAAAAATTAATAACCGAGTCGCCCAAACGCAAAGAAGACAGCTTAACCGCCGTTAATACCACCATGGAATCCAACCCAAATCCGAACTTGGTAGCAGCAGTTCCTGTCGACACAGGGGTAAGTGAACCAACTGTGCGTATGGATACAGCTAGCTCGAGTGAAGTCCATGTTTCCGGACTAAAAGCTTCCTGACTGGCTAAGTCAAAGAAATCGGTACCGACCGTTCCTATAGGTACTGTAGGCACCGTTCCTGGATCTCAGCCTAGTGAGGTTCAGACTGCTGCTGGGGAGCGTAAGAAACTTTCAGTTGTCCCACAAAGGAAGCAATTATTTGTTTCTAGATTCATGCCAGATACAATATCTGAATTTATCTGGAATTTATACGTTAAAAATTCCCATCCGAAGATATTGCAGTTGAACAATTTTGATTTTCATATGCTCGTAGGATATCTTCTTTTAAAATATTTGCTCCGCCTGATGTTTTTAATGTTTTACTTTCTGAAAGCTTTTGGCTTAATGATGGTTTAGTAATTAAGGAATTTATTCCAAATAAGCCGAGAACAAATAACAGGCCCTCCACTGTGTCAAAAAACTAAAAAGTTTAATGCTGGCGTATCAAAATGTTAGGGGATTAAATATGACGCTACCCAAGCTTTATGCTGACTCCTCTGCATTTACAGAAGATTTTTTAGCTTTTACGGAAACTTGTCTGAAACCAGGGATATCCGACTCTGAAGTTCTGGCTAATAACCTAAATACTTATACGACCGATCGCCACTCATGTAGGGGGCGGTGTCCTGATTTCCGTTACCTCTAGCCCAACATCTGAAAGAATTCTCATTCATATCCCGAATGAAATTGAATTTCTAAGTGTGAAAGTTTCTTTGCAATCTTTATCTGTTTTTGTTACATGTTCTTATATTCCACCTGGCTCTGACCTAGTAATTTATGAGCACCATCTGTCTGCAATAAAATCTGTTTTATCCCTTCTTTCTAACAGAGACCTTTTGATTGTCTTAGGTGACTTTAACCTACCTGATATTTCTTGGTCTCCTCTTACTGACTCATTTGTCGCTATGCCGTTATCCGTCCATGATTTTGTAGATGGCCTTTTAGAATTATCGTTACAGCAAGTAAGCTTTATAAAAAATTCCTTAAGAGACAATTAGAGCTTGTGTTTGTTTCAGACCCGTCTGAAATCACAGTATGTAGAATTGACGCTCTTGTTGTACCTGAAGACTTATATCATCCAACTATGGAACTGACAATTTGCCTCCCCTGCTCTGATACCCTATCTCCTTTAGTTTCTCCGACTAAAATAAGATGTTTTCGTAAATGTAACTATAATAAACGTAATGATATGATTTCTCATTATAATTGGACAGAATTGTACAATTGTACAGACATTGAAAGTGCCACTGAACTATTCTATACAGTCTTAAATACGTTCTTTAATGAATGCGTTCCTGATGGGTTTCTTTCAAGCCTAAACAGACCTCCTTGGCTTACCAATGCGCTTCAAAGAGTTAAAAACCTTAAATCTAACACTTATAAAAAGTATAAAAAATCGATAAGACCAGCTCGTGGTGGCTCGAACAGATTTTAATGTTCTCAACAGTCATTGCTACTCTATGTATCTAAGTCGATGTAAATTTGAATTTTCAAACGATCCGAAACAGTTTTACAATTTTGTTAATGCCAAGCGTAAAGCATCGGCATTGCCTTCATCGGTACGTCTAAACTCAATGGAGGCGCCGAAGGATTCTGAAATTGCTAATTTATTTGCTGAGTTTTTTCAAACTATTTAGAGTTCGAAAGCTTGGTCAAATTCTAACTACCCTAATCCCTCAAATAGGGCAAAATGTATTTTTTACCCTGTAATCACCGAAAGCCCTCTCTTAAGAGATTTAGCAACAACAACGCCTATTTGTTCTCCCGGTCCAGATGGACTTCCTGGATGTGTGCTTAAGTTTTGTGCGTCAACCATTTGTAAACCGATTCTAAACTTTTAAATTTGTCTATTTCATCATCAGTTTTTTCTTCTATCTGAAAGGAATCTTTTATTATTCCACTCCACAAAAAAGGAGGGAAAGCAGATGCCCAAAATTATAGAGGTATTTCTAAATTGTCGGCAATTCCTAAAGCATTTGAACGTATTATCACTTCTCATTTGCAACATTTATGTTCCTCGCTTATATCACCGTGTCAGCATTCTTCAATTGTCATCTATTGTAATAAATGGGTTTAAGAAAAAAATGCAGACTGACATTGTATATACAGATTTTAGTAAGGTCTTTGACTCCGTTAACCACTCACTTCTTTAATTTAAATTAGATCAGCTTGGGTTTCCTGGTAATCTATTATCTTGAATTTCATGTTACTTGAATGGTAGGACTCAGAGGGTTATATTCAAGAATGCTGTTTCAAAATTGATCTACGTGACAACTGGAGTGCCTCAGGGTAGTCATTTGAGCCCTATTGCTGTTTACTTTGTTTATTAACGATCTGATGATGTTAAGCTTAGTTTATCATATATTTATATAGCGTCGGGATTTGAATTACAGTCCGTATTGATTGTTTTCATGGATGGTGTGAGTACAACCTTTTAAATTTGAACTGCTTTAAATGCAACGTTATGACTTTTCATAGGGGCACTCCTACGTTTATCAGTTACGTTCTTAAAAATACGCCACTTGACCGTATATATTCAGTTAACGATTTAGGTGTTCTTCCTTACCCTAAACTTAAATTTGACTGCCACATTATGTCCACTGTTAACAAAACCATGAGTGTTCTTGGGTTTATAAACCGCGTTGGTCAAAAGAATTCGATGACCCTAAGACCAAATAACTATTTACATCCCTTGTCGACCTATTTTGGAATATTGTTCGCCGGCTTGGAGTCCACAATATCAAGTGCACATCGACCGTATTGAGTCGGTACAAAAAAAATTTCTCTTATTTGCCCTGCGTAGTTTGAACTGGGATCAAAACGTAAGGCTTCCTTCCTTTGAGCGTAGATTACAATTGCTTAATTTACCTACACTTGTAATTCGTAGAACAATGCTTTGTACTATTTTTATACAAAATCTTATAAGAGGTGACATTGATTCTGCAGATCTTTTAAACCGCCTGACATTCAACGTTCCTGTTAGACTAATACGAAATTATTATCCTCTAAATTTGCCACAATGTACATTAAATTTTTGTCTGCACGAGCCCTTTCGCGTTCTATGTACTAACTATAATAAACTTTATCATTTAATATGCATTTCAACTTCTATCCCGGTATTATAAACTAACATTTTAACTCATTTGCTTAATTCTTAGCTGTGCCTTTTATTTTCATTTGTGTCCCGTCTCTATTTGTTTTATGTATCTTCCTCGCGAATTCGCATTTTTTGACCGAATTGATAAAAGGGCCCCGCGCGTAACAAGCACGTGCTTGGTGTCGTTGGGCCACTTGTTTGTACCGTTCGAAGTGCATCAACGTCCATATATAATAATATAATAAAAAAATCTAAGCTATAATTTGCTTTGTATTATTTTTCGACCACTCTTCCGATCGTTCCTATGGCAGCTGTAGTCGTAGTCGTCCGATTTCAATAAAATTAAATTTGAAATTCAGAACTAATTAAAAAATGTTCTTTTCAAGCGTAGGAGGTTATTTGTTGAAAAACAGCAAAGATATAATTTAAAACAAAACATTTTCGATTATTCATATGGGAGATATAAGTTATAGCTGTCCGATCCGGCTGGTTCCGACTTATATACTTCCATGCAAAAGAAAAATACTTTTGGGAAAAACCCAAGCAGTTCCTAGAGTGCATGGTTATATGACCACCCTTGAGTGCACTGGGACTGGACATTGCAGAGTCAGCATAATTGACATGCGTTCACCAAGTGAACGCACTACCACTCTCTTCCGCGACGAGCCTCCATTAGCCTTAAGCATTTACACATAATCGTCGACCGCAGCTCTGCCGGCGCCTCTGCCGGCATAGTTTAGCGATCATTAGCGATATAATCCAAGGTAGCAGAACAAAAAGATTTTCAAGTCAATGAACTCGGCTGCGTTGGCTGTGTATCAGAAGCATTGTAAGTAATATTCTACAAAATAAACGAGTTGAGGGTGGGCGATAAAGTCGCTTAGCTCCAAAATAAAACCAACCAAATAAAAAGTGTTTTTATCAATCCCCAAACGAAAGTGAATCAAGTTAGAAAAAATGAAAATAATTAAAAATGGCAACGAAGGTTCTACACCGACCGTGACACTCGAACCTGCTGTAAAAAGTGAACATAGATTATCTGCCAGCAAGAATGAAAAATGGATAAAAAAATAGTAAAATAATACAAAAAGGAACCCTGTAAAAAATAGACAAAAAAATAAAAATAAATTCAAAAAGACATGTCTGAGTGGCATTCCGCCTCTTGCTTGTTGGAAACTAAAGTACCCTGTGCAGCCAGCACAGAAGGAAAAGAAGACTTGTATGAGTGGCAGTCCGCCCCATGCACCTCCGTTGGAGACCAATTAGCCTGTGCAGCCAGCACCGGTCCCATCCGGTATTAATACCGATTTAACAAATATATTATTATCAATAATTGTATTTATTATGAGTGCATACATTTTGTATAAAGCCTATGTGTACCACAATAAGTGTGTATCAAAGAGAACAATAATAGGAACCCAGGCTAATGATTTGGATAAAATCTGAATTATTAAAATGAAAACAATTATTATAAAAATATATTTCAAAAAATGAAAATACAGCGACAAAAAAGGGAATAAAAATTATTAAAGCAAAAAAATAAAATGAATACCACAGATTTCAGTAGAATTACAATAGCCAATTAACCAAATTTTGTGAATAGGGTATACTTAGAAACCGAGCAGAGCCTCTATCAATTTCAGATTTTAAAAACGAGTACACGAATAGGCATTAACAGTTTTTTATTCTATCTGGAAGGACTCTTTTATTATTCCACTCCACAAAAAAGGTGGGAAAGCAGATGCCCAAAATTATAGAGGTATTTCTAAATTGTCGGCAATTCCTAAAGCATTTGAACGTATTATCACTTCTCATTTGCAACATTTATGTTCCTCACTTATATCACCGTGTCAGCATGGTTTTGTTAAGCGAATATCGACCACCACCAAGCTTCTTGAATTGTCATCTATTGTAATAAATGGGTTTAAGAAAAAAATGCAGACTGACATTGTATATACAGATTTTGTTAACCACTCACTTTTTTTATTTAAATTAGAACATCTTGGGTTTCCTGGTAATCTATTATCTTGAATTTCATGTTACTTGAATGGTAGGACTCAGAGGGTTATATTCAAGAATGCTGTTTCAAAATTGATCTACGTGACAACTGGAGTGCCTCAGGGTAGTCATTTGAGCCCTATTGCTGTTTACTTTGTTTATTAACGATCTGATGATGTTAAGCTTAGTTTATCATATATTTATATAGCGTCGGGATTTAAATTACAGTCCGTATTGATTGTTTTCATGGATGGTGTGAGTACAACCTTTTAAATTTGAACTGCCTTAAATGCAACGTTATGACTTTTCATAGGGGCACTCCTACGTTTATCAGTTACGTTCTTAAAAATACGCCACTTGACCATATATATTCAAATAACGATTTAGGTGTTCTTCCTTACCCTAAACTTAAATTTGACTGCCACATTATGTCCACTGTTAACAAAACCATGAGTGTTCTTGGGTTTATAAACCGCGTTGGTCAAAAGAATTCGATGACCCTAAGACCAAATAACTATTTACATCCCTTGTCGACCTATTTTGGAATATTGTTCGTCGGCTTGGAGTCCACAATATCAAGTGCACATCGACCGTATTGAGTCGGTACAAAAAAAATTTCTCTTATTTGCCCTGCGTAGTTTGAACTGGGATCAAAACGTAAGGCTTCCTTCCTTTGAGCGTAGATTACAATTGCTTAATTTACCTACACTTGTAATTCGTAGAACAATGATTGGTACTATTTTTATACAAAATCTTATAAGAGGTGACATTGATTCTGCAGATCTTTTAAACCGCCTGACATTCAACGTTCCTGTTAGACTAACACGAAATTATTATCCTCTAAATTTGCCACAATGTACATTAAATTTTTGTCTGCACGAGCCCTTTCGCGTTCTATGTACTAACTATAATAAACTTTATCATTTAATATGCATTTCAACTTCTATCCCAGTATTATAAACTAACATTTTAACTCATTTGCTTAATTCTTAGCTGTGCCTTTTATTTTCATTTGTGTCCCGTCTCTATTTGTTTTGTGTATCTTCCTCGCGAATTCGCATTTTTTGCCCGAATTGATAAAAGGGCCCCGCGCGTAACAAGCACGTGCTTGGTGTCGTTGGGCCACTTGTTTGTACTGTTCGAAGTGCATCAACGTCCATATATAATAATATAATAAAAAAATCTAAGCTATAATTTGCTTTGTATTATTTTTCGACCACTCTTCCGATCGTTCCTATGGCAGCTGTAGTCGTAGTCGTCCGATTTCAATAAAATTAAATTTGAAATTCAGAACTAATTAAAAAATGTTCTTTTCAAGCGTAGGAGGTTATTTGTTGAAAAACAGCAAAGATATAATTTAAAACAAAACATTTTCGATTATTCATATGGGAGCTATAAGTTATAGCTGTCCGATCCGGCTGGTTCCGACTTATATACTTCCATGCAAAAGAAAAATACTTTTGGGAAAAACCCAAGCAGTTCCTAGAGTGCATGGTTATATGACCACCCTTGAGTGCACTGGGACTGGACATTGCAGAGTCAGCATAATTGACATGCGTTCACCAAGTGAACGCACTACACCTCTCTTCCGCGACGAGCTTCCATTAGCCTTAAGCATTTACACATAATCGTCGACCGGCATAGTTTAGCGATCATTAGCGATATAATCCAAGGTAGCAGAACAAAAAGATTTTCAAGTCAATGAACTCGGCTGCGTTGGCTGTGTATCAGAAGCATTGTAAGTAATATTCTACAAAATAATCGAGTTGAGGGTGGGCGATAAAGTCGCTTAGCTCCAAAATAAAACCAACCAAATAAAAAGTGTTTTTATCAATCCCCAAACGAAAGTGAATCAAGTTAGAAAAAATGAAAATAATTAAAAATGGCAACGAAGGTTCTACACCGACCGTGACACTCGAACCTGCTGTAAAAAGTGAACATAGATTATCTGCCAGCAAGAATGAAAAATGGATAAAAAAATAGTAAAATAATACAAAAAGGAACCCTGTAAAAAATAGACAAAAAAATAAAAATAAATTCAAAAAGACATGTCTGAGTGGCATTCCGCCTCTTGCTTGTTGGAAACTAAAGTACCCTGTGCAGCCAGCACAGAAGGAAAAGAAGACTTGTGTGAGTGGCAGTCCGCCCCATGCACCTCCGTTGGAGACCAATTAGCCTGTGCAGCCAGCACCGGTCCCATCCGGTATTAATACCGATTTAACAAATATATTATTATCAATAATTGTATTTATTATGAGTGCATACATTTTGTATAAAGCCTATGTGTACCACAATAAGTGTGTATCAAAGAGAACAATAATAGGAACCCAGGCTAATGATTTGGATAAAATCTGAATTATTAAAATGAAAACAATTATTATAAAAATATATTTCAAAAAATGAAAATACTTAATTTATATATGTATGCAGCGACAAAAAAGGGAATAAAAATTATTAAAGCAAAAAATTAAAATGAATACCACAGATATCAGTAGAATTACAATAGCCAATTAACCAAATTTTGTGAATAGGGTATACTTAGAAACCGAGAAGAGCCTCTATCAATTTCAGATTTTTAAAACGAGTACACGAATAGGTATTAACTAGCTTTTTTCCGGCTGATTCTTTGCAGTGGCACGCAACAAGCAATAGTACTGTCTATTAAGAAACTTTAAAGTATTCTCGGAAGCAGACATACACCCAGTGTTAGGACACATAAATGTGTTAAAAATTATGTACAATTGAATGAAAATTCTAATATGGAATGGGAGCAGTTAACTCTCCATATTCGTGAAATAAAAGACATCTTTGATAAGTCTTACAAGTGTCTAAACCAAAATAGGCCAATACATAAAGACACTATTAATAAAAATGCAAGGATTCTTCTTTATTCTTTTAATAAGGCGAGAACTTTAGTACATGAAAATAGGACAGCAATAAATAGAGCGAAGTGTCTAAACCAAAATAGGCCAATACATAAAGACACTATTAATAAAAATGCAAAGATTCTTGTTTATTCTTTCATGAGGCGAGAACCTTAGTACATAAAAATAGGACAGCAATAAATAGAGCGAATTGGTCAAAATTATATATATTATTAGCTACGAACAAATTTAATAAGTGTCAAAGATAGGTATATATTAAATATATCGATACCGACATTTTTAAATACCCCTTTGACAATAGATCAAGAAATAGACCTAACGAAAAATGAAGATTCTGATTCGAGCGAAGGAATTCAAATTAAAGTAAAAGATCTACAAGATCTAACAACTCCTGCATTTATAACAATAATAAAAGCAAAAGAAGAAGAAGATGTAGACATAAGTGCGCCAGACATAAAAGAAAACATAATGGCAGATCCAGCAAGCCGATGGGCACACATAAAAGATATCTCAAACGCCATTCTGGAATTTAACGGAAAAAAGGTACACCTTCAAAGCGTTGTAACAGCTTAAGTTAACTTGACTAAAGGCACATTCGAAGATTCAGCTATAAAAGTAATTAATGTGGGATTTTTTTTTATTTTAGAATATATAAATTTAAGTGTTTGTTTAAATGAAAATGATTTCACAATTGGAGTAGAATTAAGATCGTCGTCGCGTCGTTTTGCTCTTCACACAAGCACGTCTTCTCTCAACTAGATCTCCAAAAACTGCTCCCTTTCTCGTCATTATCATCGTATCGTCGTCGTTCTCGTCTTTTACTCCTTTGGCTCGTCTTCCTCTGGAATGTATGCTACTGCTCGTTTTTCTTTTTTTGGATGGTTAGGGATAGGAAGGGTTATTCTAGTAATATATATTCGGCACAGGTCGAAGAAATTTTTGGACCGTCTAAGTTGCCGACTTTCTTGTTGTGCTTGACTTTCGTGATTTGGTAAGGACCCAAATACTTAGGCTTTAATTTGAGACCTCCACCAAATTAAGTGCGCTTTATGGCTACCATGTCGCCTTGATGGTTTGCGTCGCAGAGTGTAAGTCCTTTTGTTTTCCGAATGAAGCTTTAAAATTTGTGATTTTGCCTTCAGCCTTAAATCGTTACGAAGCTCACGAAGCTGCTGGTCATCTTTGTTCCTCATTTTGACTCCGATTAAAAGCTCAAAAGGTGTGGGTTGATGCTTCTTGAGACAGTAGAGTTGATAGCTTGTTGAACTCGATCAACGTGTCTGTACCATTGTGTAAGATCATTCACACTGAGTTTTGACAAAAATGGGATAATTATGGCGTTCAGTCTCTCCACTTGTCCATTTACACGTGGTTGACCAACACATTATTTTGTCCTCGTAGTTTTGTAATGACTTCGCTTGCAGTTGTTGACTTTGTAGGATAAAGCCAGCAAAACTTCGTTAAGGAATCGATGACGGCGAGTATTAACTTGTAATTCTTGCTTGTAGATTCTAATGGACCCAAGTGATCGGTGTGGTACGTATGTAATGGAGAATCTTCTTTGTGCAATGGATGTACCCAGCCCTCTTGCTTGCCACTCTTGCGGTTGCTTAAAATGCATGGAATACAGCAGTCGATGAATTTCTGTATTTTTTCGTCAAGGTTTTGGATGAAATATTCGTTGCAAATCATCTCCTTCGTTTTTTTGACGGCGAAATGTCCTCTGTCGTCTGCTTTGCCAAAGATCTGTCTTTCCATATCCCTGGGGACAACAAGAAGTTCTGTGTCGTTTACTATCTTGTATAGGATTCCGGACTTTAGGAAATAATCGTCTATATGTTTGCAGATCGCCTTTAAGTGTTCGTCCTTTTCTTGAGTTTGTTTAAAGCCAAGTGCTACGGAGGGATGCCAAGTAGATAGACTCTGAATTTGGTTAGAGCTTCGATGGTTTTCCTACTCATAAAGTAGACTGGGTGAAATTGGCCGTCGTCAGCTGATTTCTGTAATAGCACGGCGTCGGTGTGTACCTCGGTGTCGTACTTCGGGTTGTAAATTACTTGAACAAGGGTGGAAGTCAGATATTTCTTTAGGGATTCAATAGCATTCTCTTCATGAGGGCCAATAACAAATTCAGCTTTATTTTTGGTAAGGTTAGTCAAGGGTTTCGAAATCAGAGCATAATTCTGGATAAACTTCCTAAAGTATCCTGTGAGTCCTAGAAAACTTTCTAACTGCTTTAGGTTCTGTGGCGTCTTAAACTTCTAAGCTGCGTCGATCTTCTGAGGAGATGCATAAGTTGTTTTGTTCTCGATAATGTGACCTAAGAACTGGATACGGGTCTGCAGAAAATTCCTTTTTTTAGGCTAAGCTCAAGACCATATTCGCTGCAAGTTTATATAACTTCGTTGAGATTCGAAACTGCCTCCTCTTTGTCCTTCGCTGGTATAATTATGTCGTCTACATAAGGTATATCGCATTTATGTGTCTCTGAAACACACCAGGTGAATTGGAAAAACCAAAAGGCACCTTTAGGAATTGGTATTGCCCACTCTGCGTCACGAAAGAAGTGTACTTCCTGCTAGATTCAGCCACTGGCACATGGAAAAAGCCATTCCGCAAATCGATCCTGCTGAATATCAACGCTTCTTGCAAGCGGTCGAGCTGATCTTTTAGGATTACCTTGCTTATACGCCTGAAATCAATGTAAAGGTTTTGCGAACCGTCGTTTTTCTTCGCAAGCACTACCGGCTTGTAAGTTCGGAAAAAGACTCCTCGATTATGCCGTTATCCGACCACTGCTCAATTTGTTCGTCGATTACATTCGTTTCAGCGAAAGCGAATCTGCGCGGTCGCGAGAAAAATGGAGATTCGTCGTTTAAGAGGATTTTCATTTCAATGTTTGTCGACTTCGATTTTAGCGGCTTATAATTCGTAATCAGTTAACGCACTTCTTGTTTCGCACACGCACTGGCTGATTCATTTATATCGAGTTCATCGTTGTTAATAACCGTGTCAATTTTCAGCAAGATAGATGGGATGTTCTCTTGGCAAAGATTATTTATATTTCGCACACACAAACCACTTGGTCCGAACGATATCTCTGCTTGCAAATACAATTCCTCGCCAATGTTCATTCGAGTTTCCATACAATCAAGCGGAACTATGTAGAAATTTAAATCCTAGGCACTGTTGTCGATCCACTTTCCTTGCTTGCACTGGCCAAATGGCTTGATCTTATTGGCATTTCGATTTTTCCAAATCCAATTAAGTATACACTGCACTCTTTTAGATTCGGCAATGCTAGCTCATCGTATAAATCTTCGCGCAAAATATTAAATTTGATGCCTGTGTCGAACAGTGCAATACAATTTTGAGTTTTAATTGAAACCACTTTGCTCGTCTTGTTGTTATGCTCACTTAAAACTCGCGCGTTTGGCTTGCTTTCTTCGACTGTTTCGACACGTTGGGGACAGTTGATGTGACCGAATTTGTTGCATTTAAAACATTTTCAGCCTTTCTCTTTGTTGTCGCAGCCACTAGACAGATGTCCCATTTCGCCACAATTGTATCAAACGATTTCCTTCTTGCCACCTTTATAACCACTGTGCACTGCTAGAGCTTTCTTGTCCTTGGCACTGCTTTCGACGAAATGGGATTTTGCACTGATTGTTTGGTAGTCCTTTAATTTGTATTTGAATTTGGTCATGTTTCTGGTTCCATAAAGCATCAATTGGTTCATTGAGAGTTCATCAATACGGTCGATCATGTATTGGATTAGAGCGTCTTTTTCAACATTTCCCCGTAAGGCAATATCTTTCATACGGTAAAAATATTCCTGTTCACTTTCGTTCGCGCGTTGCTTGCTCTCTCCAAGTTTCATATGTATTTGTTTGCTGCTTACTCTTGATCTGAACTCGCTCAACAAAGACTCTTTTAAAACACTCCACGAATTTATTCCTTTCTAGCTCAACACGAACTATTTCGCGACACCTTTAAGCGATTTTTTGGCAAAGATCAGCTTTTGCATTTCGTTCCAACCCATGAGTACAGCTTTGTCCTCAAAATCACTTATCCAGACCTCGACTGGAATTTCGTCTGTGCCCTCGAATGGTTTTATAGATTCCTCTATATCGCGAAAACTTAAAGCGAAACGCGGCAGTTCGCTGCATTGAATTGGCACTGGTTGTGAATTCTTCTTTCGTTCTCTTTCACTCGTTGGATTTGTTCCTGCGGAATTTGCAATGACACTCTCGATTTCGATGTCGTTGCTATGGTATTCTTCTTCGTCTTCCCTCTCTTCATCAGATTCCTCTTGATCTTCCACTTCGTTGCCAGCGAGAAGTTGACCAAATCGAAGATTGCGAAAAATATGAAATTGCAAAACTAGGCATATTGAAATTAAATGCCTTTCAGTTAGTTTTGCCTGCACATATACACTTGTGCTTTATACACTGCGTCATTTTCGTCGTATTGGAAGCCAGAAAATTCGCGAAGCCGTTTGCGATTATTCCGGGCTCCCTCTTTTTCAAACACGAATTTGTGCAGAGCCCAAATGCTTCCTTTTGATGCAGTTTTTAAATAATTTGAGATTAAATCGTTCAGACACGCCATAATTGAAAAAATGTATGTTTCACAAAGGGTTTATGTGTCTCGTTCACGTCGTACAACTTTCACGCATCACTTTCAACCTTATCGGATATATCCCGGTCGAGCCCCAAATGTGGGGTTTTTATTATTTTAGAATATACGAGTATAAATTATATTATATCCCGGTCGAGCCCAAGATGTGGGGTTTTTATTATTTTAGAATATACGAGTATAAATTTAAGTGTTTGTTTAAATAAAAATGATTTCACAATTGGAGTAGAATTAAGATCGTCGTCGCGTCGTTTTTGCTCTTCACACAAGAACGTTTTCTCTCAACTAGATCTCGCCAAAAACTGCTCCCTTTCTCGTCATTATCATCGTATCGTCGTCGTTCTCGTCTTTTACTCCTTTGGCTCGTCTTCCTCTGGAATGTATGCTACTGCTCGTCTTTCTCTTAGGGATGGTTAGGGATAGGTAGGGTTTTTCTTGTAATATCACTCCCTCAGTAATATCACTCCCACATTAATTCAAAAAGTATAGGATCTACATTTTACACGGTGCAGAATGAGCTAACTATAAACTCTATCATAAAAAAATTGCAAGACACTATAGTCGGTGAAACATTCGACGTAGTCAAAGCTAAAATGGCGAAAACAAGCCAGAAAGGCAAAACACCCGAGAAATTAACAACAGAAATGGACAATTTATGAAAGCTCCTTAAAGCTTCGTATAGTGACGAAGGCCTACCAGACGAACATGCTGACAAATTCAGCACCAAAGAAGCCATTAGCACAATGTTTAAAAATTGTGAGCATGGAAAATTATGTTGATGGGTAAAACAATTTTTAAGGCAGAAAACTTCGCAACGATGAAGATACAGATACAGATACAGAAATGAGAGGCACCGGAAACTCAGCTTTATACGTCCAAAGAGGACATGTCCAGCGCGGTAATTACATTAACAGTGGTAATTATCGCGGTAGAGGCAACAACAACGTCAGGGTAATCCACAAAACTTCGGGAAACTCCCAACAACCTTTAGATACCCAGCAATAGAAACTACAAAATTTCACACAATCAATCTCAGCCAAAATATATTTGCAACTTTTAAAAACCGGAAAGGAAATTATATTTTTAATAGACACTGGTGCAGAAAATTCAGATATTTTTCATGAAATTGAGTCCGACTATGTAATAAACATAAAAGGAATCAGTCGAGAAATTACAAAATTCATAGGACAAATATCCATTGAGATAAAAATTACTAAAAATAATCCCACATAATTTTCATATTGTAAATTTACACTTCGCTGTTTTCTGTGATGAAATATTATTTTATTTTTTTTTATCCTTGGACGTAGATGCACTATGGTCAGTACAAACAAGTGGCCCTTACGACAACGCCAAGCAAAGCTTTTCACGCGCAGACCCCTACATCGTTTTGGGCGAGTAAACAAAATAGCGGATAAAAAGAAGATAATTTTATAATAGACAATTAAAAAATACATGCAGGTCAAAATACGAATAGTTCTGATACATAAAGTAAAACTAGGACAGTATTATTGATTTTAAGATAGGCAGTGAGTCGGTGTAGATATTAGTTGATACAGTCTATTATAGTCATTACAGAGTACTCTAAAATGTTCAAGCATTGCATAATTAGAGGTGCAATGATTTAAAACTAGAGGAATATAGTTTCTTGTGAATCTATTTAAATAATGGCGACCCAGTAACTCGGGACTCTCCACATCTCCATGAACAAGAGCTTTGGAATAGCTAATAGCTTTGAAATACCTCTATAATTACATGCGTTCAATTTCCTCCCCTTTTTATGAAGCGGGATAACAAACGATTCTTTCTATATATGCGGGAAATCTGACTTTTCTAAACACGTAGTAAACATTTTGTGCAATGGTCTACACAAAGTATCAGCGCAATACTTAAGCACTCATTCAGGGACTCCGTCAGGACCCGGACAGTAGACTGGTTTGACCCTTTGCAAATCTAAAAGAAGTGAGCTTTCACTTATAACAGGACAAAAAAAAAGTTTGATTTAGGCATGTCATTTGGTAAGACTGATCTGACGGGCTTGATGTTAAATAGGTAATTTGGGAAAATTTTGCAAAAAATTAAATGTTGGTGGGTAACTTAAAGAATTACGCGTTGTGTTAACAAAATTATAAAACTGTTTTGGACCCAATGTCAACTGTGTCTTTCAACGAGAACTCTTTAGGAACTCATGTATCAAAAACTGCGTTTAATAAATTATAAAATATATTAACAGCTTCAGTCATATTAGTAAGTACAGATTCGACCAATATAAAACAAGCGATAAGGGTATTGATAAGTGCAAAGTTTGCTCTACGAAAGCAGGGAATGCGTTTAGCTGACTTTTCAGATATTTCATTTAATTTTGTACCAGCTCTAGCATTGGGTGATATGGGTCTTTTGGTACAGTAATTTCAAAGGTTCTAACTATGCAGACACAATCTGGACTTGATACAAAGCATAGATCCAGTAATCGTTATTAAATTTTGAACATGGTTTACTTGGGACAAAGAAATATAAAGCAAGCCATCAAGAAAATCATACTGCGTTGAAGGTAACAATATATTCGAAGTTTCAACGGTGGACCATGTCGCCCTAGGTATCTTAAAGTCACCTTAAACTATTCACTGATCCCTATTTAATAGTTTACTTGAACTGGATAGGACAGATGATTTGCATATATTGCGAGTTCAGATGACGGCGAAATATAGGAAAATGTTATATATGGACGTTGATACACTTCGAACGTGGCCCAACGACACCAAGCACGTGCTTGTTACGCGCGGGGCCTTTTTATCAATTTGGGCAGAAAATGCGAATTCGTGAGGAATATACATAAAACAAATAGACACGGGACACAAATGAAAATAAAAGGCACAACTAAGAATGAAGCAAATGAGTTAAAATATTAGTTTTTAATACCGGGATAGAAGTTGAAATGCAAATTAATTGATAAAGTTTATTATAATTATTACATAGAACGCGAAAGGGCTGGCGCAGACAAAAATTTTATGTACATCGTGGCAAATTTAGAGGATAATAATTTCGTGTTAGTCTAACAGGAATATTGAATGTTAGGCGGTTTAAAAGATCTGCAAAATCGATTTTTTATAAAAGTAGTACCAAGTATTGTTCTACGATTTACAAGTGTTAAATTAAATTAAGAAATTGCAATCTACTCCAGTAGGAAGGTAGCCTTTTTTATACCCTTGCAGAGAGTATAATAATTTCAGTCAGAAGTTTGCAGCGCAGGGAAGGAGACGTTTCCGACCCCATAATCTTGATCAGCGTCACTAGAAGAGTCGATCTAGCATGTCCGTCTGTCCGTCCGTTTCTACGCAAACTAGTCTCTCAATTTAAAAGCTATCGGGCTGAAACTTTCTCAAAAGTCTTCTTTCTATTGCAGGTAGTATATAAGTCGTAACCAGCCGGATCGGACAACTATATCTTATAGCTCCCATAAAAACTATCGGGGAAAAAATTAAAAAAAAAATTATGTCTTCGGTATTATTTAGCATAAAACCTTCAAAGCTTGGAAATAACAATTTTAAATTAGTTCTAAATTTCGAATGAAATTTTATCAAAATTGGACGACTATATCACATAGCCCCGAGAGGAACAATCGGAAAATTAGTGGTAAAATAATATTGAAAAATTATATCTTCGGTGTTTTTTTATAACCTCCTACGCTTGGAAATAACATTTTTTATTTGATTTTGAATTTCGAATTAAATTTTATCAAAATCGGACGACTATATCATATAGCTGCTATAGGAACAATCAGAAAATTAGTCGGAAAACATAAAATAAAAATTATATCTTTGGGGTTTTTTAACATATAACCTGAAGGCTTGTTTTTTAACTTATAACCTCCTACGCTTGGAAATAACATTTTTTATTTGATTTCGAATTTCGAATTAAATTTTATCAAAATCGGACGACTATATCATATAGCTGCTATAGGAACAATCAGAAAATTAGTCGGAAAACATAAAATAAAAATTATATCTTTGGGGTTTTTTAACATATAACCTTAAAGGCTTGAAAATAACATTTTTTAATTAGTTCTGAATTTCGAATTAAATTTTATTAAAATCGGACGACTATATATAGCTGTCATAGTACCGATCGGAAAAATGGTCGGAAATAACTTGAAACAAATTATAGCTTTGGGGCTTTTTGACATATTATCTTATATATTGGGAATATACATTTTTATAATTTAATAATTTCGAATTCAATTTAATAAAATTATTGATTATTTTATTTTATTATAAGGGTCATAAAATTCTTTTGGCCAACGCTTTATAAACCCAAGAACACTTATGGCTTTGTTAACAGTGGGCATAATGTGGCAGTCAAATTTAAGTTTATTGTAAGGAAGAACACCTAAATCGTTAGCTGAATATACACGGTCAAGTGGCGTATTTTTAAGAAAGTAACTTATAAACGTAGGAGTACCCCTATAAAAAGTCATAACGTTGCATTTAAGGCAATTCCAATTTAAAAGGTTGTACTCACACCATCCATGAAAACAATCAATATCTGACTGTATGCTAAATTCCGACGCTATATCATTATATGATAAATAAAACGTGACATCATCAGCATACATTAGTACACGAGAATGTGTTATGATTGAGGGAAGATCGTTAATAAACAAAGTAAACAGCAAAGGGACTAAATGACTACCCTGAGGTACTCCAGATGTCACGTAGATCAATTTTAAAACAGCATTCTTGAATATAACCCTCTGAGTCCTACCATTTAAGGAACATTTAAATAAAAGAAGAGAGTGGTTAACGGAGTCAAGGCCTTACTAAAATCTGTATATACAATGTCAGTCTGCATTTTTTTCTTAAACCCATTTATTACAATAGATATCAATTCACGAAAGTTGGTGGTGGTCAATCATCGCTTAACAAAAGCATGCTGACACGGTAATATAAGCGAGGAACATAAATATTGCAAGTGAGAAGTAATATTACGTTCAAATGCTTTAGGAATTGCCGACAATTTAGAAATATCTCTATTACCTCTTCGCACCCTTTTTTTGGAGTGGAATAATAAAAGAGTCCTTCCAGATAGAAGGAAAAACTGATAATGAAATAGACAAAATAAAAAGTTTAATAATCGGTTTACAAATGGTTGACGCACAAAACTTAAGCACACATCCAGGAAGTCCATCTGGACCGGGAGAACAGGTTGGCGTTGTTGTTGCTAAATCTCTTAAGATAGGTCTTTCGGTGATAACTGGGTAAAAAATACATTTTGCCCTATTAAAGGGATTAGGGTAGTTAGTATTTGACCAAGCTGTACTTTAAGTAGTTTGGAAAAATTCAGCAAATAAATCAGCATTTTCAGAATCCGTCGATGTCCCTATTGAGTTTAGAGGTACCGATGAAGGCAATGCCGATGACTTACGCTTGACATTAACAAAGTTATAAAACTGTTTCGGATCGCTTGAAATTCAATTTACATCGATTTAGATACATAGAATATCAAAGACTGTTGAGAACATTAAAATCCTTTCGAGCCACCACATATTTCATAAAATCTGTTATGTATATAGAAATACCCAAAAGGGATAGTTTTATAGACAGAAATTCAATGTCCATTATTTCGTCGGACGTTATTTCTTCAGACGTTAATTCTGAGTCAACTGCAATTAAAACTCCACCTCCACGTCGAGAGGGACGATCAAGCCTGTACGTTATGAACTTACTTGGAAAGACTTCGGAACTAAGAATTTCCGGATTTAACCAAGTTTCTGTAAACACAATAACATGGGAAGACAAGGAAAACTGTCAGTATACGATTTGGTCAACCTACTTTGTAAACCTCTTGTATTCTGAAAGAAAAGCAGAGGGAAAGAATCTAGCTTTTTGATACAGATAAAAATGAAAACTTGGATGGCTCTTTAAAGGAATTTCCACCTTCCTTTGAACGAATTTTCTTTTTTCTTGCTTCGTACTCTTTAACAAAAATGTCTGCAGACCAAAAATTGGCTGAGCACATCGTTGCAAAATAAGCACAGGGAACACCGACCTTAAATAATGATACTTCCCAAGCATATAGAAAATTAAATTGTTCAACCTTAAGATCATCAATCTGAACTTTGTTACGGATATATGCCGTAATGTCCAGGGATAAAAGGTCAGAATTCAGCCGAAAAGCTAAAATTTGTTTCCGCTGCGGCTCACAGGATACTGTTTTAGGTACCACGCATCTGACATGTTTTTGTACTACAGCATTTATGGCTGCACAAACATCGCGAGCCAGGCCCGAATAGCCAAGGCATTTAGCAAGAAAAATACTGTCGCACGAATTGCACGGAATGTCTGTTGTCCAGCCAAGATAAACAACTTGCATTTCTTTGAACAACAGACAGTCATTATCGCGATAAAAAAAAACTACGAGAGTAAGAGCGCGAGAGAGAGTGAGCGGGAGTGCGTAAGCGGGGGTGCGTTAGATTTAGTGCCAACAGCAACGTTTTATGCGGGAGTGTGGGAGAGCGGGTAACTACTGTATACATAGATTCTTACCGCTCCAAAAAGCGTTTGGTAGAAAAGGCGAATGCAATTAGATAAAACAATAACTACAAACACTGGGTGTGCAAACTAATTTTGTTAATTTAAACACAAAACAATCACTATGCCCTCGCGAAGCGAACGAATGTTTTTTGAGACATAAAAAGCTATATAAAGTTAAGAAAATTTGAATTAAGCCACGATGGTTTATGGAGAAAACAAAAATACGAAGCGAAAGACAAAAACACGAACGTTCACTGAAAGAGCGAAATGCTTTTTTTTTGTATTAGGAATCGACTTTATAAAAAAATACAACAGTCAGCTAGACTTTAATCGCTCCCAAGATTGGCTTATAATTAGGCCAATTAACTTAAAATTCCCGATTTATGTTTCGACGACAGAAAATACGACGTCATCAAAAATTATCCAGTTAGAAACGATGCGGACGGCGCTAGAAGATTTGTTGAGCTCTGCAATTATTACAGACGTTTTATTAAAAACTTTGCCAACTATTCTCGCCACATAACTAAGTTATACAACAAAAAATGTAAAATTTTAATGGAAAACTGACTGCCAGCATGCATTTGAACATCTTAAATCAGCTTTAATAGAACCAACATTGTTACGTTACTCAGATTTCAGCAACGAATTTTGCATAATAACAGATGCTAGTAAGCCAGCTTGTGGAGCAGTTTTAACTCATTACAAAAATGGACTCCAACTCCCAATGCATACGCATTAAGATCGTTTACAAAGGGTGAAAGTAAAAAAAGTAGATCGGAACAGGAACTTACAGAAATTCATTGGGCAATAACACAATTTATACCATATATTAATGGTAGACACTTTACTGTCAAAACAGATCACAGACCACTTACGTTCATATTTTCCATGATATATACGAGTTCCAAACTCACAAATACATAGCAGATGCTTTATCGAAAATAACCATCGAAAAGCTAAAAGACATTACCAGAAATATAAATAAAATTACTTCAAGATGAAAAAGTAGACATAATTCCTGCGCAAACCAAATTACTGAAATTTATAATGTTAGCGATTTATTTACCAATGGAGTTCGTGACTTAGGTCAGTTCTTCCAAAGGCTTAAAATGCAAGCCGGTATATACAGCCGGTATTAATCAGCCAACTAAAAGTGGGACCGTGGAAAAAAATCTTTGAACAAGTTTCAATAGATAATTAAAAAAAATGGGCAACAAGACACTGAGCTCATTGAGAGTAGCGCTTCTCAACCCGGTGACCGTAATATATAACGATAAAGAAAAAGAACCTTTACTGTCTTCATTTCACAACAATCCAGTACAATCCAGTCACACTGGAATAACTTAAAACATAAACATAACCTTGACCAAGGTCGAAAGGTATGACCCGATATATTGCTAATTATATAAGAAAATGTAAAAAATGAAAAATATTATGTGACAACACATAAAAAGACTTCCATGACAATCACAGACACTCCAATAAATACTTTCGACAGAGTGGTAATAGACACAATTGGTCCACTACCAAAATCAGATAATAGTAACGAATATGCTGTCACACTTATATGTGATTTAAGAAAATTTAAACACTGTCGCAAAAGCTATTTTTGAGTCTTTTATTTTAAAGTACGGTCCAATGAAGACGAGTATAAAAATTTGATTATAAACGAATTATGCAGATACTTAAAAATTAATAATATAACATCTAAAGCACACCACCACCAGGCAGTTGGATAACCAGGCGATTGATAAAAATGATCATGACGTATGGGTAACTATTTCGTATACTGCGTCAATACTTCACTTTCAATGGCACATGATTATTGTCCATATGAGTCAGTTTTTGGGAAAACATCGAATTTGCCAAAGCCATTTAATACCGTAAAAAACATAGAGCCTATGTATAACATATACATATGATTATGCTAGAGAGAGTAAATATAGATTAGATAAGCACATAAAAGAGGTAAAAAAGAGGAAAAACAATGAATTTTATGACATATCGGCTTATGATATAATATATCTATAGGGGATAAAGTTTAATTGAAAAATGAAACAGGACATAAGCTAGACTTTATATATACTGGACCCTACAAGGTTGAAAGTATAGAAAACAAGGATAACATAGTAATTTCAAATAAGGAAAATAGGAAACAAACAGTGCGTAAGGATAGGCTAAAAATTTGTATTTCATAATCACTTTAATTCTCTTAAATATATCACGTGTGGCCGTACATGAAATAAGAAACATAATTATAATGAA
This sequence comes from Drosophila biarmipes, assembly GCF_025231255.1. Taxonomy (NCBI): domain Eukaryota; kingdom Metazoa; phylum Arthropoda; class Insecta; order Diptera; family Drosophilidae; genus Drosophila; species Drosophila biarmipes. The sequence goes on from NW_026114533.1 coordinate 667,128, forward strand.
CAAAAAAAAATTATATATACCGAACCGAAAAAAAGAGTAAAATAATAATAATATAAAAAAAAAAATAAAATAAAGTGTTCATTTATATTTATATACATATCCTAAGAAAATAACTATAGAATTATGATATTTTTCAAAAGAATGGAGACGTAGTGTGTTCACATATCGAACGCACACTTTACTCCACTTTATCCATTAATATAAATACAAACATATTGTAGCACTTGGCCACAATACTTACAGACAAAAGTACAACCCAAGCAGTTCCCAGAGCTACCACCCTTGAGTGCACTGGGATTGGACATAACAGAGTCAGTATAATTGACATGCGCAGCCGCTCTGTCACCAAGTGAACATTCTACCTCTCTCTTCTGCTGCGACCATCCATTAGCCTTAAGCGTCGACCGCAGCTGTGCTGGCGCCTCTGCCGTCATAGCTTAGCGATCCTTAGCGAACCAACCAACCAAATAAAAATTGTTTTTATCAATCCCCAAACAAAAATGAATCAAGTTAGAAAAAATGAAAATAAATAAAAATCTGTACTAAAAAATTCAGTTAAGATCCATTTTATCAAAAATAGAAAAAACATCTGATGTAAATAAGATAAGGAAAATCAAAATGGCACCGAGCCGAGAAATCCTTGAATACATTTCAACAGATAAATGTGAAAGTAAAGTCAATACGTGTTGTATTCCACCAAGTTACCACAATTAATAATCAAAAAGATAGAGAAGCTATTCATTTTGTCTAACAAAAATTGTTTGGATGTTTGGCTTATATACTTTATACATTGATTTTTATCACCATTAACTAGTTTTTGGTAAAACCTTATAAAATTTAATAACTGATTTTTTAATTTTAAGCGTTGTGAGCGATGTGAGCGTTCACAGGTGTCAGAGTGGGCGTGGAATAATACTTTATAGGGTCAAAACTCTTCCGTCTACCTGTTAAATACTTTCTGACGAACCCTTTTTACTACAAGAGTAACGGGTATCACTGTGGACGGCAGTTCACGTAGTGACAAAGCGCAGCAAAAGGGTGCGAGGTGACTACTATATATACACGAAAGTGTATTTATTTAGTAGATTATATATAACATTAGAAGTAGATATCAGATCTTTTATTTGTTGAAGGTGTGGTCGTCACTATATTTTTACCTCGTTCAGAGGTGTTTTGCTTTGATTACAAAAACATACAGTTTCCTTGCTTTTATAACAATAAAGAACGCTCCTCGCAGCTGCGCTCTCTTCATTTTCCATCCATCACCAACATCAGCTGGAGCTTTTGTTGTCCGCTTTCTGCGACACTCGCCGTCCGTCTGGCTCTTCGATTTCGGTCATTTAGTATTACGAAAATATGTTCGTTTTATATTCGCCGCTGGAGTTATAAGACATCGAATACTCTTATCTTCGGATTCTGAAACTAATGAGCTCAGCGCGTTTATTGATTTTATTTCTTCATCGCTCTTTAGCGTCCATAAGAAATTAATTTACATGTTCTCAATTCGACTGCACTTTAATTCCCTGGAAAGATGACTTGATCCTGCCCATAAAAATTCGTACGGATACGTTGCGTAAAGAACTTAATAGTACTTATGATCATGCGACATCTAATCGGGATGTTGAGGACTCCTCTTCAATAATACGCGCTGACTGGCAACCTGCTAGGGACTTGTCAACAGTAAATTCATACAGCCATTATTCAGGAAATAAGGGCCTAAAAAATGTACTCTCAAAATATTTTCTGCATGAGAACTAAAACGGAATCTGTCTTTGTGAGTACTTCTAACAGTGATTATGACTTCTTCGATCCGAAATTGTTTCATGTTTTTCGTAAAGATAGAGACTTTGGCAGAATGCAGTGTGAGAGAGGAGGCGGTGTCATTGTAGCTGTAAGCCGTAAATTCGGTTGCACCTCAACTCGACTCCTTAATGATGACTCGCTGTTGGACCAGTTGGCGGTAATGGTGTCTGGCTCATCCGCCTGGTAGTGATTCCATGACACCTTGGAGGACTCTAATGGCTTATGTGTGGCAGGAAACTTTAACCTCAGCTATGTTTACTGGACATATGACTCACAATCATCTACTATAGTGCCCGGAAATGTGAGTTATTGTTATTGATGACTGTTTTAGTATGGGACTCACCCAAATTAATAATATTTTTAATGACTTGCATAAGATTCTTGATTTAATCTTTACTAATTCTATTGTTCACTCCAACGTAACTCTGCTGAATTCTCAATTTCAAATTTTGTTGTGCATCAGAAACCCTTATGCTTAATTATTGAATTTTTCAGCTTTCTGTTATTTATTGATTGTTGTTATAGATACATATTTGATCCCTTTAGTTTGAGTACCCTAAGGGATTGCCTTTTATCCTTAAATTGGAGTGCCTTGCTATCGAACTCTGGCATTGAAACTAATTATAAAACCTTTCCTTTAACGGTTAGAATTAGACTCTAGACAGCATAGTCATTTCTAAGTTGCGGGGTTCCTATAGGCTTCCTCGGTATACCCCTATTACAAAAATACTTCCTAATACTACAAAAAATATTCCAAAACACATAACCAAGCAGACGGTGAGTTTATGCTACCACTGAGGCTGATATCTCTAATTTGATTGCTGCCTGTTTTTTCTCGAACATGGAACCTTCCGTGGTTTGGTATGACCAAGAAACTTTAAATTTAAACTTAAAAATTTGCACGTTGGAAGGGACATAACTTACGATGACATCTCTGAAGCAGTTAGTTATTTTGATGATTCTCCAAGACTAGACTTTGATGGAATTTCTTCAAGGTAGATTCCCTTGTAGATTGAAAATTTTTAAAGTCCTGCCGGTCCATAAAGTAGGAAGTAAATTCGATATATCGAATTAAAGGCCAATTGCTTAAATTAGCAACAAAATTAAATTGTTCAAAAAAATCATTTTAAAATAATTATCTTTTTTACTTGGGTCTTACATCAAACCTTATTAACATGGCTTTATGCCTGGTCGATCTACGACGACCAATTTGGCTGTTTTTTCCAGTCACTGTATACATGCATCTAAGGGTCGTTCGCAGATTGACACGATTTACTCAGATTTTGACAAAGGCTAAACTTTCCAAAATTTGCTTTCACTCCCCATTTCTTAAATGGATAGTATTTGTATTTGGATAACCGGCGTTATCAAGTTAAAGTAGGTGGTGCATTATCCCATCCGATTTTAGTCAGAAGCTTGCAACGCAGTGAAGGAGACGTTTCCGACCCCATAATCTTGATCAGCGTCACTAGAAGAGTCGATCTAGCATGTCCGTCTGTCCGTCCGTTTCTACGCAAACTAGTCTCTCAATTTAAAAGCTATCGGGCTGAAACTTTCTTAAAAGTCTTATTTCTATTACAGGTATTGCAAGTATATAAGTCGGAACCAGACGGATCCGAAACAATATCTTATAGCTCCCATAGGAACTATCGGGGAAAAAATTTTAAAAAATATATATATCTTTGGTGTTTTTAGCATGTAACCTCCTACACTTGAAAATAACATTGTTTAATTAGTTTTGAATTTCGAATTAAATTTTATCAAATTCGGACGACTATATTATATGGCAGCTATAGGAACAATCGGAAAATTTGTGGTAAAATAATATGAAAAAAGTATATCTTTGGTGTTTTTTAACATATAACCTTCTAAGTTTGGAAATAACATTTTTTAATTAGTTCTGAATTTCGAATTCAATTTTATCAAAATCGGACGATTATATCATATAGCTGTCAAAGGAACGATCGGAAAATTGGCGGGAAAATAATATGAAACAAATTATAGCTTTGGGACTTTTTGACATATTATCTTGTAATATTAGGAATAGGTTTTTTATATTTTTAAGAATTTCGAATTCAATTTAATACAAATCGGTATAGATGTAAACAAAATGGTCTGAAAATAAAGAATGAAATAATTTTTTTTGTAATATCACTGAAGTCATCCACAATCCTTAAAAATTTCACATGATGTTACTAAAGTTGATTATTTCTTATAACTGCAAGGGTATACAAGCTTCGGGTTGCCGAAGTTAACTTCCTTTCTTGTTATAAATGACATTTGTGCCTGCTTCGATTTTTCAAACTTGTTTCTTTATGCGGATGATCTGAAGCATATGCAATGTTAGGCTTTGTTAAGCGAAACACGTACCTTTTCAATGATCCGTATTCCAGATTGTCTGTTTACTCTGCGTTTGTCCGTTCTAGGGTTGAATAAGCTTCCTTTATTTGGAATCCCTTGGGAAATGTCCAGATCAATAGGATTAAGAGGTTGCAGAAAAAGTTTTTTTAAGTTTGCATTGCAATCCTTGCGTTTTAACGAAACGTAGCCACCCTATGCTAGTCAGTGTTCCCTGCTGCATACTTTTTCCTTAAAGGATTGCCGTAGAAATCTTTGCATTCTCATCCTAAATGATCTCCTAGTAGGAAATATTGATTGTCCTCGCCTCCTGGGATGCATTCATTTTAATGTTTCTGTCAGGGATCTCCCTACCCTAGTTCCCTTCGTGGACCGTGCTGTCAGGACTAACTATGCGCTCAATAAATTAAATAAATAAATTAACAAATAAAACGGGAAATGGACATTGTATATAAGCTGCAAAGCAATATTGGAAAGCGCCCCCCACACGCTATTTCAGAAAATGTTATTTGGGCGGCAGACAGATTTAAGCGTTTAAACTGCTTGTGGGCATTACAAGCAATCGAAAGGTATTAATGGAACAAATACATTTTAGCGAAAAAAATTTTTCTGGCATGACAACTGTGGTCATCACAGTTTTGAGCGGTTAGTGGGCGTGGCACATTTTCTTTTTGTCAATCGATAAGTATTGATGAGACAAATAATTTCAGGTACATTTTTTTTCTATCATTGGGCGTGGGCGTGGCAGGAATCTGCATGCCAAGTCTGACTCTCCTAGCTCTTATAGTTTCCGAGATCTCAGCGTTTATACGGACAGATGGACATAGCTAGATCCACTCGGCTAGTGATCATGATTATATGTATATACTTTATGGGGTCGGAAACGCTTCATTCTATCTGTTACATAGTTTTCGACGAATCTGGTATACCCTTTACTCTACGAGTAAGGGGTAATATAAAAATAGTAAATAAGGTTAGGGAATAAGATAATATTAAATATACCTTATTAAAAACCCCCCACATCTGCCATAGATAAGAGCTGATGGTCTTGCTGGGAATCTAAAAGATCACAAACTAGTTCTTACAATCGGATAATCTTTTATCAGGAGCTTACTAAATGTATTTGTAGTAGTGGGGCATATTTAAAGTACTATATATATATATAAATATATAGACGATTTCAAGCACAGTAAAAAACAAAAGTGCTGTTCCTAAGGAAAACTTTTTATAATCAATAATTTTGACTAAGTTTTTTCGCTTTCTTTTTTTACACATTTATAATTCCAGCAAGAAAACGGTATAATCGATGCACCAAAAAAAATGTCAATGTAATACTATTGAGTGTCAAAAAATCTCTGATCTAATTGAACCTATTTTGGTGTCATTCTTTTGGTGTTACTACGCATTGACATTTCTTAGAAAGAATATGTGGTCACTTCGACACTATTTTGCAGTAATTTTAAACTGATTAGGGTTATAAGGCCATTTTTAGGATCAAATCGATACGACCTTAAAATCAATATAACACGAATAAATTTTTGATTGTACACACAAAAATTAAACTAATAAATTCAGTTGCAAATTTTTATTTAATAAAACTTTTTTTTTTAATTAAAGTAAAAAATTTTTGTTTTTAGCCTAGGCAGTCCTTGAAGTCTAAAAGAAAGACTTTTGTATATTATTTTTTATTATCATTGTATAATATATAATTTTTAATATGTACTTACTGAAATCCGTATTTTCGTCCAAATGTATAGCGCTTGAGCAGTTGCTGAACAAAAACGTTGTCCTCCGTTGTCTCCTTTAATAAAAAACTTAAATGAAGAAATCAATTTTCATTAGAAAATTACAAGCGATGCCATCATCAGTGCATATTTAAGATCGCAGTAATGAAAGATACACATTCCTGCGTAAATATTAAATCATTAATATATTAGAATAATTTATGAAAACTTCTCACCTGATTGAAAGAACACTAATACTACAACTTTTAATATTATTTACATTCGTCTTCTTTTCACAATGTCAAGCTCACAATGATATATCGATACCTACGCGAATTTCGAAAATAGAAAGACATGTATTGGTATCGAAGAGATCGTGGATTTGGCCAAAATGACACTAATTAGGATAAAATAAGATTTTTCGTAGGATGTAGTATACTTGTGACACTCATTTAGGATCAAAATTATCCCAAACAAGAAAGGATGTTAATTTCGGCAAGCCGGAGTTTGCATACCTTTGCAGTTATAAGAAATAATCAACTTTTGTAACACCATTTGAAATTATTAAGGATTACTGCTGACTTCAGTGATGTTAAAAAAAATGATTTCTTTCTTTTTTTTCAGACCATTTTTTTTACATCTTTATGTTAGAGTAGTCCGATTTTTATTAAATTTAATTCGAAATTTATTTGCAAGATTATATATTAAAAAACACCAAAGATATAATTTTTTCATATTTTTCGACTAATTTTCCGATCGTTTCTATTTCAGCTATATGATACAATCGTCCGATTTTGATAAAATTTAATTCGAAATTCAAAACTAATTAATAAATGTTTTTTTCCAAGCCTAGAAGGTTATATGTTAAAAAAACATCGAAGATGTAATTTTTTTTATTTTATTCCCCAATAGTTTCTATGGGAGCTATAAAATATAGTTGTCCGATCCGGCTGGTTTCGACTTATATACCACCTGCAACAGAAACAAGATTTTTTGGGAAAAGTTCAGCCAGATAGCTTTAAAACTGAGAGACTAGCTTGCGTAGAAATGAACGGACAGACGGACATGGCTATATCGACTCGACTAGTCACGCTGATCAAGAATATATATACTTTAAAGGGTCGGAAACGTCTCCTTCACTGCGTTGCAAACTTCTGACTGAAATCATTATACTCTCTGCAAGGGCATAAAAAAGGCGAAAAAGTGGCTCAAGTGCTTATTACTAAGAAATTTCAAGAAATTTTGCAGTTTCTATTAATTTTGTTTAATCCAACTTTTTGCATCAAAAAATTTTAATTTTCAAGACGGGAGAAAAAATTTTTAAAGTAGTTAAAGTTTAGTTAGTTTAAAAGTTTTTAAACTGTATAACTTATGAGATTTGTTTACTTTTGATGTAACGAACTTTCTTTTCTTACAAACTGAAAACCTTTTAGGATCACATTTCGATTTGCTTGCAATTTTTTTACGCATACTATTCGTTCAAGAAGTAAAAACAAGTATTACGATTAGGCCCAAAAAAAATATTTTCCACTTAAAATTTTATAAACATTTTAGGTTTAAAAAGTTTTGTCAAGAGTTCAATTTTTTTAATATTTTGTAGAAATTTAAATGTTTCTATTATCAACACCTTCCTATATGACCATTTATTTAAAAGTTTAACCAAAAATTGTAATTGTCTTCTGTAGAAAAGAACTCTATTCCTGTAAGAAACGAGCATTTATCTGTTACAAGTGTGTATAAATTTTGATAAAAATTAATTTTGAGATGTCTAAAAATTTGCCCGATTACCCTGAGTCTTACAATTTTGTGTTGGCAGGTTTGAATTATTTTTAATGGACGCGTTACAGGCAGCGCTCTACAATATAGTTTACCCAATCGCCGTGATCGACAGTCCACTTCCTTGACAAAGAAGACTTCTCCTTTTCTTCGCTCCTTGCAAAATCACAGGAAGCCACAATATGCTGCTTTGAGGGCAGGTGCCTGTCCAAAGTAGACTCAAGGTACTCCAGAAATTTTTTTAGGTGTGCCATTCACTTTCAATTAACCACTACTCAACTAGAGAGATAAGAGGCGATATTGCTTGCTGCTTGTATATGTGATTTTGTGCATGAGACCGTCGAGCCATACTCGATCGAAGGCTTGAGATACATTGTGTAATATTGCGCTGCAGTAGACTTCGGAGATGTGAACCAAAAGTTTCGGCTGCCTGATAAACTTCTTATCGCCTTAACTGTTTCGATGGGAGACCTCAAATTTGCAAGAGCCCTCCACAAAGGATGTTTTGTAAAGAACCGTTTTCAATGTTCGATACACCCAAAAAATAGTAATCAATATGCCATTATTATGGTGTCAATGTGATAATATTGAGCGTCAAAAAATCTTTTATACGAAGAACATATATTTGAAACTATTTTGGTGTCATTTTGATATTTTTGGTGCCAAAGGCACTACGCATTGGTATTTTTTTAGTTAGAATAAGTGGTCACACTTACACTATTTTGCCATAATTTGAAACTTATTAGTATAAACATGACATGAATAAATCTTTGATGTTACACCCAAAAAGAAACAAATACATTTTTGTTGCAAGTTTTTTTTTGATAAAACGATGTTTTTTTAAATTAAAGGTAATAATATTCTCTCTAAGCCTAAGCATTAGAGTCTAAAAGAAACATTTTTGTATATTATTTTTTATTATTGATGTGTTAGGTAGGTGGTCAAAAATCACTGAAACAGACCCAAACTTGAAAGAAAAAAAATATACATATAAATGTTCAAAGTGTGTGTATATAAGATCGCAGTAAGGAAAGAAAAACTACTAACCTGATTTAAAGACCACAAATACTGCATTTCTTGTATTATTTACATTCGTCTTCTTTTCATAATGTCGAACTAACAGTGATATATCGATATCTACGCTGACACGATAGGCGCAATTCGAAATTCGAAAATAGAAAGACATTTATTGGTAATGAAGACACCCAGGATTTGGTCAAAATGCCACACTCAAAGATATTAACACACATTTTATTTCCAACTCAACGAAGAAATTAAAATTACGTGAAGCTGTACGACTCTATTAAGATATTTGATTGCAGTGAAGTAAGCATTCAAGATTCTACACTTAATTATAAAAGGTAATTCCTTCAAATTTATTTTTATTTTAAATGAGAAAACAATTCGTTTATTTATATATTTATATATATATTTATATATATATGTATATATATATATATTTTTTTTTTTTTTTGATCCGGATCACAAGCCGAGTCGATCTAGCCATGTCCGTCCGTATGAACGTTGAAATTTCGGAAACAATAAAAGCTAAAGCAGTCAACCTTGGCATGCGGATTCCTGGGATTCCTGCACAGCGCAAGTTTATTTCAGCACGCCCACTCTAACACCCATAATACTCGAAAATCTTTATCGCTTGCAGCTTGAATGCTAGAAACAAAATTTTAATTGAAATGTATTGGTCTCATCGATGCTTTTTGATTGAGCCTAAAACCAACTTGCTATGCCTACTACATCGCCCACAAACTGCTAAAAACTGAGGCGGCCATATTTTTCATGTTAGAAAATTTTTTTGTAGTAAAATGGATTAGTCATATCTGTCAAAAGCCCACAAATGGCTGAAACGAACAATCAGTATGTCGCACACATTACCATTTCGCCATGCTCTTTATACGTATATCTCCATTTCTCTTTTGCTCTCTTTAGCTGAGTAATTAAATAACACAATCTAATCAAGTCAAATTAAGGTAAAAGTAACTGAATATAAATGTATTTTTTAATTATATACTCGTATGCCTTATTTATTGAATCTTCCTTTTTATGAGACTAACAATAAGTATATCAAATCTTAAGAATATAACTTAACTTACAGTCATGTAGACTGAATTTAGACTAATGGGCTCTTACAATTATTGCTGGGCTGGCAAATCTTTTCGAAGCAGATGAGTTTTGTTCGAAACCCGTGTTAGGTTTCTTCCGAGATTGTTTGGGTGCTGTGTAAGCTTATTATGGTAGGCCGCTTTCCGCTGTGCTATTTCATCATTAACCGGTGGTATGCCCAGATCCCTGTGGTGATGTTTTCGTTCCGAACATACCAAGTGATTCTTCGCAGTATTTTTAATTGTGTGCGCTTTATGATGTCAACGTTGCTATTGCTCGCGTTACCTAAAGTTGAGAGCCGTAGGTCCAAAGGAGCTTAAGGGTGGGGTTGTAGAGAAGAACCTTAAAGTCTAGACACAGGGGTGATCGAGAAGATACTAATTCCTTTACTTTATTGACGTGTTGGTCATCGGTTGACCTCGATGGTCGTCCAGAGCGCTCCAAGTCCGGACCCTTTTTTAAGTCTTTTTACCACTTATAAAAATTTATCTGGGACATGGTGGAATTAGCAAAGGCCAAAGGCCCAGTGCGCTATTTTGTGGGACTCCGGCTTCAATGTTATACTCGTTCGATGTCGTTGCATTGCATCTCACCTCGAGACTCTGTGGTAGAGGTACGACTTAAGAAACTTATGAGTGTTTTCTGGCAGGAATGTTATGATTTTATGCATGAGGCCTTCAAGCCCCACCTGGTCGAAAGCCTGAGATACGTCGAGGAATATCGCACTACAATATTCTAGATTTTCGAAGGCTGTACGAATTTCTAATGTTATCCAGTTTATTTGCTCGATGGTTTCGTGACTTTCTCGAAAACCGAATTGATGAGCCGGGATAATGTTTTTTTTTTTTTTGTAAATATGGTGTTACGCGTGTGGGCAGGCATTTTTCTAGTAATTTGCTGCGGGCCCAAGTGCCCGTGAAGTTTCAGATCGGAGTAACTGGTTCTATCGGAGAGCTTAGATTTGGGTTAGCTCTTCACAAAGGGTGTTTTGTACTGGTCGGCGCTCTTCATCTTGCTTGAGGGTTTTGGTGAGTCTGCAGGAGGCTTAATTTAAGAGTTGCTTCGAATGGTGTGATCTGCAAGATTGCCAAGCGCGTCTTAGGCGTCGTTTTTTCCGAACTAGTTGTTTGACTTGCAGATTAGTTACGCAACTGGTGTTAAGATTTTGGCTGCAGCCACGAGTACTGGCTCCAGGGCATCAGCACAGGAGTCGAAGTCATTCTCAATGTTTAATTGTGGTGTTATCTCAATGTGGGAAGCCTGAAGTGGTGCTCGATTACTTTCGGTTTTTAAAGGAGAGTTATAAAAACAGGCGAGTGACGGATCATCGGAATGATAAGTTTGATAGCGATTTGAAGCTAAATTTCTTGGGTTGTTCTTGGTCACAGCGAAAGCAATTAGGTCCGGAAGTTTTCTGGGATCAGTTGGCCAGTATGTGGGGCTGCCAGGGGAGACATAGTCGAGTTTGTTGCTCTTGTTTATAATTGCATTGTACAGTTGCCTTCTTGTAGGCGTTGTAGCCTCCTCCTGCTAAAAATCGATCTCTGAGTAAATTGTAAAAGTCCATGAGTTGCTCTTCAGTTATTGTAAAACGTGGTAGGCAATAAAAACGGCAATAGTGATACTGAAGTTGCCTGCTTGTAGTTTTATAGACGTAGCCGGCAAATAATTTGTTGCAAGCCTCCGATGAAAGTGGTGATTAATGCTTTCCCTGATTAAGATTCCGATTCCTCCGCGGGTCTTACCGTCCGGATGATGGAAGTTGTATTTACTTGTGAGATGCGTTTCTGCCAGCAGCATTATATCTATTTGGTTTTCATTGAGGAATTGAGTTATTTCAAAATTGTGCCGTGAAACGCCATTGGCATTCCACATAGATATTTGAAGGCGAGACATCGATTATTTAGATTGTTGGGATGTGTGCAAATTAATTAAAATTTTTTTGATTTTTCATAAGGTTTTGCATCGTTGTTTTCATAAAGGACATAAATTCCATTATACACTGTTATATGGTTTCGATGCTGTTTGGTATTTCTCCTATTGCTTGCTAAGCTTTTATTATATTTTGCCCACAGCATTGAGCTTGTGGGATCGCCGTCGGATTGCCAAGTCCTGATTTTAGGGCACTGGCGTATGAAACTGCCCCATTTGTGTTTAGGGGCCCAAATGAAGATCTGGGATTGCACGTAGGCATTTTGTGCATTCTGGGAGCCTGCATATTTTACTTGTTGTAGCCGACTCTTCAGCTCTTTAAAGACCGTCCAGCCTCGATAGTTTGCGGTATGGTTTTATCCACATTTCTTCGACTTTGTGTCTTCTTTGCTTGCAGGGCACGGAGGTGATCGAAGCTTCGCAGACTGATCAAATCCCGCAGTTATTCCTGGTGAGTCCATACTCTTGGCAGTTTGTGCATTGCAGCGGACTATATCGCTTATGCAGTTTTTCAACAATAATCTTTCTATGCAACATGAATTGCAGTTAGTAGATCGGGTGCACTTAATTTTTTTTAAAGGCTCTCCTTTCTGGCTCCAGTTCGACCTTAAAGAGTGGTTGCGGCTTTTTATTTTTGTTGAAAATATTAATAATATTTTTTGCGAAGAATCCTTTTTCTTTCACTGCCTCTAATATCTCATTGGTCGATACGTCGGGCTATATGCCCTTTAGCACTACTTGCAAGCCATTGTTACTTTGGAGCTGGTACGTGTAGAAGGGGTTTCTTAGCCTCGTCTAGATATTTGGTTGCAGCTCTGAATTGATCTTTAGTTTTAGCTTGAAGCTTTGTTTCGTGAATATTCCTTTTGACAAGAGGAGTAACATAAAAGTTGTCATTCCCGACCAGTGCAAAAATTTTCTTTCCTAGGGCATTTAAGTTTTGTTCCCTTATGTAAATTGGTGGGGGCTTTGGCTTCTTTAGTAACGCCTGTCCATCTTCGAATCTGTTGTTTCTGTAGTTTTGGTTTATTTCCAACCATTTTATTTTTGTTAGCTTTCGTTTGATTTGAATGTAACGATCCATGCCAGTCTATATAGCCGGACCCACTTGTTGTTGCTTGATATTGCCGATATTGGCATTCGTATTTAAGTTTGGCTTTGCAATTTTATTCTGCGCTGCAGAAGTTGACGACGCATTCGAAATCGCGTTGTTGGTAAGGGAGACCGTTGATGTTGTTGTTGCAGAAATTAATGAAGTTGCATTGCTCGTTGCTGGTGAGTTGTAAGTCGAAGCTGGGGGTGGTGTTCTGCATTGCACCCTCCATGAAGTGCGGAGTTGGGACCGTGCTCTCGCGCTGTTAAAGGTCAGTAGGGCTGAGTTGTTCTTTGAATAAGTTCTTTCTACTTCTGTATCACGGGTTAAGAAGTATGAGATATAACTGTTTCTCTGGTCTACGGAGCATTTACGCTCATTTTTTGAATCGCCACTCATTGAGCTATTTCTCGTAGCACTTCTTAGTGCACTATTTTTATACAAAGCACTTATTATTGTTTATTATTAGAGTATTATTGCCTTTTTAGTACTCTACTCCAGTATTTTTAGTTATTTGTTTTTTACTATAAAGCTAATTTTCCGGAGCTCGAGCAAAACACGTCTGCACTCTGCGGGCGTTCAACTACTTTTTTGTATTTAAAGTTCATTATTTTGAAGTACGAAGTGACTTCACTTGGAACGTGTCACTGGCAAGGAATTTCATAAGTAAAAACTCATTGGAAATATTCAAACTTTCCCTTCACTTAATTCACTTGGGACGTGTAAATTGCAGGCCATACAATAAATGAGTACAAGAAACAAGTGAAATCCGAAGTGACTTTGAACATTTTTCATTTGAATATAGTTATAAAATATAGTAGACACCCGTTCAAAATCATCCATTCAAAACTTAAGCTTAGTAGTAGGTAACAAGTCCAAAACAAGAGAAAACGCTAAAATTCAATGTATCGACTATAAGATACCCGTTAGTCAACTTTTAAATCCAAAATTAATAAAAGTTAAGTTGAGATGACCGCGTTAAAATTGGAATATGGGCCTTGCCATCCGAGGGTTGGTCATAGACTAATGGGAAAACTTATTCGACGCTGTAAAGTTCTTGCCCGTTAATATTACGGGTACGAAATTTCTGCTTTTTCACTGCCTTGTTTCTCCTTTCTCCCGATAGAAGGAACAGAGAAATTCTATAAATTGTTAGTTATTTAATAAAATAAATCAGACGCGCACTGTGCCCTCTTTTAGGGCCAGCAGCGCTATTTGCCACGCAGCCCGGCCTCCAAGTACCCTTCAGTTCTGCACTAGGCGCGGAGTGACAAATCAGACGACAACAAGCTTTTTTTATTTTTTTCTTGTGCCTAAACAAAAAGCAAAAGACAAAAGCTATCGGGCAACAAATAAAGGCTACCTTAAGTGCAACATGTTGTGCGCTGATCCACGTTTAAAGCATACACATGAAACCAAGCTTCAGACCAAATCCAAATACCTAAAGAAAGCTAAGAAAAACTAAAACACGTACCAACTAAAATGCAGCGAGATATTGCAAGTGGTACTAAAAGGAATCGAACCCCACGTTACTCCCAAGGGACAAAAAAAGAGTTCTCTGTTAAGAACGTCAATAACATCATCAACAGAAAAAAGACAACACAAAGAAGGGACGTGCAAACCAAAAGCTAATCTGCTTGTCTTAAAAAGAGCCTGTGACGTACCTGACAATCCAACGGATCGCCGTCATCAAAACATCGTCTTATGGAAGTCACTCGCACCATACATTGGGCAGAAAATGCACAGCTGCGATCCATTGAAAAACTTTCTTCAACCAGTACAAAAAATGCTCTGTGGAGTGCTCACCCAAATCTGAGGTCTCACATCGAAACAGCTACTTAAATCGTATCTCTGCAACAGAGTCTTCGCAGAAAAGTGCAATTCAACAACATCTGACTACTACATTATCATGGCAATAATAAAAACCTTAAAAATAAAAAAAAATTAAAGTAAATATTAAGTTTTTAAAATTTAAAGAAAATAGAGTAATAAATATGGGCATGATCGCGCCTGTTTTAAAGAATTTTTTTTTTGTAATTAGAATTAAAATTTTTTTTATAAAAAGAACGAATCTTAAATAAAAAAATAATATTGGTATTTTTCCCACACTTATTAAGAGAAATCCTTATTTTATTTTTATTACCATTATAATTCTTAAAAAATACTATAATCATTTATATTTACGTTAAGTAAGTACAAAAATTTTGTAACATTTAAAAAAAAAGTTGTGTACCTTTTTTTAAGCAAACTCTGGAAGTGAAACCTACAAAAAAAAATGCCGGAAATATACAGTATTAGGTAGAGGTAGTAAAAGCCAACTTTTTGAGAAAGTGCGCAAAAGTGTACTTTTATACCAACTGAGCATAATAAGAATTAAATTCTCTACAAGATAAAAAAGGTTTTAGAAATCAACCGAGCTGGACTCACTTTGTAGCTATATTTAAAAATCAAAATTAACTTAAAGATTTTTTTTTAGGGTTAGAACTTACATAAAAGCATCACAATCATTTAGGACAATATTAAATTCAAACACACAAGTTACAAATCCCTCTGATTGGATGGTATTCAAAAAATTGCAGTCCTTTGCATATTTTTACACTTTCTGACCATTTTAACTATTTTGAATAGTTGGTGATTTACTAGAGCTGAAATAAAAACAGACTTAAACCGCTGAAAACTTAACAGCGGTGCAATCTATTATATTTTTCTGTTCGTAACATTGGAGATTAATTTCAATCATTTTCAAACCACTTTTGAACAAGAAACGAAATTAACTTCGGTAAGCCGAAGTTTGCAAACCCTTGCAGTTATTAGAAATAATCAACTTTAGTAACACCACGTGAAATTTTTAGAGATTGTTGCTGACTTCATTGATATTAAAAAAAATTATTTCATTCTTTTTTAAGACCATTTTTTTTACATCTATATGTTAGAGTAGTCCGATTTTTATTTTATTGAATTCAAAATTCTTAAAAATATTAAAGATTGTATTCCCAATATTATAAGATAATATGTCAAAGAGTCCCAAAGCTATAATTTGTTTCATATTATTTTACCACTAATTTTCCGATCGTTCCTATGGCAGCTATACTCGTAAGCAGCAGCTATACTCGTAAAGAAAAGAAAGGAAGTTAACTTCGGCAAGTCGAAGTTAGTATACCCTTGCAGTTATAAGAAATAATCAACTTTAGTAACAACCTTAACTGCATGTGAAATTTTTAAGGATTGTTGCTGACTTCAGTGATATTAAAAAAATATTTCATTCTTTTTTTCAGACCATTTTTTTTGACATCTATATGTAAGAGTAGTCCGATTTTTATTAAATTGAATTTGTTATTCCCAATAAGATAATATGTCAAAAAGCCCCAAAGCTATAATTTTTTCATATTATTTTACCACTAATTTTGCGATTGTTCCTATGGCAGCTATATGATATAGTCACCCGCTTTTCATAAAATTGAATTTAAAATTCAGAACTAATTAAAAAATGTTATTTTCGAGCTAGAAGGTTATATGTTAAAAAACACCGAAGATCTCATTTTTAAAAAATTTTTTCCCCGATAGTTCCAATGGGAGATATAAAATATAGTTGTCCGAGCCGGCTGGTTCCGACTTATATACTACCTGCAATAGAAAGAAGACTTTTGGGAAAGTTTCAGCCCGATAGCTTTAAAACTGAGAGACTAGCTTGCGTAGAAACAGACAGACGGACATGGCTAGATCGACTCATCTAGTGACGCTGATCAAGAATATATATACTTTATGGGGTCGGAAACGTCTCCTTCACTGCGTTGCAAACTTTTGACTGAAATCATTATACCCTCTGCAAGGGTATACAAATTATATCTTCAGTGAGTTTTAGCATATAACCTCCTACGCTTGGATATAACAGTTTTTAATTGGTTTGGAAGTTTGAATTAAATTTGATCAATTTGGGCGAAAATTGGTGGTAAAATAATATGAAAAAATTATATCTTCGGTGTTTTTGAACATATTACCTCCTACGCTTGGAATTAACATATTGTAATTGGTTTCGTATTTCGATTTAAATTTTATCAAAATAGGATGACTATATTATATAGCTGTCATAGGAACAATTGGAAAATTGGTGGGAAAATAATATGAAACAAATTATAGTTTTGGTGCTTTTTTGACATATAATCTTCTAAGGTTGGAAATAACAATTTTTCATTCGGTATGAATTTCGAATAAAATTCTATCAAAATCGGACGACTATATCATATAGCTGCCATAGGAACGATCGGAAAATTGGTGAGAAAATGATGTGAAACAAATTATCTTTTAATATTGGGAGTATAATTTTTTTATATTTTTATGAATTTCGAATTCAATTTAATAAAATGGTCTGAAAATTTCACATGGTGTTACTAAAGTTGATTATATCTTATAATTGCAAGGGTATACAAACTTCTGCTTGCCGAAGTTAACTTCCTTTCTTGATTGTTTATAATTCCAATTATTTACTGTTCACTTAGTATTAGTATTTTGTTTGAAATTTATTTTACTAAATCTTAAATTATTTTCCTGATTTTTATTTTTATTTTTAAATTTATAATACATACCTATTTGCAAAGTGAGCACGGAAATAGTTTAATTCAAATTCTTGGGTCTTTGCCAAAGCATTGGCCAAGTCCGGCGGACTTAAACGGTTATTATTTATTTTATTGATTTATCCCAGCGTTACAAACATGTAGCATATTTATAAATTAAGGCGCTAGGCACAATTGTAAAATTTAATAGTTGAACTTATATGCTTTGGGTAGATTCAGATGGTATGAGGGCAAATAGTTACAACTCTTAATAAATACAATTTAAATATATAATCACTTTCATTATTAATACTTTTTTATTTTTATTTTTCAATTGTTATTAAATGAGAAAAGGCTTTCTCATATTGAACAGTCAGACTTGGCATGTAGATTCCTGGGCTTCAAAGCACAAGTTTGTTTCAGCTGGGTGCCACGCCCACACCGTAGCGCCTACAGTTTTTATGATAGAAACAAAATTTTAACTGAAATGTCTTTGTCTCATCAATACCTTTGTCTCATCAACTGACCTAAAAACCACGTTCACTCTAACGCCCACAAACGGTTAAAACGCTTAAATCTGTCTGCCGCCCACATAACATTTACTGAAAAAGCCGGTAGGTGGCGCCCTAAAATATCGCTTTGCTGCTTATATATCTCCATTTCCACCTCCACTTCATTTGCTCAGCAAGGCACTTTCACTTTTTATTATTAGGTATGACCGATCGCGGATTCATTTAGAAATGGACTGACTCCTTAATCGTATCTTTTAAAACTTATACTCCACCACAAGCTTTTCTTTATTACTTCTAGAACTTTAATTTTTTAAAATAAAAGCGTATGATTAAAATGACGCATCTCGCTGCAATACTTTAGGCTGCGAACATAAGATTTTGGGCTTCGAATGGAAACTTGTGTTTTCTTAACGATTGGTTTATTTATCTTAGCAGGACGGTCAAGAGCGCCTCTCAAAATTAGTGAAAAAGGCATAGCAAAATCTTAGGCAAAGGAAAAGATAATTTTAATAAAGACAAGGGCAATATAGCTGATATTGAATTGAACATTTTTGAAAAATTATTTAGACACATTAATTTAACAGAAAAAAAGAAAGAAAAATTAGGAATATCATTTGAAGAAGCAAAATTTTTTTTTGTGAAAGGTGCGATAGTCAATAATGTCTTAGCTCGTTAAGAGATGTTTTTACTTAATCAGTTTAATATATTTATAATACTCTTCCAGAAAAGAAATTTAAAATAAAAAATTATTTTAGTGGGAAAATGTGGATCATAACATATTCAATCATTGTAAAAAAAAACAAAAAATAGTGTTGGGTTATACATTTCTGACTCAGAATGAAAAATAATTGAAAGGAAACACTAAAAAATATATTTACAACGACTGGGCAATTTAAAGGAAAGCGTATTATATGTCGTATAACTTTTGTGTGGCGTTAATAATTAAAGAAATATATATAAACGGCCCCATGATGGTGGTTCCTTGTAGAGTTGGGCCGCAAGATCACATTAAAATAAGTCTAAAAACTTTTTTTTTTGGTTTTTCCAAAGAAATTTGATCAGCTTTAAATGTGTTTTTAATAATAAAAGCCAATTTAGGTGATTTGTGTTTAAGCTTACAACTATAACGTAACCTATCGAATTTGCAAAATATATAAGTTCGTAGTAATACACTCTATTAATTTCAAAAAGGGGAAAATTTTTAACAGTTATGTGACGTTGAGTCAGCAAGCAATAGTCATACTAAGAAAGCTCTAAAAATACCTAAGTATTACCCAAAACAAGATTTGAATAAAGATTTTCAGTAAAATTGTTGAAATGAGAAGCTCTTGGAATAAGCGGACAGTTTACACAGATGAGGGCTTAGAAATGTTTTTAACAATATCTTATAATAATTTTCCTTAAGCATTCTATGGATTTCAGTATAAACGAAATTTAAAACTTATTAGGTATAAGGATATTGTTTTTAAATTTTAGCTTTCGTCTTTTTTTCCCAATCCAATTAATTTTTTTTACGTCTTGGTATGCAATTCCTTTAATTTTTGCAATACCTTTTAAATGATCTATTACTCGAAACAATCGCACGATTATTGTAGAAGAAATTTTGTGTATTTATTGTAGCGCTTTGTTACTACGTGGACTGCCGTCCACAGTGATACATTTGTGCTGCATTTAAATTCGTTTTGCGACTGTTCAATTAAAGAACAACCGCTAGATACTAAAGCAATTAAGCTTTTTTAACTGCTATTCTTTAAATTGGTATATTCTTTCCTCTTCTTGATTTGGAAAGGTCTGACATTAACTGAGTTGGTACTGCCTAACGAAGTACTTATGTATCAAAACTGAATTACCCTTTAAAAGAATGGAATAAGAATGCTAAGAGTTTATTCAAGCTTATGAAAAGAAAGGTAATATAAACGTTACCTGGTTTTTTATACTGTCCAAGTTGGTCTTTCTTATTATCTTTATAATCAATTAATCAATTAGAGGGTACACAGAGCCAACTAATTTTTTTGCACGTTTTACTGAAAAATTGAACTCTTTAACAAAAAAATTAGGGTAAACATATATTAAATAAAAATAACTCTTTGTCTTTGTTTTATTAACATTTAAAGTTATGCGAATTGTAAACATAAATACGTGTAAGTTGGATAGTCCCGCTAAGCGTTGTAAACTATTGCATAACTATAAAAAATATATTACATAATAGTACCACCCTAAATATAAGGGGAATTGCACCACGTAAATCCAATTAAAACAACACGGGACAGACGAAGCGTGAATTCTGTAATCGCTGAGACAGTGAACGAGACTAGAATCTTTCTAAGAGCTAAGCGTGGCTCAGTAGAAAATATGATAAAATAAGAAGGGAAGTTAACTTCGACAAGTCGAAGTTTGTATACCCTTGCAGTTATAAGATATAATTAACTTTAGTAACAACTTGTGAAATTTTTAAGTTTTGTTGCTGACATCAGTGATATTAAAATAAATTGATATCATTCTTTTTTCAGACCATTTTTTTTTACATCTTTGTTATGTTAGAGTAGTCCGCTATTTATTAAATTGAATTAGAAATTCTTAAAAATTATAATCCCAATATTATAAGATAATATGTCAAAAAGCCCCAAAACTATCATTAGTTTCATATTTTTTTCTCACCAACTTTCCGATAGTTCCTATGACACCTATATAATATAGTCGTCCGATATAGACAAAATTTTATTTGAAATTCAAAACTCATTAAAAAACGTTATTTCCAAGCTTGGAAGTTTATATTTCAAAAAGCACCACAGCTATAATTTGTTTCATTATATTTTCCCACCAATTTTTCGATCGTTTCTATGCCAGATATATGATATTGTCATCAGATTTAGTTAAAATTTAATTCGAAATTTAGAACTAATTAAAAAATGTTATTTCCAAGCGTAGGAGGATATATGTTAAAAAACACCAAAGATATAATTTTTTTTGTAATTTTTTCCCGGTAGTTCCACTCTGAATCAATAAGATATACTTGTCCGATCCGGCTGGTTCCGACTTATACACTTTTGGGAAGGTTTCGTCCCGATAGCTTTAAAACTGAGAGACAAGTTTGCGTAGAAACGGCAGACAGATGGAAAGATGGACGGACAGACGCTAATCAAGAATATATATATTTGATGGGGTCGGAAATTTCTCTTTCACTGCGATTCAAACTTCTATCTGAAATCATTATACTCTTTGCAAGGGTATAAACATATGTATATATGAAAATTACGAGCTTTTACACTGACAGTTGCCAGATGGACGAAAATGTTCCACTTGACGCTCTTTCTTTTGTTTACCATTTTAATTTCTTCATATACATATGGGCCGTTTATAATTTTTAAAAGTTTTAAAAAAATAGCTAGTTTTCAAAAAGTACACTCTATTTGCAAGTCTAAATATCCATCTGTAGATATCCAATTGATTTC
Organism: Drosophila biarmipes; assembly: GCF_025231255.1. Lineage (NCBI taxonomy): Eukaryota > Metazoa > Arthropoda > Insecta > Diptera > Drosophilidae > Drosophila > Drosophila biarmipes. Next base: position 688,446 of record NW_026114533.1, read on the forward strand.
ATGTCTTTTGCATAAAATCCTCTGAAACCTCGACTTTTTGAATAATTTATTTAAACACACAAAATTATTATATTCTTAAAAATAAAAACCAATTTTAATTTTAATTTTACTACTGCCCCCACGAAAAACCATTTTTTTAATTTTAAAATATGCCATCATTTGTCACCTACAATCTTTTATTTATAAGTTGGAGCGATTGTTTTTGTTGTTAAGATATCGAATTTAATGAAATAAGCCCTCTAATATTTTCAGCAGCCGCTGAATAAACGTAAATTAAAAATTTAGAATTGGTATAATTAATACTCTTCATCTTAATTAAATAATAAAATATCAACAGGTAATTCTCAGAATTACAAACGCCATTAGGTTCTAATGAGAGCGGGCGCTCTCTGTTGATAATTTCTGAATAAGAATGGAAATATATTTAATGATGTTGGTGGTTCCTTGTAGAGTTGGGCCGCAAGATCACATTAAAATAAGTCTAAAAACGAAATTTAATCAGCTTTAGATGTGTTTTTAATAATAAAAGCCAATTTAGGTGATTTGTGTTTAAGCTTACAACTATAACGTAACCTTTCGAATTTGCAAAATATATAAGTGCGTAGTAATATACTCTATTAATTTCAAAAAAAGGGGAAATTTTTAACAGTTATGTGACGTTGAGTCAGCAAGCAATAGTCATACTAAAAATGTATATTAAGAAAGCTCTAAAAATACCTAAGTATTACCCAAAACAAGATTTGAATAAAGATTTTCAGTAAAATTGTTGAAATGAGAAGCTCTTGGAATAAGCGGACAGTTTACACAGATGAGGGCTTAGAAATTTTTTTAATATTTTTTTATAATATTTTCCTTAAGCATTCTATGGATTTCAGTATAAACGAAATTTAAAACTTATTAGGTATAAGGATATTGTTTTTAAATTTTAACTTTCGTCTTTTTTTCCCAATCCAATTAATTTTTTTTACGTCTTGGTATGCAATTCCTTTAATTTTTGCAATACCTTTTAAATGATGTATTACTCGAAACAATCGCACGATTATTGTAGAAGAAATTTTGTGTATTTATTGTAGCGCTTTGTTACTACGTGGACTGCCGTCCACAGTGATACATTTGTGCTGCATTTAAATTCGTTTTGCGACTGTTCAATTAAAGAACAACCGTTAGATACTAAAGCAATTAAGCTTTTTTAACTGCTATTCTTTAAATTGGTATATTCTTTCCTCTTCTTGATTTGGAAAGGTCTGACATTAACTGAGTTGGTACTGCCTAACGAAGTACTTATGTATCAAAACTGAATTACCCTTTTGCATAAAATCCTCTGAAACCTCGAAATGTTCCACTTGACGCTCTTTCTTTTGTTTACCATTTTAATTTCTTCATATACATATGGGCCGTTTATAATTTTTAAAAGTTTTAAAAAAATAGCTAGTTTTTAAAAAGTACACTCTGTTTGCAAGTCTAAATATCCATCTGTAGATATCTGATTGATTTCATGTCTTTTGCATAAAATCTAAAAACGAAATTTAATCAGCTTTAAATGTGTTTTTAATAATAAAAGCCAATTTAGGTGATTTGTGTTTAAGCTTACAACTATAACGTAACCTTTCGAATTTGCAAAATATATAAGTGCGTAGTAATATACTCTATTAAATTCAAAAAAAGGGGACATTTTTAACAGTTATGTGACGTCGAGTCAGCAAGCAATAGTCATACTAAAAATGTATATTAAGAAAGCTCTAAAAATACCTAAGTATTACCTAAAACAAGATTTGAATAAAGATTTTCAGTAAAATTGTTGAAATGAGAAGCTCTTGGAATAAGCGGACAGTTTACACAGATGAGGGCTTAGAAATTTTTTTGATATTTTCCTTAATATTTTTTTATAATATTTTCCTTAAGCATTCTATGGATTTCAGTATAAACGAAATTTAAAACTTATTAGGTATAAGGATATTGTTTTTAAATTTTAACTTTCGTCTCTTTTTCCCAATCCAATTAATTTTTTTTACGTCTTGGTATGCAATTCCTTTAATTTTTGCAATACCTTTTAAATGATGTATTACTCGAAACAATCGCACGATTATTGTAGAAGAAATTTTGTGTATTTATTGTAGCGCTTTGTTACTACGTGGACTGCCGTCCACAGTGATACATTTGTGCTGCATTTAAATTCGTTTTGCGACTGTTCAATTAAAGAACAACCGTTAGATACTAAAGCAATTAAGCTTTTTTAACTGTTATTCTTTAAATTGGTATACTCTTTCCTCTTCTTGATTTGGAAAGGTCTGACATTAACTGAGTTGGTACTGCCTAACGAAGTACTTATGTATCAAAAATATGTCAGCAAGCAATAGTCATACTAAAAATGTATATTAAGAAAGCTCTAAAAATACCTAAGTATTACCCAAAACAAGATTTGAATAAAGATTTTCAGTAAAATTGTTGAAATGAGAAGCTCTTGGAATAAGCGGACAGTTTACACAGATGAGGGCTTAGAAATGTTTTTATTAATATTTTATAATAATTTTCCTTAAGCATTCTATGGATTTAAGTATAAACGAACTTTAAAACTTATTAGGTATAAGGATATTGTTTTTAAATTTTAACTTTCGTCTCTTTTTCCCAATCCAATTAATTTTTTTTAAGTCTTGGTATGCAATTCCTTTAATTTTTGCAATACCTTTTAAATTATGTATTACTCGAAAAAATCACACGATTATTGTAGAAGAAATTTTGTGTATTTATTGTAGCGCTTTGTTACTACGTGGACTGCCGTCCACAGTGATACATTTGTGCTGCATTTAAATTCGTTTTGCGACTGTTCAATTAAAGAACAACCGCTAGATACTAAAGAAATTAAGCTTTTTTAACTGTTATTCTTTAAATTGGTATACTCTTTCCTCTTCTTGATTTGGAAAGGTCTGACATTAACTGAGTTGGTACTGCCTAACGAAGTACTTATGTATCAAAACTGAATTACACTTTGAAAGAATGGAATAAGAATGCTAAGAGTTTATTCAAGCTTATGAAAAGAAAGGTAATATAAACGTTACCTGGTTTTTTATACTGTCCAAGTTGGTCTTTCTTATTATCTTTATCAATCACTTAGTTTAACACAAGTCAATAATGAATAGTGCTTAGCTGTAGCTAATTTTTACTTTCACTGCTTTATACCAAAAACCCAAAAACTAGTTACAGTTAATTGCAAGAAAAATTGACTTGTGTTAAGATAATTGCATAATAAATGTAGTAAATATATTAAGAAAAAAACTATAAAAAAAATAAACTTAAATTAAACATTTAAAATTGGTATTATAAATACTCTTTTGATCTTTATTAAATGTATTTCCATTTTTATTTAGAAATTATCAACAGGTTGTTAAATAACTCAGAAATACAAACGCCTTAAGGTTCTACTATGAGCAAGCGATTCGATATCTTGGAAACTAAAATTGGCTCCAAATTCTAAAAAAAAAACCGTTAGTAGATTACGAATGGGGGCATATTTTGAAATTAAAAAGAAATTCTTTTTTTGTGGCGCAATAGAAAAAAAAATTTTTTTATTGAATTTTGTTTTTTTTGTGTGATAAAACAATATATATTTAAAAAGTTGAGGTTACAGAGGATTTTATGCAAAACATATGAAATCAATCGGATATGTACAAATGAAGATATTGACTTAAAAACAGAGGGTAATTCTTGAAAACTAGATATTTTTTTTACAAGCTTTTAAAAATTCTTACTGAAAAATATTTTTCTTTATTCAGATTGCATTTTTTTTAAAGTGACTTTTATGCATTTATCACTGTGGCCGGTAGGGTCCGTAGTGAAGAAGCGCATCGGAAGGGTGTGTGCTAAGGCAACTAATACACGAAGAAAAGGAAAAATAAAGAAAATGAATATTTTCAGTTTATTGTATAATACATTTTCGAAACAAAAGTTGATATCAAAATTTTTCTTTGATGCATGTGCGATCATCACTTGATTTTTATCTCGTTAAGAAGTGTTTTTGTGTAATTATGATAATAAGAAAGAAACAAAACAAGTTTAAATTTGTTTTGAAACAAGAAAAGAAGATAACCCTTGCACTTAAAGGAAATAATCAACGTTCGCAGCACCATGCTCAATTTTTAAGGATTGCTGCTAGCTTCAGTGACATTAAAAAACTATTTCTTTGACAGCTATATATCAGAGTAGTCCGAGTTTTATTAAATTAAATTCGAGATCAATATTATTTTTATTTTTTTAATATTGCAAAAAAAAAAATTCCCACCAATTTTCATATTGTTCCTATGATCCAATTTATTTCTAAATTCAGAACTAATTAAAAAATGTTATTTTCAAGTTAAGGAGATTATATGTTAACAAACACCAAAGATATCATTTTTTATATTATTTTCCCACCAATTTTTTGATTGTTAGTATAGCAGCCGATTTTAATAAAATTTAATTCGAAATTCAGAACTAATTAAATTTTGATTAAGAATATATAATCATTCTGGGGTCGAAAACGTCTCCTTCACTGCGCGGCAAACTTTTGACTGAAATCATATTACCCTCTGCGTGGGTATAACAAACAAGAAATTAATTTTTTCCTATTTTAAAAACTAACTCAAGTTCTTTATAGTTTTATTAACGCTAACTGCACACAAAAATTCCGCAAATCACTCAGGGAAAAAACTACGAGTGTGTTTTTTATGTCGACCAGTACATAAAAAACAAACTCGTGGTTTTTCCCTTAAAACCCGAGTGTTAGCACAATTCACATCCATGAATAGGAAGAAAACTGAAAAAAAATTAAAAAATAATTTTGTTTGAATATCACTGAAGCTAGCAACAATTCTTAAAAATTTTAAATGATGTTACTAATGTTGATTATTTTTTATAACTGCATTGGAATATAAACTTCGGCATGCCAAGGTTAACTTCCTTTCTTATTTAATATACAAACGACCTCATACGCTGGGAAACCATAGGAACGATAGTAAAATAATATAGAACAAATTATAGCTTTTCAGTTTCTTTTAGCATATTATCACTTTGGACGGCAGTCCATGTAGTGCCGGACCGCACCAAAAGAGTGTGTGCGAAGTGTGTGTACTATATACTATATAACGGTTTCTCAAAAACTAAAAAAGTTGCATACAGAGACTTTCAAAAAATCAATTGGTGTGGGAGAAAAAGTGTTGCAAGCGTAAAAGTTAAATTAGGAAATTTTGATCTGTTGGGGCCGGTGGGGTTTATTACCCCCCGCTATTAACCTAGATGTATTTTCAATTAAAAAACGCGTCGACACCTCAACTGTCAAAATCGGATGCTCCGTTCAAAAGTAATACCCAAAAAACAATTTTTGGGCTCCTCTCAAATTTAAAATTTAATTTTGTTTGTCAGTTTGCACCAAAAAGTTTTAGAGTCCTGAAAATTCTAGTCTGTGTTACCCAGCTCATTTAAGAAACATTAGATTTATCATTTTTGAAAAAATTAGCTAGTTTGGCGAGAAAACAGTTATAAATAGCTAAACAAAGTTATTTATAAACCAAAAAGGTCTTGAAAATTAAAGATGATTTTAGCTCAAT